>NC_056630.2:268160805-268473583 GCF_002870075.4 Lactuca sativa | reverse complement strand
GGTTTCCATTCTCGTCAAGGTCACAGTATTTCATTAAATAAGGCCCGCTATAGTTGTCACACCCCCACACGGATAGCATGGATGGATTGGTTCATCTTTGTCATTCTATGATCCATGCTATCCAATTTAGCCATAACCGCCGCCATATCATCTGAAGTTGCATTCATTATCCCTCGAGTCGTGTCATTTCAAGGATTATGATATGCTCTTGAGTGTTTAGAGAATTTTTCAATCAACGTCTTTATCACAGTTGGTGCTTTCTTCATGATTGGTCCTTGGGAGTCAAGGACTTGTCTGGTTGTCACATTTACCCCATCATAGAAGATGGAGACTTCCTGTTGCACATTGAGGTCATTTTGTGGACAATTTCTCAGCAATCCTTTGTATCTTTCCCATGCTTCATAGAGTGATTCACCTCCTTGTTGTTCAAAACTGGTGATTGATTTCTTTAACTTTGAAATCTCCGAGGGGGCAGAACTATTGAATGAACTCTCCACGCATCTTTGCCCATGTGGTTATTAATCCTGGGGGGAGTGCTTTCAACCAATCCTTCGTGGCACCCTTGAATGTAAGCGGTAGCATCCTAAGTAGCACAATCTCGTGCAGCACATTTTGAATGTTGAAGTAATTGGCTATGTCGTTGAACTCGTCAATGTGTTTATATGCCTCTCCATGATCCTTCCCATAGAATGGGATGTCCATCAGTTGGGCGAGTATGTGACCCTTCAACTCAAAGTTTGTTGTTGCCGGAATGGTGTGTTGCACAAGACCTGGTCCAGTATCCTCATGCGTCCTCTTCTTGTATTACTCCATGGATATATTTGCAATATCCGTCATCTCTACTTCAGGTTTGGGTGGCTTGGGTGTTTCGGGCTCATGATATGCTGCCTTTTCTTCTTGAGTTTTCTCAAAACTTCCAAAACCTCTTGATTCCCCAATTTATATGTCCTTTTTGTGCAAAATTGATTATGAATCTTCCAATGGTGGTACTACTGTAGAATTAGAGCTTCGGCTCATAAACTAGCTGAAACAAAACAGAAAATTACTCGTAAAACGAAGAAAAACGAAAAGTGGAAACACGATAAACATGGCGTGTTCAAAATTGACCACGGCTTGTTTTATGCAAAAACAAAATAAACAGATACGAAAATTAAAACAGAAAAACTTGTAACTTTATATGAGATAAATCTCACACAAATGATCGATAACAATTAGAAAATAAAATTAACTATTTAGAATCGTTCCCCGGCAACGGCGCCAAAAACTTGATACGTGTGAAATGTACTAGTTTTAATCCTAACTAACTTTAACAAAAAAACCAGTGTACCTAATCGAATAGTAGTTTAGTGCAGGTAAGTAAGGTATTGAACATAGGGAACGGTAAAACAATTAAACTATTACTAATGTTAACTAATTAAACCAATTATTAAAGAGGGGGTTTTCTCTAGTTTTGCAAGGCTGGAAACTTAGACAATCAATTAAGCACTTAACAAAGAAACGATTAACAACTAATTGAATGACAAAAGACGACTTGATTCAAGAATATTAAAGAGACTTTCGTTTAGATTCAATTCACTTAATCCTACGGTTGATTTCGTGGCAAGTGCAATGGATTAATGTATTATCAATTACTGATTTCTAATATGATTAGGTTCATGTTCACTATTACTAATCCTTTAGCAAACAAATCAATTCAAGCAGTGATCAGTTGATTAAATTAACAAGTTTCCTAGTATTAAGTTCGAATCATGCAAGACTTGTAATGGTGATTAATTAAATTGGTTGGTTCAATTAACTTATATATGGTTGGTCATCATATATAGCTCACACATTAACTTACTTATTTTCTAGTTAACCCTAGATTATGTTCACAACACTAGGATTACAATCTTGATGGTAACAAAATCATAAGAGGCAAGCAATCAAGAAGATGTTCATACAATGTCAATAAACTTATTAATTAACATAAAATAATTATCATTAACACATAAGGTTCTTTTAACAAACTTATCATGATGAATAATCAATTAAACATAATCCAAAGCCACAAAATCAAACCATAATCATAAGATCCTCTACTCTAAACGGAAGTAGGGTGTTTATCCCATGAATTTAGCAGAAACAATAATAAAAACTAAATTCAATATTGCAAACATGATGTAAACAAGAGAATTAAGTAAAGTGAATGTGATTTTGCCTAAGATCTTTTCAAAATAAAGTTTCAATTCGAATTTTGTAATCCATAGCTCCTTGGGGATGTCTTTGGCCTCCAAAAATCACTAAAAACCTCGAGTATACGTTAGGGTTTCGAACAGAAACGATCCTTAAATAGATTCTGAAAAACGGTGAAAAACACGGCTAGGACCCAACATGTCGTGTTCTTCATTAAAAAAGCGTGTATGGCAAGGCACGATTCTGTCGGGATTTTTCATCTCAACACGTCATGTTTAAAGATAACACGTCGTGTTCTTCTTCAATTTCTTCTTTTTCTTTGAAATACAAGATCCAAGCTTCCAATTGGTAATTCCACTTCCTTTTCCTTCCGAGCATGTCTTCCATGCTGCAAATGAAATTTTAAACTAATTAAGTATCTTTTGTTTAATAAATGAAACAAATACAAAATAAAATATTAAGATAATGCATGAATTATATGATTAATTATGCAAATATCAGTACACCTTCCAAACACCTCAACAAAATTATAATTCTTCACACTCTAAACTCTCAATAAGTGAAAAACCAAAGTTGTTATCAAAACATGACGCTTAGACAACGTGCCCACCACCACATACCCCAACAAGAATACCGCAAACTTTAAGAACATCACCTTATCAACAAGAAATGATTTCCCAAAGAGTTGAGGGTCTCTAAGGGTGTCAACACTCGATTCCAGACGTATTGGATACTCCTCCTTGTTCTCACAATAAACCAATATATGATCATTCATGGTTCTGCTATCGACACTTGACCCATCTTTCTTCGGTACCACATCCTAATACTTCTCAAGTAAGGATGCGATTGGGCCCTCTTGTTGCGAATCTTGTTCCCCCTGGTCCAACACCTGCTCTTTGAGTAATGTTGCGATTGGACCTTCCAGTTGAAAAACTTTCCCCTCTTCCGCATCTGCTTTCGCAACAAGCATGTGAATTTTTTCCCCTTGGTCTAACACCTGTTCCTCCTCTTTGGCTTGTTCAACCTTTTCTTCCACAATTTCTTCTTCAGGTTCTTCCTTCTCAATGGCCATCATTGAGAGACTTGGCTTCCTACCCTTCTGATTTCGCATCGGCCTTACCTCACCTGCAGACATTGGTTTCAAAGTGATCTTCTTCCCCTTAAACGTGAGTTCATACCCATTGCTTCTCCCTCGATGCATCTGTGACAACCGGAAAACTTCTTGTCAAAGTTAAAGTCAAGTCAAGGTCAAAGGACCATCTGGTCAACTCAACTAGTGCTTATATGTTAGGAGATTCTTTATGTTTCCTAATGTTCAACTAAAATTCCTAATGAAAAGTAACACTTGAAAGTCTCAAAAGTTCAAAATTTAAAACCCTAATTTGATTTAACGAAGTAACAACTCTATAAAGCACTATTAAGTGCCCTTCAGGGTGTATAACACTCAAAATAGAATGTATCTAAGTCTAAGGACCTTGCACTACGAAGAAAAATACTAATAAAGGCTTCGGACCAAGTCTCTCCCAATCTCTCCCACTATATCTCTCTCTCCCAAATCTCTCCAAGAAAACGAAGTCTTTTCCTAAATCTCTCCAAGAAAATGAAGTCTTTTCTCAAATCTCTCCAAGAATATCAAATCTCTCCGAAATCTCTCCAAGTATGTGAAATCTCTCCCAAATCTTTCTAAGTATGTGAAATCTCTCCAAGTATGTGAAATCTCTCCAAGTATGTAAAATCTCTCCCAAATCTCTCCAAGTATGTGAAATCTCTCCAAGTACGAGAAATCTCTCCCAAATCTCCCTACGTACCTTCCTTAGTTGAAAACAGCCCAAAACCGGAGGAGAGAACCCAAAAGGACCCTATTGGTCCGGAACCCTCTTGGTCCTAAACCTCTCGTCCGGAACCCTCCTGGTCCTGAACCTCTCGTCCGGAACCCTCTTGGTCCGGAATCCTATTAGGCTGGAACCCCTCCCTACTTCGCATGCTTCTGATGAAATTCGGAATGCTTGTGTATGCTTCGGACCTCCTTATTGCTTCGGAAGGAATAAGCTCCGGAAGGAATCGCTTAAGCCTAGCTTCAAAAGCACCTAGCCAATCTAGCACCTCGGTCCGGACCTCCTGACTCCGCCTGCCGACTCCGGAACTGAAGAGAATGCTTCGGCACTTCGCATGATGACTCCGGAATTTGTTGTATGGCTTCGGAAATCCCCTTCTTTGCTCCAGAAATTGAAGAATGACTCTGGAAAGGGTGAGTTTGACTTCGAACCCTCGCAGGAACCACACCCCACTCCGGATTTTCATCATTTTCGGACTTTTTCACCATTTTAAGGTATTTTGAGGTCGGGAATCGCACCAAACTCATATTTTTCATGTCCTAAACCCATGAAACTCCTATTTTATGCCAAAATTAAACATTTTAAATATATTTATATAAAATAAAAACCAAAGATTTTGAGAGGATCCTAAGAAGATAAAGGGGTTTGACCTTGTGATGTGATGCTCAATCCTCCATTTTCCCATGCAAATCCCAGTTAAACACACATTACCCTTAGGAAATAAGCCCTACCCACCATATTTCCATACAAATGTCAAGTCATTTCCTATCCTTCCCCTTTAGATACGTAAATCTCTTTTCCTCCTCCATCCCACTTCCCACTTTCTCATCAGTAAACTCCCAGGAATTCTCTCAAACTCCTTCAAGACTCAAGCTTCATTCCTTCAAGGAAAATTTCCAGAATCTTTGGTAAGTGTTTATCCTCCTTGAATAGTGATTTTTCCTCACCATTCCTAAGATTTCACTATACTTACACCTAAATTTATTCTTAGAATTTTTCTGAAGTTCAAAGAACACTTCCAAATGCTGGAACTTGGAAACTCCTTACACTTCTTCAAATCACCCAACGAGCTAAACCAAGGTGAGCTTCATACCCCACCCTTTTTCCTTAGTTTTTATTGATTTTGGGGGAGAGTACAAGTCACCTCTTGTTCTAAATTCTTGAATGTGTGTGAATATGTGTGTTGAAATATTTTCATTTTTATATATACAACTCTCTGTGAACGTAAGTTCTCACAGAACCCATGAAATAAATAATATTTTAATCATTATATGAGTAACACAATTTACAAAAGGAACCTCCCAAGTTTTTGGGAGTGTTTAACATGCACCCTTGTATCCATGTTCTTCATAATTAGAGATAAAAGTTGTTGAAATAGTCCTTGAAAGGTTGACACTAAGTTTAGAAATTCCAAATTTGAACTTGGTGTTCCACAAATGACTATTTACAAACTGTTCAGGGGTTATTTATAAAAATTGGATATAAGAAATTTCACGTTGAATATATGCAAATAGAACCTTTATGACATGAAATATTGCATGTCATAAAGCTACTGTCATAATTTCACAGAAGTCATAAGTTTTACACAAATCATAACTTGACATTTTCCCTGTAAATGGGGTCTCACTCAGTAATGTAATATATAGAGAGGAGAGCCATTTTAGACGACATCGCTAATATTGAATTCATTTGATAAATATTTAGAGCGAATCATTTTCAATAAATGAAACAAAACGGAATATCTAGTCAACAAGTACAACTAGTATTACTTATTTGGTAAATAATAAATTTCAACGCTTTGCGTGAAACTACTATTATTCTAGTCAGACGAAATCTTCACAATACATATATTATATACAATATTGTACACCCTAAGTCCTGTAAGAGTTATAACTAGAGTCTCCTGGAGGGAGAGCGGGAATTTTTGTATAGATCTATACGGGGTTGACACCCCGCACCTTCGTTGTTGGCTACAGTTAGACCAGCCAGTCTAGGGTGACAAATGTCTTGATTAAAACCGACGCCTGAAGAACGTCATAACAGGCACTCTTTCATATTAGTATGGTTATAACGACTCACTAGAATATATCAAAAATGTAATTATACAGATTTCATCTTCGGTTAAAAATCAACTATTTTGACTACCTCAATGAGGCTTTTTCGCACTCGTGTTATGTTATTACCAAAATTACTATTTTATACATCATAAAATATAGGATTTTTTGGAGAAAACGATTCGTACTATTTTGGAAAATAATGAATTAAGACACACATGCAACTATACTCGATTTGAAACAAGAATTACAACCACTTGATAAGAAAATATTGGATTTTCTGGATTTTTAAACTACCATCAAAGTTTTTCTACTCAAATGCTTATGAACTCACCAACATATTTTATGTTGACGCTTTTCAAACGACTTGTATTCTCAGGAAATCAGTAAGCAGGTGATGGATTGCGGACTCAAGCTTATTTTGCTGTATTTTGGGAAATTTGCTTACTGATGTTTCTTTTGTGTACACTTGAAAACATAAACATGATGTAAAACAATGTAAGCTTGTCATATTTATGTATGTTGTTTGGATTTGCTATGTTTCAATTATATGCAATTATTATGATACTACACAATGAAGTCTGACGTTTCCGCCGTCCTGGTATGGGGGTGTGACAGATTGGTATCAGAGCATTGCTTATAGTAACTAGTATATCTAACCATACAAGATATACAACTATAAATACAATGGGACTAAAACACTCTGACTAAAAGTATACATACTTTCTAGGATTATATCATAACAAGAACAGACAAGATAACTTAAAGGTTGAATACTACAGTTAAACTTAGACAGTTATGTAATCATATCTGGGATAAATATAGCATGATCAACTATATTTATTTGAGATATGACCAACATGTGTTTGGGAGTGATAATAGTGTTGCAACAAGCCTAAAAGTCTCCCAGCTTGTTATCCAAAAGTTTTAAGAACCAAACCTAAAATAATTAAAATACTATAGGCGTATTTTGGCATCCTATACATTTTCTCGTACTTATATATCCTTGCACAGACGTCATGGCAGGCTTTCACCTCCTTGGCGACCCATACTTTCCTAATCCGGGGAATGGGGGTTGGATTGAGGAAGACCCAGAAGAAGACCGCGAGGAACCCATGGAGGACCCCGAGGAACCAATGGAGGACCCCCGAGGAACCCATGGAGGACCCCGAGGAACCCATGGAGGATCCCGAGGAACCACTAGAGTTCGAAGAAGAGGACATTGACGAAGAAGTCGAAGAAGATGACGAGGAAGAGGATGAAGAATCAGATGCAGAGTCTGAAGTTATCAACCCTCCCTACATGGCAAGGGTACCACCGTATAGATGGGGCTATAATGGCCCTACACCTCCTTGGGATGACACTATTGAGAGATGGGGTCGACGCCAGGGTCAACAACCACCATTTGGAATGAACCAAGATTACTACAACCTACAGCATGGAGGACCAGCGGATCGCGCACTCCCTGTCGTGGTCAGACGCATTAAGGACATCGGCAATCAGACTCAAGAGACTGCTGACCGGGTAATGCAAATGAGGGCAGCTATGCAGATCATGGATGCTCGCACGCGAGACCTCGAACGAGACTTTTATCCAATGGAATGACTCGTAGAAGATCTTGCCACTGCACGAGCGGAGGTCAAAGAATATCAGGAGCGACACCTTGCTTTGGAGGAGCGTGTACGGATCGCCGAACGCAGGTTAGATGAGCTCCAGGGCGCGTCTACCTCATCGTCAGCAACACCCGACCCTACTCGTCGCGATTAGTACTTGTCTATTTGCCACCATATCGACCTTCCTTTTGTGTATTGTCCTATGTATTACCGATGACGTGACTGAGTAATCTCCCTATCCAGGTAGTCGTGATTCTGCTAGGTTCTATTTCACTACAAGTATTGTAAGCCTTATGAAGGCAATTTTTCCATGTACTCAGAAGGTTATTAGCAATGAAAAACGAATATGTATTACCTATTGTGTACTCTATTACTATTATTACATGTTGAATTTATACACACACTTATTCGTAAACGCCTAATAACCGGTACTATTCTATAATCGACAAATCATGAAACAAAATACAAGGGATACTCATTGTCCTTCTGACCCATGACAGAAAGATGTCGAGGAGACCGATCCGAAAGAACAATAACACAGCACCACCACCGCCGCCCCCTCCAGAGATGAACCATGCGGCCTTTCAAGCGGCAGTATTGGCAACAGTAACAGCGGCGTTAGCTCACATCCAGAACGGAAACAACGGTGGTAATGGTCAAGGGACAGGAAGCTCCCATCAAGGGATGAACCAAGGGCCTATAAGGGTCTGTACCTACAAGGACTTTACCGATGCAAAACCCTGCACGTTCAATGGGACTGGAGGAGTTATCGCTTTAAAACGATGGATCGATAAGGTAGAGTCGGTGTTCGAGATATGCAAATGTCCGGAAGGGAGTAAAGTCAAGTTTGCGGCTTGCACCTTCGTCGATCAGGCATTGTCATGGTGGAACGGTTATATAGAAGCCATGACACTCCCCGTTGCAAACTCAATGTCCTAGGAAGAACTCAAAGAAATGTTAATCGCTGAGTACTGTCCCCGAGGGGAAGTATAAAAACTTGAACAAGAACTGTGGAACCTGACGGTGCATAACTCGGACATTGATGCATATATCTCAAGGTTTAACGAACTTGCGTTGTTGTGTCCTAGTATGATCACGTCCGAGGGAAAGAAAGTCGAACGATTCATCTGGGGTTGACGCCTCCTATTCAGGGCAACGTGATTCCCTTAAAACCCGAGACCTACGACAGTGCAAAGCGCTTGGCCAAGAAACTTTATGATCACGGTGATAAGAAAACTACCAAAACAAACAAGGGAGAAAGCAAGCAAGGAGGAGGAAACAAGAAGAATTGGGGAAACAAGCGAAAGGGATGGCAGGATGCAGGGTCATCCAAGAAACCACAGACGGTAGCAATCCATTCCGCTACCGCTCCAACTGCACCAACCCCAGCCGCCCCTGCCTCAACCACAACAACACTAGGAAAGTCATACGCGGGTTCCAATCCCAAATGTGACAAATGTAACTATCACCACTATGGGGCATGCAAGGATTTCCAATGCACCAACTGCAACCGAAAAGGGCATACTGTCCGATATTGCAAGATGCCTCCACAACAAAACAAGCAGCCCAATGACAACAATGTCGGGGCCAGCCGCGCATGTTATGGATGCGGGGAAACCAACCATTTCAAACGCAACTGCCCCAAGAGCAACAATAAGAACGCAGGAAGGGTCTTAACCATGGGGCAAGGAGAAGCGGTCCAAGACCCAACAGTGGTGACTGGTACGTTTCCCCTCAACAACTCTTATGTGTGCGTTTTATTTGATAGTGGTGCCGAACGAAGCTTTGTAAGCCGTAAATTCAAGAACTTATTAAATCAAAACCCACACAAATTGAACGAAACTTATACAGTCGAGATGGCCAACGGTAAAACAGAATCAACCAATGATGTCTACGTAGGGTGCACGCTAACGTTAAATAATCACTCTTTCCCGATCAGTTTGATGCATGTTAATATTAGGAGTTTTGATGTGATTGTTGGCATGGATTGGTTAAGCCTCCACCATGCTGAAATTATGTGCCACAAGAAGGTCGTTCGCCTTCACCTACCCAACAATGAAACTCTCACGGTTTATGGCGATAAACCTGGCTCAAACCTCCGACTCATTTCTTGTATCCAAGCTCAAAAGTGCCTGCATAAGAAGAATCATGCATTTCTTTCCCATGTTATGGATAAAACAAAGGAGGAGAAAAGCATCAATGATATTCCCGAAGTATGCGACTTTCCCAACGTATTTCCTGAGGAATTACCTAGAATACCTCCCAAGCGCCAGGTCGAGTTCCAAATCGATCTTGTACCTGGAGCCACCCCAATCGCCAAATCCCCCTACCGATTAGCCCCTACCAAGATGCAAGTGAGCTTCTCGACAAAGGATTCATCAGACCAAGCTTTTCACCTTGGGGAGCTCCGGTTCTGTTTGTCAAGAAGAAAGACGGATCTTTCAGAATGTGTATAGATTATCGAGAATTAAATAAGCTCACCGTCAAGAATCGATACCCACTCCCTTGAATCGATGATCTATTCGATCAACTCCAAGGAGTCAGTTACTTTTCTAAAATAGATCTGAGATCCGGATACCATCAGCTAAGAGTCCGAGAGGAGGATATCCCAAAGACCGCTTTTCGAACCCGTTACGAACACTTCGAGTTCGTAGTCATGCCATTCGGCCTCACCAATGCGCCAGCAGCCTTTATGGATTTGATGAATAGATAACTTTGTGATTGTTTTCATCGATGATATACTTGTTTACTCTAAGAGCGGGGAAGAACACAGTCAACATTTACAACAAATTTTGGGAACATTGAGAACGGAAAATCTTTATGCAAAGTTCTCAAAATGCGAATTCTGGATTCGCAGAGTGGAATTTTTGGGTCACATAGTCAGCAAAGAGGGAATACATGTGGACCCTACCAAGATCAAAGCTATTGAAGGCTGGACAACCCCAAGAACCCCAACCGAAATCTGACAATTCTTAGGCCTCACCGGATATTACCGAAGATTCATCCCGAATTTCTCCAGAATCGCCAAGCCCCTCACCACTCTCACCCAGAAGAGTGTGCCTTTCTAATAGACCGACAAACAAGAAGCTGCTTTCTAAACCTTGAAACAAGCCCTCTGCAGTGCTCCAGTGTTGTCATTGCCAGAAGGAACAAAGGACTTCATGGTATACTGTGATACTTCTAACCAAGGGTTAGGTTACGTTCTCATGCAGCAAGGAAAGGTGATAGCATACGCCTCAAGGCAACTAAAGACCCACGAAGTAAACTACACCACCCACGACCTCGAGTTGGGAGCTGTGGTCTTCGCTTTGAAGATTTGGAGGCACTACCTATATGGTACAAAGTACACTATTTTCATAGATCACAAGAGCCTCCAGCATATCCTGAATCAAAAAGAATTGAACATGAGGAAACGAAGATGGGTCGAACTGCTAAACGACTACGAGTACGAAATTAAGTACCATCCAGGCAAAGCAAACGTAGTAGTCGATGCCTTAAGTCGAAAGGAATACTCGGGTCGTCGAGTAAAGACATTGACAATGACCATCCATTCTCATCTATCCTCTCAAATCAAAGAAGCCCAGCAGGAAGCCTTGAAACCGGGAAATGTCACCAATGAGGCATAGCGAGGAATGGAAAAGAATCTGGCGGTCAAAGAAGATGGAGCCTATTACCTTATGGAACGAATTTGGACACCGAAATTCGGCGGATTTCGGGACGTGATAATGAATGAGGCTCACAAGACGAAATACTCGATCCATCCGGGTTCCGACAATATGTACTTGGATATCAAGCAACATTATTGGTGGCCAAATATGAAAGCAGAAATTGCTACTTACGTTGGCAAGTGTCTCACTTGTGCCAAGGTTAAAGTGGAATATCAAAAGCCCTCATGCCTACTTCAGTAACCCGAAATACCCGAGTGGAATGGGAGAGGATAACAATGGATTTTATAACCAAGTTACCTAAGACGGCAGACGGTCTGGATGCTATCTAGGTGATCGTTGACCGACTGACAAAATCCGCCCATTTCCTACCAATAAAGGAGACATATAAGATGGAAATACTAACGCGAATATACCTAAAGGAGGTGGTAAAACTTCACAGAGTCCCCATATCTATCATCTCGGATCGGGACAGTAGATTCACCTCTCGTTTTTGGCAGTCGCTCCAGTAAGCATTGGGAACCCGATTAGATATGAGCACTGCCTACCACCCCCAGACAGATGGCCAAAGTGAGCAGACAATTCAGACTCTAGAGGACATGCTCCGAGCATGTGTAATAGATTTTGGCAGAGCCTAGGATACCCACTTACCCCTAGTTGAATTTTCATACAACAACAGCTACCACACGAGCATAGGAGTCGCCCCCTTTGAGGCCTTGTATGGTCGGAAGTGCGGATCGCCCCTTTGTTGGGCCGAAGTGGGTGACACCCAACTGGAAAGAGGACGATTACCGGATAGCACTCTCACAGGACCTGAGATCATCCGAGAAACAACCGAGAAAATCACCCAAATCAGATCCCGACTCCAAGCGTCCAGGGATAGACAGAAAAGTTACGCAGACAAAAGACGAAAGTCGTTGGAGTTCCAGGTGGGAGATCATGTGTTACTAAAAGTCTCTCCCTGGAAAGGGACGATCTGCTTCCGGAAGCGAGGCAAGTTAAACTCGCGATATATCGGACCATTCGAGATTCTTGCCCGAATTGGTCCAGTTGCCTATAGGCTGCAGCTACCCTCCGAGCTCAACAACGTGCATCCCGTGTTCCACCTATCCAATTTGAAGAAGTGCCTATCGGATGAAACCCTTGTGATTCCTCTAGAAGAGATCAGGATAAACGAGAACCTTTTATTCATTGAAGAACCACTCGAAATCATGGATAGAGAAGTGAGGCGTACTAAGCAAAGTCGCATCCGAAACGTAGAAGTTCGTTGGAGTGCCAAACGTGGGCCCGAGTTCACTTGGGAACGCGAAGATCAAATGATACAGAAGTATCCCCACCTATTCACGAACCCTTGAAGGCTACTTCAAAGCAAAATTTCGGGACGAAATTCCCTAAAGCGGGGGATGATGTGACAACCGGCAAACTTCTGGTCAAAGTTAAAGTCAAGTCAAAGGTCAACAGACCATCTGGTCAACTCAACTAGTGCTTATATGTTAGGAGATTCTTTATGTTTCCTAATGTTCAACTAAAATTCCTAATAAAAAGTAACACTTGATAGTCTCAAAAGTTCAAAATTTAAAACCCTAATTTGATTTAAGGAAGTAACAGCTCTATAAAGCACTATTGAGTGCCCTTCGGGGGTGTATAACACTCAAAATAGAATGTATCTAAGTCTAAGGACCTTGTACTACGAAGAAAAACACTAATAAAGGCTCCCGGCCAAGTCTCTCCCACTATATCTCTCTCTCCCAAATCTCTCCAAGAAAATGAAGTCTTTTCCTAAATCTCTCCAAGAAAAAGAAGTCTTTTCTCAAATCTCTCCAAGAATATCAAATCTCTCCGAAATCTCTCCAAGTATGTGAAATCTCTCTAAGTATGTGAAATCTCTCCCAAATCTCTCCAAGTATGTGAAATCTCTCCCAAATCTCTCCAAGTACGAGAAATCTCTCCCAAATCTCCCTACGTACCTTCCTCAGTTGAAAACAACCCAAAACCGGAGGAGAGAACCCAAAAGGACCCTCTTGGTCCGGAACCCTCTTGGTCCTGAACCTCTCGTCCGGAACCCTCTTGGTCCGGAATCCTCTTAGGCCGGAACCCCTCCCTACTTCGCATACTTCTGATGAAATCCGGAATGCTTCTGTATGCTTCGGACCTCCTTATTGCTTCGGAAGGAGTAAGCTCCGGAAGGAATCGCTTAAGCCTAGCTTCGGAAGCACCTACCCAATCTCGCACTTCGGTCCGGACCTCCTGACTCCGCCTGCCGACTCTGGAACAGAAGAGAATGCTTCGGAACTTCGCTTGATGACTCTGGAAGTTGTTATATGGCTTCGGAAATCCCCTTCTTTGCTCCGGAAATTGAAGAATGACTCCGAAAAGGGTGAGTTTGACTTCGGACCCTCGTAGGAACCACACGCCACTCCGGATTTTCATCATTTTCGGACTTTTTCACCATTTTAAGGTATTTTGAGGTCGGGAATCGCACCAAACACATATTTTTCATGTCCTAAACCCCTGAAACTCCTATTTTATGCCAAAATTAAACATTTTAAATATATTTATATAAAATAAAAACCAAATATTTTGAGAGGATCCTAAGAAGATAAAGGGGTTTGACCTTGTGATGTGATGCTCAATCCTCCATTTTCCCATGCAAATCCCAGTTAAACACACATTACCCTTAGGAAATAATCCCTACCCACCAGATTTCCATACAAATGTCAAGTCATTTCCTATCCTTCCCCTTTAGATACGTAAATCTCTTTTCCTCCTCCATCCCACTTCCCACTTTCTCAACAGTAAACTCCCAGGAATTCTCTCAAACTCCTTCAAGACTCAAGCTTCATTCCTTCAAGGAAAATTTCCAGAATCTTTGGTAAGTGTTTATCCTCCTTGAATAGTGATTTTTCCTCACCATTCCTAAGATTTCACTATACTTACACCTAAATTTATTCTTAGAATTTTTTTGAAGTTCAAAGAACACTTCCAAGTGCTGGAACTTGGAAACTCCTTACACTTCTTCAAATCACCCAACGAGCTAAACCAAGGTGAGCTTCATACCCCACCCTTTTTCCTTAGTTTTTATTGATTTTGGGGGAGAGTACAAGTCACCTCTTGTTCTAAATTCTTGAATGTGTGTGAATATGTGTGTTGAAATATTTTCATTTTTATATATACAACTCTCTGTGAACGTAAGTTCTCACAGAACCCATGAAATAAATAATATTTTAATCATTATATGAGTAACACAATTTACAAAAGGAACCTCCCAAGTTTTTGGGAGTGTTTAACATGCACCCTTGTATCCATGCTCTTCATAATTAGAGATAAAAGTTGTTGAAATAGTCCTTGAAAGGTTGACACTAAGTTTAGAAATTCCAAATTTGAACTTGGTGTTCCACAAATGACTATTTACAAACTGTTCAGGGGTTATTTATAAAAATTGGATATAAGAAATTTCACGTAGAATATATGCAAATAGAACCTTTATGACATGAAATTTTGCATGTCATAAAGCTACTGTCATAATTTCACAGAAGTCATAAGTTTTACACAAATCATAACTTGACATTTTCCCGGTTAATGTCAGTAATATATAGAGAGGAGAGCCATTTTAGCCGACATCGCTAATATTGAATTGATTTGATAAATATTTAGAGCAAATCATTTTCAATAAATGAAACGAAACGGAATATCTAGTCAACAAGTACAACTAGAATTAATTATTTGGTAAATAATGAATTTCAACGCTTTACGTGAAACTACTAGTATTCTAGTCAGACGAAATCTTCACAATACATATATTATATACAATATTCTACACCCTAAGTCCTGTAAGAGTTATAACTAGAGTCTCCTGGAGGGAGAGCGGGAATTTTTGTATAGATCTATACGGGGTTGACACCCCGCACCTACGTTGTTGGCTACAGTTAGACCGGCCAGTCTAGGGTGACAAATGTCTTGAACAAAACTGACGCCTGAAGAACGTCATAACAGGCACTCTGTCATATTAGTATGGTTATAACGACTCACAATTATACAGATTTCATCTTCGGTTAAAAATCAACTATTCTGACTACCTCAATGAGGCTTTTTCGCACCCGTGTTATGTTATTACCAAAATTACTATTTTATACATCATAAAATATAGGATTTTTTGGAGAAAACGATTCGTACGATTTTGGAAAATAATGAATTAAGACACACATGCAACTATACTCGATTTGAAACAAGAATTACAACCACTTGATAAGAAAATATTGGATTTTCTGGATTTTTAAACTACCATCAAAGTTTTTCTACTCAAATGCTTATGAACTCACCAACATATTTTATGTTGACGCTTTTCAAACGACTTGTATTCTCAGGAAATCAATAAGCAGATGATGGATTGCGGACTCAAGCTTATTTTGCTGTATTTTGGGAAATTTGCTTACTGATGTTTCTTTTGTGTACACTTGAAAACATAAACATGATGTAAAACAATGTAAGCTTGTCATATTTATGTATGTTGTTTGGATTTGCTATGTTTCAATTATATGCAATTATTATGATACTACACAATGAAGTCACCTGCCTCCTGACGTTTCCGCCGTCCTGGTCTGGGGGTGTGACAGCATCACATCCATGTCATATTGACATGGTCTTCCCAACAAAATGTGGCATGCATCCATTGGAATACATGGCAAAGCACCTCATCCTAATAATATCCCATCTTCAAACACACCTGGACCTACTTAGTCACCACCACCTCATTTCCATCATCCAACCAATGCAACGAATATGGGTTTGGGTGGGCGGTTGTCACCAAACCCAATTTTGACACCATTTCACTCGATGCCACATTGGTACAGCCACCCCCATTAATAATCATGCTACAACCCTTTTCTCCCACCAGGCGCTTCGTATGAAAGATCAAGTCTCGCTGATCTGAATCATCCTGACCGATCACTGAGAAATCCCCTTTTCTTTCTTGAACAATAACGTCGGCTCAACCACAACAAATCAGCAAACAGCCTCGACAAGAACTCTCCTCTTTTTTTGTTTTGAACAGTAACAGCAACAAAAAAGATAAAAATTGACAGGAAATTTATTTTTGACAAGAACAACAACATCAAATTAACAAAACCCCGCAGGAACTTGGGCATTGATACCACAACTGATGTGTATTTGGAGCTCAAACATAACTTTTGCAGCAGAAAAAAGAACACTTGAATCAAAGACACGAACAAGTAACGAAAAAAAATAGATTTGAAGTCCAAACTAGACCTATAGATTGAAACTTCGGTGAAAACAAACCAATACCTATTAGTTTGAGTTCGAGATCAAAATCAGGAGGTGTGTCCCAACCAAGATCAAAGTTTGAATCATACGCAACAATTCGAATGAACACAAGGTCAAACTTTTTATATTTCAATCAACTATCTCCTTACAAATGATAGAACTTGACTTTAATAGCCTTATAAAAGATAACGGAAAAATAAATCAATAGACACCTAAATATTATGACATTTAATGGCTTATTTAACACGCTAAAGATTCATTAATAGAACTAAAGAAAAACTGTTTCAACATTGAAATTGACTTTTCAACTCCCGAGGCGTGACCTTTCCGAGGTGACTCTTAGAATTTCGAGACTTCGTGTTCGCATCCTAACTCCCCGGACTGGAAGTCGCTTTTGCATCCAAGTTTCGCTTCGCATCCAACTCCTCTTCGCTACAAACCACAAGTGATTGCGAACGGCATCGCAACAAACATCAAATGAATGCAATCGGGTGCGATTGATCGCAACCAGTCGCAACGGATTGCAACCACCAACAGTGAAACTTGGTTTGAAACCATCCCATTCGCAATGAGTCAAATGGTTCGACTCAAATATGCTCTGATTGCTTGGACCCATTCGCAACGTCTCACATCCAACCACTAGTCGCATTCTTTCGCCTTTAATTGCAATCATTTTACGACTTTCGCAACTAAAAGCAATGGGAACCGGTCACAATTTACTATTGTAACCACTTGAGGTCGGTTTGGAACTTGAACTTGGCAAATCGCAATCCACACACATATCAATAACAAGTATGGGTATAATGGGAATCACTTTCCTCGAGCTTCAGTTGATTGTACGCATTGCATCTTCTTTTTCTCTTTTTAAGTTTATTCTCTTTCAAAATTGTTATAAAAATTCCTTAGATCCTTAGTTTGAGTTTGGAATCACACGAATGTTCATCCAAATCCCTCAAACCAAGGCTCGTAAAGTCCCATTTTTCCAAACCAAATTTTTTTAAAGATGACATTTCATTAAAGCATTCATTCACGATAGACAAAATCATTCTTTGATAACCTAAGTTCCAAAAACCCAAATCAGAGTATATAAAATAAACATTTGGTAATCTCAAATCCTAATGTCAACACGTGTGTACAATCAAGCCAATCTCTTCCTACGATCCGATGAAATACATGAAAACATTTAAATCAACAACTGTAATTTAAGGCTTAGTAAGTTCCCCAAAATACCACATACAACATAGAACAACATGTCTATTTCAACCAACAGGTTTGTTTCAACTGACAAGCCTATTTCTGTCGACATGTCTATTTCAACCAACGGGTCTATTTCAACGGACAGGTTTGTTTCAACCGACATGCCTATTTTAGCCAATAGTTCTGTGTCAACCAACATTTCTATTACAACTGACGGGTCTGTTTCGACTAACAGACCTATTTTAGCCAACATAACATG
Organism: Lactuca sativa; assembly: GCF_002870075.4. Lineage (NCBI taxonomy): Eukaryota > Viridiplantae > Streptophyta > Magnoliopsida > Asterales > Asteraceae > Lactuca > Lactuca sativa. The sequence goes on along the minus strand of NC_056630.2, from coordinate 268,455,508 downwards.
CAAGCAGACAAGCAATAACGTACGAGTCTACTTAAGCAACAAGCATGTCATAGCATCTATGTCATACACAATACAATGAAAAAACTCACCTAAAACAACAAACACAGAACAAAACCACTAAAGTGGCTAAGACAAACTCCATCTCTAAACACCTACATCCCATACCAAAACTCTACTTAGACCACGCCCAGATATACATATTGTACTTTATTTATACTTGAAGAACACAAAATATGATATATTTAAAAGAAAGATGGTGAATAAAATTCTGATTTCAAAGGTCAAACACGAAATAAATAAAGCTCTTCGATTTGTGGATTTTTGGGACAAAATCGAGTATCAAGGTGTTGTTTTTTTGTTCTAGGCACCAACACAAGACTAAATGAGTTAAGAGTGTCAAGTATTAGTCCTGGCAACTTGCTGATCTGGAACAGATTCAAGAGCTTGAAAACTAACTGCATTAGTTTAATACATAAAGACTCCATAAACACGCAAAAATGAAACTTTGAGAGCATTTCGGGATGGTCATTCTTTTTTTCAGAAGCACAGTCTTGTTCTCAAATGGACTAGGAACGACCTTAACCATGGTTAGAACCAGCTAAGCTCGACAGAAAATATTCTAGAACACAAAATCCTGCTATTCTCGATATTTCAGCGATTTAAAATCGAGTTTTGTACATCCAAAAGAATAAAACGCAACTTGCATCGTTGTATGAGGATGAAGACATGCAAGTTTGAGCTTTGGCATCTTTGGTCCCTGGGGTTTGGCATATTGGCAGATTCAACCCCACCAACAAATTATTTAACATTGCTGGTTTCTAAAATGTGCACAAACCCCCGAATATATATATATATATATATATATATATATATATATATATATATATATATATATATATATATATATATATATATATATATATATATAAAGAATTCTGTACGGGTAGAGACACAGATGTTACATTTGTGGTGGTTGATGTTATAATGTTACAAAAAAGCCTTGTCCATTTCAACTATTAGTAGCTTAAATAGTTTAGGTTCTCCCAAAGAGCATCTTAACAACACAATTTCAACACTAAGCATTCGAAATGGAGATGCTTATACTTGACCAAAAAGAATCCTCATTTAAGATCCATAACTAGGTTAATCAACTCTAAGGAACGTGACTTTCTTGTTACTATATTATCAAAGAATAAAACATCTCTATTAAGATTCCAATGTTGAACGTTTTTTTGGTATGCTTTGCACTGATGTTATATCTCAACTTCCTGGCCTTGATGCTTCCCAGAGGCGATGCTCAATACCTAATTTTCTTAGCTCCATCAACCCTTGCTCAACTGCACAGTAATCATACAAAGGGTTAAATGCAAGAAATAGCAATATACTTTTGTGTATTATGGCCTCCTGGTTTCGTTTCTTTCTATTAGAGCATTGTATTTAGGAGAATTTTGTTATTAAGGCATTGTACTTTGGAAAATCTACCCAGTGTAGTGAAGTGCATTTTGTATTTACTATTTAGAGATCATTGCTAGAAGTGGGTATATTTTTCAAAGTAATGCTATTTTTTGCATTTAACAACCCTGTCCCTGATATAAATGATTATTTGGTTACCATCAACCGCATCATGTGAGGTGGGCGAATGTGCACTGCGGCTAATCCAAAATTGAAGCCGTGACTTAGCGGTTTCCTCCTCAATACCATGGCCTTTGGCTCTACTCCAAAAATATGTAAGCCATGCCTGTAAAAAGGGTCAACAACGTCTTTCTTTCTGTATACATATGATATGATTGTTTGAATGTTTGTTATATATAATAGATTGGAGATTATCCAAATGCTGAGATAGTGTAAATAGCATATTTAATTTCAGTGACTGGAATCCCAGAGACATTAATGGAGGCAGACAAACAGGCTTAGTTACCTCTTTGAAGAGAACATCTTCAGACTCCTCTGGGCTCAGTTCTGCAAGAAACATAACACAACACATTTCTAGGTCTAGAGTAAAACATAAATTATTTACTATATAGAATAAGTAAATTTATATTTTTTTAGTGTAACCTAACCTTGGGTTCTTAGTTAATAATAATAATAATAATAATATCCATCCAGTTTGTTTTCGTATAACTTACCAAATGCCTCCATAAACTTTGGGTCGCCAGAAGACTTGGCATCTGCATAAAAATATATACAGCAGAAAATGTGAAAGAGGAATTACATCTTGAACACAAGTTTTACATGAAATACCTGATATAGACATAGTGAGGCGAGCAGAGTTTAGACGGCGCAGTTGGGCCAGTGCAAGCACAATGCCATCTTCAACCTATGCATGTTATTCTTATTCTTAACTCTTAAGTTATGTATGTGAATCACATCAATATATATATATATATATATATAAATAGGGAAAGTAGGAAAAGCAATAGAAAACCAACCTTCAAGCAAGAAAGCTCCTTCAAACCCATTTCAACAGAGAGCATACTCTCAATATTCCCTTCGCTTGTTAAATCATTCAAGTCCCCGACAACCTTACTCCTCCTTTCCAGATTCTCGTCGCCTGTTCAATCCATCCAACTTATTTAATAACGTTTTTTTTTATTATTTCTTGTAAATATGTAGAATGGGGTTTATTTTGGTCTCTTGTAATTTTAAAAAAAAAAAAAAAAAGCCTGGAACTGAATGCCTTTCTTCCTTTGCACACATGGCTATATATATAGATATTAAAGGATGAGTGGAGTTACATGCCTTTTTCCCAGCATTCTTCCTTTGCCTTTTGGCCAGCTGAAACCACAACTTCAAAGGGAAGAGGTGCCAAAGATGACCAATACTCATGCTTAGACACCGCAATATCACCACAAATGCCTACAAACCAACCAAATGAATCCCATAGATTAGGCTTTAGGCATAAACAGTAACAAACTGGTTCTGCTTGCTTGTACTACCAATAGTAATATCATACCATGTCGCACAGCTAAACCCCAGTAGCGTGCAAGCCAGCACCGCTTAAGTACTACTTCCTCCTGCAATAAAGCAATAAGCAATATCAATATCAATATGATTATGTTATATTATGTGTTGGAAAATAATAGCATAGAAATCCAATTCCACACACATATTACATATTACATACCATCTCACTCTGACTCAAAACCATCCTTTGTGTCATGGACTGAAGTGCTTTAACTTCAGACTCAATTCCCTCAAGTTGTTCCACAACACCTGCACCCTCATCTTTTGCTTTCTGTTTCATGTTAATAGAATACATTACGTACTATATCCTCCCAAAAACCATCCATCCATCTTACCACATCAACTTCCCACATTTTCCAAATAATTTGGTTGTTATCTCACTTTTATTTATAACACCAATATATGTATGCTTCAATTTCAAAAATGGGCATGGAACTTTGCAATTACACATTTACACCAAATCAAAGGAAAAACATTCGCCAACTAACCTAATTTTCAAATGAAAAGTAAAATACAAGAATGCATTCTGCATTGTGCATAATATTAATGAAGATATTCTGACAATCAGTGAAGCTCATGAATTTCTAACACCTCAAAGAACTTATACATCGATACGAACTTTTAGTCGTTTTTTTAAATAAAAATAAATGCTTTACAAATTAGGGTCCCTGACAGAGTACCTCCTAGCAGCTTTTGCAACATTGCATAGCTATTGGGAAATCTCAAGGTTGCAAGTATATATGTGTCTAGGTTCACCATTTGGACCAAAGGCAAAGGTGAGCGCGTGAGACAATGATTTTTGAAAGAGAAATATCAAAATGGTTATTTTCTGTTTCCTATGAAAGTACAATGATAAAGTTTATGATGAAAAATAATGTAATGATTAAGCATGAAAGATAACGTAATGATATAAGCATATGAGTCTACTCTACGTGTCAAAATTCAAACAAGTAGGTTTTATGCATCGTCATGTGTCACATATAGTTTCAAACATGGAATGGGATTTAGAAAAGGGGCATTTTATTGCTAAGGATAGGAAGCATGTATTTTATGTTGAAAAGAAAGCATGATTTATTATTATTGCATAACATGTCATGAGCTTATGGTCCAATCCACCGGACAATGTACCTGTGGCTGTTACAACACACACACACACACACACAGTGACACTCTATATAAGGTGTTTGTTATGAGTGTGCATGAAGTGAACAAGTCAATCACAGTATGGTAAGTATGTAGCATCAGTCAAGAATTGATCACTAGCATTGATTAGTTCATCCAAATAAGTGGACATAAACTGTAGGATGCTTCTAGTTCTAAGAAAAGAATACTTCACTCTTGGGTGTTGTAAGATGTGTTAAGAATGTTAGCTGCTTAAGATTAAGTAAATCTGTCATTACTGAATCTGTATGCCTTATTGCTAAGCATCAAGCTCACACATAAAATCTAAATAATGCAAATGGGTAAGTCCTTCCTTAAAAGTCACAAACATTGTTAATAAAGAACCATGGCATATTCTAATTCTAACATAAGTAAGCTGCTTCCATATGGAAAGGATTGGAGGACAAATTTTCCAGAGTTTTTCAATTGGGTGAAGGTTCAAGTTAGTCATGGAGACAACATAGATGGGAATTGAAGCTTAAGACAAGCAAGCATTCAAACAGTGAGTTAGACTTAGAATGGAGGGAAATGATGGCTTGTACTTAAGCTGCTTCTGAAGATATTTATCTTGGTAAAACCTATTTCTGGTGAGAATATATAGAGGTCAAAGTCTTTTTTATGTAACATAATTACTTCAAACATCTCAAGTGTTTGAACTTATTTCCCACATAAAAGCTAATGTTTAAATTTATAATCCATGACCTTAGATTGTCACAGAACTTGTTAACATTCAAGGACAAAAGATAATTTGATCCACCCACCTTAACTTGAGAGCGAAGGGATACAACTTGTTCGTTAACTCCATCTTTAGCTTTTTTGGCCTCTTTCAGTGCATCCTGTCAATGATGTACAAGTAAATCAATGGTGAGAAGTAACTTCAAGAACATAAATATATATATATATATATATATATATATATATATATATATATATATATATATTATCAACTGTCTGAAGGCCAGTAACTTAAAGAACATTAAAAAAAAAAAAAAAAAAAAAAAAAAAAAAAAAAAAAATCATTCAACAGATATAGCAACCTCTCTTTGGCGCAATGCAGCTTCCTTCCTAAAAACATACACATTGAAATTGCATAGATCAGCGTTGTGAGAAGGCAGCAATAAAGAGAATACAATGACACTAATGCATTTGGTAGGATATTATTAACCTGCTTAACAGTTTCGCTTCCAAAGATATTCCTTCACCAAGAGCAGCCACCTAAATGATACGTTGAAAGATTAAGAATGATAACTAGCAAGAAAAAACTAATAGCTAGTGAAGTGAATAAAAGGAGGGGCTCAGATTTAAAAATACCAAGTCCAATTAGGGATATGAGTGTCATAACTCTTGACGTTCAAAATTGTGAAACAATTAGATTAGAGCATATTTATTATTTCAGTGGGAATGGGAAGTATGTATGTAACCTTTTAGATCCCAATATATGAATATGACAGACACAAAATAAGAAGAATATGGGTGAGCACCTGCTTCTCAAGCTCCTTAACCCTCATCTCTGCATCCTGACAACTTTCTTCAGCAAACCTGAGCTGCACAATATAAATTGAACAATGAAGACCAGATATATAAACAAAGAATACCACAATTAGAACCCACCTTCTCAAGGACATTGTCATTCTCTTCTTGTAGCATATCAAGCTGCATGAAATAGCACAAGTTAACAAATTGTACATCACTGAAGCTGAAACTGAAGGAAACAAGAAAAGTTTGTTACAACATAATTACTTCATCACGAAGTGCAGAAGCTTCTCGCCTGTCTCCTGCATTTTTCAAGTTAATTTCTCCTATTTCCAACTGAAATCTGCAATTCAACAAACAAATCATGGGCTAGATTAGCAATCATGACAGACTTGGACTTGAGTTGCTTCTGTTTTACCTTTTGTCTTTTTGTTTGTTGGTTGGAGGATCAATAGGAGGTATAGCTATCGGGGTCCTCAAAGATGTTTTGCTTGATGGCAGCATGCTATTTGTTTTTGATGGCCTTCCGGTCAATGTTATTGGTGCCTGGCTTTCCTCAACAATGCTCCTACCTACTAGCTAACCAAAACAATGCAAACCTAGCATTTAGCTTGCTTGGCTATAACGAAAATTTACAAAAACTATAATAAGCAGCTTATCCATCAAGGACAGTTTTAGGAAAACGTGATTTTACCATTCAACGGATCAAGGAAAGGTTTTTGTCATAAAGATATACAATGTCACATCAGGTTAAACCTTTGGGTTGAAACCATGAATGTTGCAACTTGCAACTTAATAGCAGTTAGGATAAGTCCATCCTCTTAAATATTCACTCATTACTCTAAAACAGTTAGAAATTTTTATTTGAGGTGGCACGACCTCTAGGCAAAGTTTATAATATCTTTATCCTAAAACTGTCTCTACAACGGTCTTAAGAGTACAATCTCAACCCCGTTACTATCTCTATCTTATACATGGTGTTACCCATTAAAATTCAAAACTGGTGGATAAAAACATAAGAGCACTAAATCCAGGTTAGGTTAGCATATCACTAAACGATTCTATGTGGTTTCAGGTCAACGTCTTTGGTAGTAGCTCTGACCAAAGAAGTCTCTCTTTAGTCCTTGTATGCTTGTTGAGTGGATGAGTTTCCACATGACTTGGTAAAAACAACATTTATGGTCCATTTCCTATGAGTTGTCTCACGTGGTTGTTGCATCTTGACACAAATATGTCACAACTTCTAAAGCAACCCTAACCCAACGTATCATACCACTTTAACTCCAGCAAAGATGGAAGGCATGAGATCTAAAGGCCTTTGTTGCATTTGTGATGAAAAATATACTTTTGGCAATCGTTGTACGGATGGCAGGATGAAAACACAAAGGAAAGTAAAGAAGAGGTTTAACCAACTGAATTTGCACACTTATCTTTGCAACGCTTAACTGAAAAAGGTAATTATCACTAGGCATGCCAGGAAAAGGGGACTACAATTATTGTTTGACATTAGTATTACCCATGATTTCATGGATGTTGACTTGGCTAAGAAACTTGGGTGCAAAATATCAAAAAAGGGTCCTATATCAATAGGAGTAATAAATGGGGACAGGGTAATATGCGATACTATGATAGAAGGATTCCAATGGAGGATGCAAGTATGCAACACTTTTCAACTGATGTGTTTCTCATTCCCTTAAGGTAATGAGATATAATATTGGATGATCCAGGGTAAATTAAATTGAGGAAGGTCCTATTTAATTTTTTAAATCACACCATTGAGTTTCAAATGCAAGGTGGAACTTTAGTATTAAGGGATGTTGGTGATCAAAAGATGAGGACAATAAACTAGTGAACAAGGCAAAATGTGTGTGTGTATGTGTATATATATATATATATATATATATATATATATATATATATAGGTTGTGAATGAAATTACAATTCTTCTCCTGAATATCTCTTTATCTCCATTTCTCAATTATGTTTTACTCATCCTAATCATCCTCATTAGCTATTCTTCTCATCAACATTTCTGATGATTGTGGTATTGGTTATCGTTGAGATTATTCATGTATCCTTAGCAACTAATTTTGCTTTAAAGACAAATATTGATGCAAATGGGTTAAAGTTTTCTTATGCATGCCTACTTGGATCCTACGGCTCACACACCCTTGGAAGTTCTAATAACTTCCAAGTAAATACTTCTCAGTATTAAATGCTTACTTCTAAAATTGAGAATCTCTTCGTAATGTAGCCTCCTCAAAGGTGTTTACGTCTCCATTTATATTTTGTTGTAAATACGACCCCTCTCGTCACTTTCTTTAGTGTCCCTTCAATCGGGTACGACAAGAAATCCTCTTTCCTCTCTAGCTCTCGTACTTTGTCATGGTACGTCCGTCTTCCTTGAGGTTCCCGAGTTCTCATGCGATTATACTTAAGTATCAAGAGGATTTAAGCTTCCAACATATTTTGAAAACCTATCTTAAAGAATTTCACAACTCTCGATTCAACAATTAGACATTATTCTTTATGTTGTATCTGTAAACCTTACTATTGTTCACATATCCAACAAATATGAATTTTAATAGCTTTGCCTCCCAACTTAGAGTAGGGATCTATCTTTTTATTACCAAACTACTTGTTCAGGAATAAATAGTGATATGTGTTCGTGTTTGATACCATTATCAAGCACAATGTCTTAATTTCTCTATGCAACATGCATTCTGCGCTTCTCTCAGGCTAAGTTGTAGTTCAGGTTGTCGACGTGTTGGCCTCTTAAAGTCCCCCTTCTTTGGTCCTAAATTCCTTTTAATTAAATCATTATGGATGCCCTATTGCTAAAACTTTGTGCCAGAACGTGATGTGCATTCCGTCTGGACCTACCCCTCTTTATCCTTATTGTTAGCCTTTTCTTCAATTTGAAGATGCTTCAAATCATCTAAGATGTAATCCTCGTACTTTTTATCACTTTTTGGAAAAATCCTTCAACGAGTGTGAGTTATGCAATAATGGCAACCACCTAGAAGATTTCTCGAAGAGATGTGGAAAGTGCTTTCAATTTGCTAATACCTATACTAAGACATAAAAAAGTCTTAGTACTTAGACACTCGGATACGTTGTCGAGGCATAAGGTCATTCAGCATCACTAATGCCTCATCCTTCTTTTGAATTCTTTGTTTTTTAATTACCGCAAGAAATCGTTGGTATAGTCAAGCATCAGTGACAACATGGGTTCCAACACGTAGAATATATTCAAGACCACCAATAAGAACTTCACCTTATCGGCCCACCTCGTATGATTTGTATCCATCAAACATGTCCAACTTACAAAGTCTTGATTCGTAATGCGAAAGTAGGTGGAAGAAGCCCTGCCTTGTAAAATTGTATCCATCAAACCTGTCATACTTGACAAAGTCTTGATTCATGATGCAAATGTTGGTGGAAGACCAACTAATTATTTATCGAACGTTTAAGATCATTGAACTTTGGTGTTGTTAGATTCAAGATAGATTATGATTCTACGCTACCATATAAATAAGAACAAAGGGTAGAAGTGGAATGTCTTTTTTACAATGATAGAAAAGTAAGTATAATACGTAATAAAACTTCTACGCTGATTCTTGATATCAAAAGAAGTAGCAAAAGAGCTCACAGATTATCTTGACCTTAATGTTTTAACGACACTCAATATGTTGTGAGTTCTCCGCAAAGGGAGATGCAGAAAAAGGGAAACAAAAATATGTGTTAACAAGCAACATAAGGCTGACAATGAGCAACATAAAATCATAAAAAAAAAAATTAAATAAAATAAAAACTGAGGATCAGAAACATAATGCAGCAGCTGAAATCAACGGTCACCAATATGATGATATATTTATACATGTAAAAAGGTATCAACAAAACCGTACCTGGATTAGAGTTTTCAGTTGAGAAACTTTGAACCCATGATTTTTTTACCTAGTCATTAGCAGCCAGCCATCATGCTTCCATGAGTTTATCTTCCTCTCCAAGTCATATGTATAGTTCACGAGAGGCTCCTCATGCATTGTTCTATGTGGACTCGCATACATCACAACTTGCAGCCATGGCCAAGGCATGCAATGGTGCTTTAGACTCTCTTCTAGACCTCCAGGTCAAAAATATTATGGTTCACGATTGAGGATCACATTGTTCACAGATATGTAGGTGCTTTCGCCTTGAGGCAGGCGTACACCTCAACTGATTTTTAAAACCATGGATACACTTAATTTTTGCTTTTCCATCTTCTTAGGCACGACCAAATCGATCAACTCAAAGGAATTTTAATCCATTTGGTTATTAAAAAAAAAAAAAAAAAGCTAGCATCCTGACTATAGTTGACGGTTAGGGAGTGCAATTCTATAATGGAAGTTTTGATTCAAATCTGGGAACACCGACACTGCCCGTGGGTCTGTCATGTTATTGGTACAGTTTACCATCTCTTTTTAATTGCCACGTGTCATGGATGTCTATGTAGTTGTTAAATGAACATGTCTTTCACTCTTTTCTATATGTGTCTGCTTCCGCACAAAATTAAGCACACACTTGTAAGTGGAAAAGGATGGCATGCAAGATGTGAATCAGTTCTCGCACATGCATAATACTAGTACTTAATATTATGTAAAGGAATCTCTCAAACCAACTGTGCTAACAAAAAGTTCTGGTAACCAATCACCAGATGGTAAAATCTACAAAAATAAAAGAGCTTTGTGGTTAAATACGTACAGCTTTACCCCCTCTTCCTACATGGCAGATATATTTCTTTACAAGGGACTCAAGCTTCTCACGTATTTATTTGGTGTGATAGTCAACAACATAGGATTTAACTCGTCTACAATCTACATAACCGTGGGTGGACACACAATCATTTCATTCTCAGATTTTGCATATGTTACAATGCACAAGGCACTTTTCTTCCAACTAAAAAGAAGTTAAGAGACTTTTGAAAGGAAGCTACATCGTATGCTTCTAGATTGTTGTCCACCTATTTCTGCTGTCATCTGGTCCAACGCAAGATTGACCAAGTAAGCATGGTTCCTTTGGGTGGCATTTCCAACATTATGATGATAAGATTCTAATTTCCATCATGTGAAAGAATATGACCAAGATAAACACCCGTCAGTCATTATTAACTTTAAGATCCCATCATTTGTTTTCCATTCCACAGCTTTGCTTTATGTTTAGAGCATAGATTGTTAAAGCTCTCTAATCGAGTCCATTTTCACACTATATTAAGAACAACTGCACCATAATATTCCTAAACGGTGTAATATAAAAATGTAGTCGATAACTCTACGACAACACAAGTCAAATTGAAGTCAAGACATAAAATTAATGTAGAATTACCGAAGGTGAACGGGATCCGGTGATCTTATTATTGCTAGTAGCAGATGGAATGGAAGGCCTGGTAGCAGTAGCAGCAGCTTTGGCAGTTGTAACTTTGTTAGCATTAACGGGAGGCCTCCTGTTTATAGAGGGGGGAGCAAATCGGAAGTCAAGATCATCGTCATCGTCGTCGTCGTCGCCGTCAATGTCAGTAGCCTGAGAAGCCATGACCTGGGCGAGACGTTGAGCTGCAGCTTTGGCAGCGACGTTTTGATTGCGCTTAATGTTCGAAATGCCAGTAGTAGAGGATGAACGGGAATGGTGATACCGTCCCGGAGACATGACCGGAGATGAAGAAACGGCGGTGGTAATGGGGGTGGCGCTAGATTCGCTGCTCCATTTGCGTGGGTAAACGGGACTTGAGGTCCGCCCCTGGTCCATTTGAGAAGTATAGTTGAGTGCAGCGCCTAGATCTCAGTTGAAGGTTTGGACTTTGGAGTTTGGAGAGAGAGAGAGAGAGAGTGGAGACGGTAGCAAGTAATTATAACATTACAGATGATACATTTGAAAATATTCCCTTCCCCATTATCCGTTGATGTTATCAACTTATCATACACTTTTTCGTTAATACCTAGTTAAATATCGTAATTTCTAAATTTATACACAAATTTTTTATTTTTTTTTTAAACTAACGTGTTTGAATTTTAATTTTAAATTTATTATATACATAATAAACTAGGTTAATACTTGTGGAAACCGTTTCCACGAATAAGAAAAAAAAACATTATTGATAATTTTAGATTATAGGACAAACCAAAGAATTATAAAAAAAATTATTAATTTATAAAGATAAAAGCAATTTTAGTTGGAGAGCATGTTACTTCATTGGGAATTAGAAACACAATTATGTGACAATGAGTAAGAGGCTGTTTGGTAGGATCTGAATTTTTAATAGCTGAAATTTTAAGAGGTCTGAATTTCTAAGAGGGTCTGAATTTTTAAGATCTGAATTTTCAAATGCTGTTTGGTTGGAACCTCTGAATTTGTTGTGCTGAATAATAAAAATGACAATTTTACCCTTCTTTATGATTTCTTTCAATTACAACATAATTTCAACCTTTTTCTTATTAAGGAATCATACTTTGAAAGCTATAAGAAGTTCTATCATTCTATTTTCAATTTTTTAATAGAAAAATACAATGCAATAATAATCTAATAACTAGAAATATAATGCTACTTCTTGTTACAATAGTCCGATCAACCAAATTTCATGCCCGTTTAATATCACCATGTGAAAACCAACCATTTTGTAACGTATAAAAAATAATTAATTGCCAGCAAGATCTTCAACTTCATGAAGTATCTTCAAATCGACCTATTATGCATTCATTACAACACATCAACCTGTTAAGCAAACCTAATGCTGATGAAATCATCAACCTGTTATACCCATTATCAAAAACAAGTCAATAAAGATTTAAAACCTATGATTTGATTATAATGATTCAGAATCAGAACAACTTTCCATTAGCAAAAATCAAAACCATTGATTCCAAAAATGCACTTGCTGATTCTAGAAAAAACCATAGCAAGTTTCATAAAAATAACAATCCTAACAACCGATGGAAAGGAACCAGTCTTCAAAATCATGTGTCAAAGGTAACAACAAATTAGGGGATACGATTTCATGTGTAGACTTCAATCCATCACACTGAAAAAATAAATACTAAAAACAGCATCACAGTAAAAAAAAACCACAAAGACCAAAAAGAGCATCACGATTTCAAGTGTAGACTTCAATCCAATACCGATTCCAGAAATGGGTTCTTAAATTAACCCTAGAAGAAAGTCGATTTTAGAGAACCATTACCTGATGTTGTTGTCGATGAGATTAACGGGGATAGAGGGCGGAGCAGGCGGTAGCGTACAGCCGTACCTGATGTTGTTATCGACGAGCTTAACGGGGATGGAGGGCGGAGCAGCGGCGGCGCAGGAAACGGCTCTAGCGGAGGCGGTGACCGGCCGGTGGCAAGAGTAGAGGCGGAGGGTTGCAGGTCGTCGGAGATGGTTAGGAGGGAAGAAGATGTTGTCTCGTGAAATAGAACAGAGGAGAGGGAATACGCTTTTGGGCAAAACGGGAAAGAGCGTGCCTTTTTTTTCAGATACAACGCCAAGTCTGAAAAATTAAGAGTTTTTTTTGAGTTTAAGAGGTAAAAAATAAGATGCTGCCAAACACCCTATATCTGAATTTTTAAGAGACTGCCTCTTAATTTCTCAATTAAGAGGTAAACAAACAGCCCCTAAGGCATTTCATAACAGCCAACTTTGCTATCTTTACTCAAAATACCAACAAACATATGTATGAATTTAAATTTACAATTAACATGCTAAAGAAATACCACCACGGTTCAGCCTCAAAAAATGTAATATATTTTAGTTTCATTCAGTTTCCAACCTAAAGTAGTGAGAGTCAACAATACAAATTTAAAAAAAAAAATCAAAATTATGATGCACCTATGGTTCATATGTACTTATAGTTGATATTTAAACCTTCGACTTCAACAACAGATGGTGCACTCCGTGCTCCATATGTATTTATTTACAAAAAATAAAAATAGAGTAATACTTAGTAATATCAATCTTATATTTTCTAAAAAGCCATTTTTTTAGAATTAGTTGCTAAATTCAAATAGGGTATATGTTTTGGGTGCCATAACAGTAAATAAAAAAGAAAAAAAAAGGAACACAAGTTGTACTATCTTCCATGTTTTTTTATTAACTAGAACTTTAGAGAATGTAAGTAAAGATGTATAATAATTTTTTGAACCGATAAAAAATTCTCAAGCAACTTTTATTAAGACATCAAATTTTAACAACTTAAAGTCAAACCATCTAATTTATTTATCAAACATGAAAGATTACAAAGATAAACATTCTCTATACTAATATGCTATTGCATAACCCAAGTAGTACCCAAAGATCCTCAATAGTATAATCAATGCTAAGTGTTCCAGTTGTTGATAATTTTCGGTCTCCTAACTTGATGGGCCAAAGAAAGAGTAAATTAGTCATTTCAGCAACAAACTAAAGGGAAAATTGGTCATTGCAGGTGATAAAATCCAGGCTACTAATCTGATGGGCCAAAATAGTCATTTGGGGAGATAAAATGAAGGGTAAATTGGTCATAGCCTATAAAAGAAACATCAAACTTTTTATACTTCAGATTTACAATTGTTGATATATGGTCCATTAGCATGGCCTAGACAGCTCTGGCGCGCCATCCTCGCCTGGCGCCCCCTTGCCAACCTCGTTGGGGACTCTCCTGCTGGTTTATATGACTAAGTCCAGTCCAATGTCATTGGTCGCATACCAATAACATCGGACTAGGGGGGCTTGTTGATATATGGTCCATTAGCATGGCCTAGACTGCTCTAGCATGCCAGCCTTGCCTGGTGCGCTCCCGCCAACCCTGCCTGGCTCTCCCTTGCCAGCCTTGCTGGAGTTCTCTCGCCGGCCCGACCTGGCTCTCCCTTGCCAGCCTTGCTGGGGACTCCCTTGTCAGCCTTGTTGGGGACTCTCCCGCCAACCCGGCCTGGCGCTCCCTAGCCTGGCTCTCCCTTGCTAGCCTTGTTGGGGACTCCCTTGCCAACCTTGCGGGGGACTTTTCCGCCGGCCCGACCTGGCGCTCTTTGGCCTGGCACTCCCTTGCCAGCCTTTCCTGGTGCATGCCCGCCAGCCTTGCCTGGTGCGCGCCCGCCCGCCAGCCTCGCCCAGTTAATGCTAGCTGGGCCTGAATTAGGATGGACCAAAGTCTAACCTAATTCCCCTTTACCTAATTGTCCCCTATATAATGAATAGTATCTCCTCCATGGAGGGGGGTCGGCCCCTTGGCTCAGCTACCACACTATACTCTGGCCGGGTGGCTCAGTCACCACTCATCGCCGTTGTAACACCCTGTTCTGAATCGATTCCTAGCCTGAGGCTGTGGGCTGAATATTGGTCATCATAAGGATTAAGGGCTTTGAAAAGGTAGGATCTAGGCCCATTTGGGTGCGGGTGGTGTATTAGAAGTGATTTGGGTGTTCGGTTCGTGTTTTGGAACCTAGGGGTATTTCGGTAAAGTAGCAGTTTGGGCTTTTGGTGGAAAATGGATTTTTGTTCGAAAGGTATTAAGAAAGGTTTGATTCGTTAGAAGTGTAGATCTTCTCGTCACCTTTCCGTGGATATATGGATCATCGGAATCGGACTTGTAACGAAGAAGTTATGGCCTTCGAGAGTTTCGTGGTTTTCAGGCTTAGCCGAGTACGCGGGGCTTACACAAAGAGTACGCAAAGCATACTAGGGAAAAAGGGATTACGTTGTGCGTACCTAGGATTACGTTGGGCGTAATGACCAAGAGTGGTCGTGAAGGTTCTCTGGAGTACGCTGGGCATACCAGAATTACGTTGGGCGTAATTCCGTCAGATCAGAACCCTATTTTAGGGTCTTGGACCCTATTTAAACTCCTTATATCATAATCAAACCCTAATATCTTCAGCCTCCACCCCTCTAAACACTAGAAATCGTCATATAGCGACCTTGGTGGCATTTTGGAGCTTATGGAGTCCATTTTTGGGATATTTGGCCCACTTTCAAGAAGATGGAACTTGTTGCAAAGAAGGGAATCAGAAGGAGCTTATAGATCTGGCTTTTAGGACCCATTTTCAACTTCATGAAGGTATAAAGCTTTGAACTTGATCATTCATCTCTTAGATCTACCATTTTTGGGTTTTGGTTTCTTTTTGGTCCCAAGGTTGAAGCTTTATGGTTCCAAATCCGTTTTTAGGCTTGGGGTTGCCACCCTTGATGCTATTTGAGTCCCTAAGGAAGAAAGTTGCCATCTTGATGGTCTTAATGGGTTCATGCTTGAGTTAGGGTCACTTTTATGGAAGTAGAATGCCATTTTTGGAGTTTGGGTTTGTTTGGGGCATGCAAAGTCACCAAGTTAGTGACTTTATGGGTTTAAACGTTAAGTATAGCTCAGATATGTGATTTGGACTTATTGGATCAAGTATTAAGCACTTAATGGATGTTGTGCATGAGTTGTTTGTACGTTGGGCGTACTATGTAGTACGCGGCGCGTACAATTCATTTGCTCAGTACGCTAAGCATACAGAAGAGGTACGCTGGGCGTACGCTCTCAAGAGGACTTGGGCCTTTGTGGACTTCAGACCTTTAGGCCCTAATGGTTTTGGGCCTGGATTTGTTGATAGTTGGGCCTGAATGCATCTTTGGGCCAATAATGGAATAGTTGGGCCTATTGGGCCTTGTGGCCCAATATAGAAATGAACTTCGCATTATGGGCCTCGGGTTGGGCCAATTCTTGGACTAGGTTGTTGTGGGCCTTTGTGGGCCAATTAGGTCGGGATTATTGACTAAGGAGAATATTGGGCTTTAGTATAAGGTCCATTAGAAAGGTATGGGCCTAATTTGGAAAATTGGCCCATTGATGGATTTACGGACATTATAGTGTTGGGCTTTTGGTTTGGATTTGGGCCTTAGTTTGAATCATACAGGGCCAGGGGTAGAATGGTAGTGACAACTCGGGAAGCTGGCGAAGCAGCAGCTAATGATTTCATGCGGGAAGCTTCTGTAGTGCGAGGTGAGTCTCCTCACCTTACTAATGGGTCTAAGGCACCAAGGTCAGCTCATTATGTGTTACGATATATGTGTTAGCCACTCTGTGAATTTATATGCTTTGTGATTGTGCTTGCATGAAAGACCTCGGGGGATTCCCGGGGCACTTAGGTGTAAGACCATGGAGGGTTTCCTTGGCATCCTAGGTCAAAGACCTCGGGGGGTTCCCGAGGCACTTAGGTATAAGACCTTGAAGGGTTTCATTGGCATCCTAGGTCGAAGACCTCGGGGGGTTCCCGAGGCATTAGGCTAAGACCATGTGGGGGTTCCCATGGCACCCGGAGTATGACCCTGGAGGGTTTCCAGGGATTCCTTATGTGTTGGCTTGCATGGTTTATGCGTTCTGTATAGCTGATTAGCTAGTATGATATGTTATACATGATTGTGTGTGGGTATGCTCTGGGGAACTCACTAAGCTTTGTGCTTACAGTTTTGTTTATTGTTTCATGAATCATCGATTTGGAAAAGAAGGGCTCGGATTGATCGCAGTGCACACACCCATGATTTCTGCAATGATAGATTTTAGGAGGAAATCTGATAAATGTTTTTAATTAACGATGTTTTGGAATGATTGAAATAAATGATATAAATGTTTGGCTATAATAAAGATGAAATTTTTACCTTTGATTTTTGGGTTGTTACAACCGTCAGCCACCATACACCACCACCAACACCAAGATGGTTCTCTCTAGCTAAAGAGAACCTTTTCAGATCTACAAATGATCTAACTTAACTGTCAGAATCCACTCCCGGGGCACAGTCCTTGGGGCAGCTCTAACGACTTTGTCTGTTGAGACCTCGTAGATCTGTCTCTGGCGTAGAAGCACTTTCTTAGAGCAGGTGGTCGGAGCCGATGTCGCATCATTTGGCGCCATCCCGGATTCGAGCAAGTAGCAAAATCCTGAGTTGGTTTCAAGCTCGTTTTTCTCTTAGATTTGTTGCATATTACATCGGGCTTGCTTAGATATATACTTTCCACCCATCATTTGTTCAGATCTTCTTGTTTCTTGCCAAGATCTGTCCAAACTTGCTTAACAATCTCTTAGATCTGTAGATTCATTTTTGTTTTTAGTTCATATCTATGGATCCACACGATTTTCTTCACTCAAACATTCCCCAAGTTTGAAAAAACCTTCTTAGATCCGTTTTTTGTTTATATTCTGGGGGTTTGTTGAGCAATTTCAGAAGAAAAGAATTTTTTATGAGTTTCTACCTCATTTTTAGTCCATATAATATCAGAGAATCATTTTCTAGTTAAGATTTTATGTGATAACTTCTATACCTGCATCAGCTGTTTGTAAGCACAGCTAAGATGTTTGTATATTTCTATTGGAATGTAAATATTGTACATATGCATTAACCTAGTTTTAGCCCATGGGCTCGTAGGGTTTCATATGTCTAGGGATCCTGTATCTTTATATACTCTGACATCTTCTTGTAATAGGTGTACAATTAACAAGGTTATTTTCACCCTAAATCTATTTTCTAGTTTACATGGTATCAGAGCGAGGTTTAGGGTTGGAGGGTTTTTTGCATTAAGAGTATTGTTCACGAAGTATTGTTCATCGAGCACTATTCCGGCACTGTTCATCGGTAATGTTCATCAGTGTTCCAGCACCTTGTGAGTGCACCGTTTCCTGATTAGGGCATCCTGTGAGTGTCGTTCTCTTTTCTTATTTGTTTCTAGTTCGTAAAGATGTCCGGAGGAGACAAATCATCTAGCAGCAGTGGTCCACGAGTACCTGAGTTGCTTCCGATAATTGCTAGACTCACCGACAACAAACTTAATGGCTCCAATTTCTTTGAGTGGAACAAAACTATTCGGATCTACCTCTGAAGCATGGGAATGGCTTCTCATTTGACATCTGATCCCCCCAAAGGTGATGATTCTGATTTGTGGCTACAAAGTGGTGCACGTTTGTATTTGCAGATTGTCAATACTATCGAGCCTTCTATCTCTTCTCTGGTTAGTCACTGTGAATATGTGAAAGAACTTATGGACTATCTTAACTTCTTATATTCTGGACAAAGCAACTGATGGGTTTTGATCATTCTAACACTTCCTAAGTGTACATGCAACCCTAATAACCTTGGATCTATGTTTGTCTAATTATCATGCAAAGTTGATTTCCAAGGCTATGATCCTATCTAGCATACATGGGGAACAATTTTAACATAAATAATGGATAGAACTACATACTTTGTTGTTGTAAATGTTCCTTGAAACCTTGTGAGCCTAGCACCCCAAGTGTGATGCCTCAAATGCTTCACACAACACCAAATGCTATGGAGTAAAATTGGAGAGAAAGTATAACACTCTAAAATCGGTTCTAGCCCTCTTGTTTCTTGTCTCACCGATTTTGGGAGAACACATGAGCTTTATATAGTGTTGACACATCTAGGGTTACACCATGTAAACCCTAATGTGTCATGACTCTTCATTTCCATGACCCATGGGTTTGTAACTCCCATGGAGCATCCAATGGATCCAACCCAACTTGATTATCCATGGAGCCTCTTAGCCCACTATATAAGTTATGGATGATTTACATAATCAACCCATACATTTAATTAGTTATCTTTTGATCACTTAATTAATTTTAAAATTAATTCTTGATCAAACTTATTAAATAATATTATTAATATATTAGAACTTATAATCTATTAATAAACCACAAGTGTTATTTCTCTCATTTAGTTTATCCAATTGTATGGTGCCATGCAACCCAAATGGACCATGTCGGGTCAGGTCAAGTACATACCAGAAATAGTTATGGACTTAGACACCTTATCCAATAGCAACATCTCATGAATCTATAGTGTTTGTAAGTCCTTTCATCGAGGGGAACAACAAGATCGATCACTCACCACTTATGTCATGGAATTTAAGAAAGTATATGAGGAGCTAAACTCTCTTCTTCCCTTGAGTGCTGATGTCTATGATGGGTTTTAATCATAAGACATCCTATGCGCTCATACAAACCCTAAAGCTTGGATCTAGGTTTCTCTATTGTACATGCACGTTATCCAAGACTATAAACCCTAATTCTAACATATGGAAATCGATATTAACATATAAATGGGTTTAAGATCATACCTTTGATTGTTATGTAGCAATAACAATCGAATTCCTCCTTGAATTGACTTTGGAAGGCTTAGAGTCACAAGTGTCACTCCTCTAATGGCTTACAAACACCAAGAGCAAATGGAGAAGGTATAAAGAGAGAGGAGAGGTATAAGAATTCGTCTCTAGGACCTCTTGGGAAGGCATGGACGAATTCATGAGCCTTAGGGGTCTTTATATAGGTGTAGAGATTAGGGTTTTAGTCCTTATCCTTATCTAGTTGCTTGCCCACCAAGTAACCATAAGATAAGCCTTGAAAACCCTTATCCTTTATCCTTTGGACGATTTCAAGGATCCTTATCTCCTTGAATTCGTTCAACCCATATTTAGGATAACCATTACCATATTTTGTAACTATCACATAATTACAATTCAGCCCCTCTAGTTTAATTAATTACACTTGATCACAAAATTAATTCTTAATTAATTATTGACCAATATTAATTAAACAAATATGATTTCTCCTTTAATATATTATTCTTATAACATATTAATAAATCATAATAACCTCTCTCTCTATTTATTTCTCCAATCAAGTTGCTTTGGTGAAGGCAACCCAAAAGGACCATGCACCATCGGGTCAAGTACATACCAAAATAGTTATGGACTTAGACACTAATCCAACAGTCTCCCACTTGGGTAAGTCTAATAACTATTCTACGTATGACTTCAGATCCTGATTTGCAATCGTAGCTTTCCAAAGCCGTTGTCAACTCTGATCATATCAGATACGCGTGTCCTTAGATAAGGGATCATATATTCCTCCATTCTAGATATCATATGAGATATGATTTCAAATCATTCTCTTTGTACTATATCTCGATTCCTGATTTATGACGACTGACTAATTGAACAAATCAAATTAGCCCTAGCCCGGCCGAGCATTTACGTTTGTCATCACTAAATCATCGAGGGGCCCAAAAGATATCGCTTTTATCCTACCTTGGTGTCACACCCCGAAAATCGAAGGCGGAAACATTTCCGGGGTTGACTCCACGTTGAGTATCAAATCCAATGTACATAGTAAGTAAAATGAAACAAACATTACATTACATATTAAAAGTTTTACAATTTGTTTCAAAAGACACAGTTTATACAGTTGTGATACATAATATAGATATAAACAAAATGATCGAGCCTTGCACGCACACGATTCTGAACCAAGTAAGTCTTCAGGTATCTGTACTATCGTTGACCTGAGAACACAAGCAGTTTGAAAATCAGCATAACGCTGGTGAGTTCATAAGCAGTTTTGTTTCGTGAAAATGTTTATGTTTCCTTTATGTTTCTGAAATGTAACACACGCCAAGAAAATCCCATATTTTCTTAAAGGTTGGTTGTTGTTTCATAAAAATAATGTATGGTTTAGTTATCCAATTCATTGTTTTATGTCTTTAATGTATCAGTGAATTCCCAGGAAAGTCCCATACTTTCCTGAAGGGTAGTTATTGTAAAAGATGTAATGTTATTCAGTTGGTTACTCTTTTCTGATTATGTATATGTTACCCAGGAATGCCCCATGCTTTCCTGTGTGTTTGTTTTCAATGTAAAAGATGTATTCTGTTAGACCTGGTTGTGTACAAGATTTCCCAGGAAGATCCCATACCTTCCTGAATGTTGGTTATCATATGTAAAAGATGTAAAAGATGTAAATTGAATCCTGGTTATCTGTAAAATGTAGTATGTGGTTCATTATTACTATAAGTAAATCTCTGTTATCCTAGTTGCGAGTTCCATAACCATACTAAAGACTGAACCTGTGGCAATAAGTAATCCACAATCCTTATGACTTTCGTCACCCTTGAACCATTTCGGTTCGGCTGTAGCTAGCAGCCAGGTGTGGGGTAGTCAGCCCCGTATAGATCTATACACTCAAGTCACGCTCTCTAAATCCCAGAGATTCTGGTTACGGGTGTAGTCCTCCACTCGCGTATCTCTGTGGAGTGTTCGCTGAGGACGTGTCTCCAATCATACGGAATAACAATTTACTAGTAATAATAGGATAATCCTCCATTCGCGTATCTCTGTGGAATGTTACCGAGAACAAGACAGTGTACGAATTATATTGTTCATGTGTTATAATGTCATGCTTTTAACTGATAAAATGTAGAAAACATTTGTGAAATATATAAAACATAACCGTTTATAAAATCCATTTTACAAATAAATGTTTAAGTGAACTGTATGTTCTACTGGTTATCAATTACGTATATCAATATTAAAAGCATATGGCCTGTGAAACACACACACACGAAAATAAGTTTTGAGTACAAGAAAACCCTTGTACTTTGCTTGTGTTCTCCCCCTGAAAACAGTGAAAAACAGTGAAAAAGGTAGGGGTATGAACTCACCGGACTCGGAAATGTGTCGGTTTTGGATACTAGACGTTGATCCTGGGATTGTTTACTTGCAATAACCCTATGTAAAATGAAATAATGTCCATTTATATACAATTAGGGATACATTCACTAATCATATGGAACATTACACTCCAACGAGGTTAAACACCTCGAAATGAGCGTTTGGAGTGACCCGGGTGACATCTTCGGACGTGTAAAGGCACTAAGGACTTGGGACTTGAGCTTACTCTCCATAAGTAAACATTTAAATGAGTTTACAACCACAAAACACACATATACATGAGTTTACGGCCGTAAACTCATGTGGGTGTGGTTTTGGGTGTTTAAATGGCTTAAATGGACATGGGGATTGTTGGAATGGATTTCTAAAATGCCTTGGAATTAATTGAATGAAATTATAACACTTAAAAGGGAGTTTACGGCCACCCCATAAGAGTTTACGGCCGTAAACTCACCTATGGCCTAGGAAAATTTATTTGAGCTTCATAGGACAATCACATGTGATTCTAACTAATTTTCCAAGCCTTGTTATGAATTTAGAACATCATTTAACACATTTATTGGAGTTTACGGCCTAGAGGTATGTTCTAAGGCCGTAAACTCTCCTTTACCCATGAAAAAGATAGTTTTTGATGCTTAAAACAATCACATGTGATTCTAGAAATTTATACAAGTCATTTGAGTGTATTTGATGCATCATTAACATGGTTTTATGAGTTTACGACCAAGGGTATGCTCCTAGGCCATAAACTCCTATAAATGACACTTTTGATATGTTTCAAACCCTTAAACTATTTTTAGATGCATCTAGATTTTACCACAAGGCCATTGGTTGAGTTTCAAGGCATTTGGACATGTTTAAAGGCACTAAATCCTCTTTTAAGTGGAGTTTACGGCCCAAGAATATGACTTGGCCGTAAACTCACTTTTGTCCCCCATAAATCATGTTTAAGGTGTTCCAAGTCTAGTTTAGCAAGCCTTAAGGTCATATCTAAGTCCCAACTATGATTTGGAAGGGTTATTTGGCTCAAAAACCCTTTGAATATGAGTTTACGGCCCAATAATGTGTCTTGGCCGTAAACTCACTTTTGTCACTTAAAATCAATGTTTTAATTGTTGTAAGTCCCTTCCATTAAGTCATTAAGCCATTACTAATGTCTAACATTGCTTAGGAGGGGGTTTTAGGGCTTAAAAACCCCATTGATAGGAGTTTACGGCCCAAGCTAGTTCCTTGGCCGTAAACTCATGTTCTTGGTCCCAAATCACAAATTAAACACAAATTTGAAGGCTAAAGAGGTTGAATAACAAGTTAGGGGTCTTACCTCTTTGATTTCAAGCCTTAATTCTTTGTTTTGGACCTTGATTTTGGGTTGAGGAGAGAGGTTGTGAGTGTTTAGTGAGAAATTATCCAAAGGCTTCAAATGAAGTTTTAAAACACTTTATATAGTGTTCAGGAATTGGACACGACGGAATTTTACCCGATACCGACGTTAAGTGAGGCTTTTGGTCACACCCGACCAAATTGTCGTGACTCGATATGGCCGATTCTATAATTATTCCGATCACTAACATGGAGTGTTAAAATGTTTTTTAAACGTATTAAGACACCCATTAAGTCATTTTAGGTCAATATAAACTAATGACTTAATAAAATGGCGAAATTGGAAACGAAATTGAAGATGACGTATGGTTGATCGGATTGGATTACAAGTTGTGGTACAAGAAGTAACATGAAATTTCGGGTTGTTACACTTGGATAAAAGGAACGAATAAACTTTGATACAATGCTTGCTTGCACTCACTAACCAAATCACACACAACAATATGTTTTATAACACCAAGTTACTAGTGCGTTTACATATTATCAATGTGCAACCGATTCGCAAGATACAACTCACACATCTCGGTTTCAAGAATATAAGATGTTATCGTTTCACCAATCACTCGTGATACAATTCATGGAGTGATCAAAGTGAGCGTGGGTTTAGTCCAATGCTCAAATTCATATTCATAAGCACTCATGAACATTGCAGCAAACATTTGCTTATGTCTAATGCTCTTTAGACAATCCACACACCAATTCACGACAATCTTCATTCATATCTACTTCCAACATATGAATGACTGTGGCCCATTTGAATAATTCGATTATTCTTAATAAACTCAATTATTCTAGAAGTCAAAACATGCAAAGTGAAACACAAGAATAATACTAATCCCATATGGCCTCAAACCTTTGAGTATAAATAAAACACCTTTTATTTATCACCATATCGATTACTCATTATTTGTCGTTTCGGGTAATCAACTTCTTACTTGAATTATTACACTTATCCCATGCTCCTAGCATGCACACAATGTTTACCTATGGTTCTTATTTTGTGAATTAGATCACATTGAACACATTTCCAATCATTCTCATTTCACAACTCCAAATCCTTTTTCCATAAGTGAAAGAATATCAAATTCTTGCTACTTATAGAATATGCTAGATTCTAACATTCTATGCAACTTATCCTTTCGTAATGTCACTGCACCAAAGTCACAAAGACTATTGCCAATGATATTACAAAGTCTTCTATTGGATAATGTTGCAAGACAATTCTTTAGATATGATGTTTCTCACTCAAAGTGCATTCCTTCGAACATCCTTTTGCATAAAGGTTTCTAATCTAGTCATAGATTTTTCAATATTCAATTCCCAATATGGATACATTTCCATATTTTCCATATGACAACTTATTCTTAATAGAATCTTATCTATTCCTAATAATGTCGATATGGTCCATCCAATATGAAAACATTTCCATATCTTCCAATACTATACTTCCAACTACTCACAAGCAACCAATCCTCGTCGAACTTTGGATTGTCCTTTGATAGTTGTTTAATTATTTTAGCCAAAACCAATTCTTGTCCTTTTTCCCTCTAAATGCGCTAGACATTTGGAAAATTTTAGAATGGTCAAACATTAAAGCATTTGCAATCAATCCTATACCCGAAGCGTATGGGACATGACGCATAATGTTTTATCTGCTATGTTCTCAAAATTCGAATTGTGAAGAGGAATGTCGTAATCATAATCAAAATTTTAAGAACACACTATGTACCTTTGACTAAATTTATTAACATTTCTCAACCTAAGACTTTAGATTTGAAATGAAGCATAATATTATCTCCCTTAATTATAGCAAAACAACTTTATAACCCTTACTACTTTGCAAGGTATAACTCTTGTTTTCTATAATTAATATTGTCAACTTTGCAATACGTGCCTTAATAATCATACAATCATAACATTTATGCTCCCACTGTCATGATGATTATTATAAAACATAACACTTATGCTCCCACTAGCTTCGACATGTATTCATAAACATCTTAACTTTCAGAAAAAAAACAATGCTTATTGAATTTCTTAAGTTCATGTTTCTAATACTTAGTGCTTAGATAATCTTTTATCAAGGCTTCTTGAACTTATACACCTTTGCCTTCGATAGTTCAAATGTGTGTCTAAACACTTAAGACTAATTGTCAAACCTCACAATTCAAATCATGAAAAGGGATACCGTAACCATAATCGAATTCGAGAATGCAATTTTACTATCACTATCTTCTTAAAATCTTTCTTAGTGAAAGCATTTCCTCACAATCATTTTTATGAAGGAGGAAATCTTATGACACTTAGATTTAAACGGTGTATTTGTTCCTATCCATGTGAATTTGTTAAAACCAAAGTTTACGACAAATTCAAATTCATATGGACCGAACTTTCTTAATCTTGATTTCTTGCCTTATGGTAGCACAGCTGCTCACCATGTCTTCCAAGTAGTTAAGCAGCTCACCCTTTCCTATCAATGTACCTTTCATTGATTAAGGTGCTTTGCCTTTTATGCGTTCAAAATGAGAACTCATAGAACTCACATGCATAATTAACTCGATTGGATTGGCACAGAAACAAAATAATGTCATCACGATAGGTTGTAAACCTCAACTCGTGTGCTAGTGATGATCGATGAGGTTTATTTGATTTGTTCTTGAAACCTTTCAAGAGCATTAAGACTCCCACTGACTCCTTGACATATAAGATTCTCTTGTCAATAACCATTTCTTGACAAACAAACATTCAAGAGTTAGTGTAGCTTTTATCAAAACACTTCATAAATTGGTCTTAGTTGGTCTTTGTCTTATCCAAGACATCACAACTTACCACATTTAATGAATGTTATAAACCTTCTTAATACTTTTTCACTCAGTGTCACAATCTTAACTTTAAGACTTGTTTTGGAACGAAGTATGATTGACTTTTTGATTTAACCATTTCTTCAATTCTTGATTCCTCTTCTTAAACATACAATTGTACTTAGAGGATCAATTGAAATATGGTTCTTAATCATTAAGACCTATCATAAAGCATAAAAGGTACTCTCCCTTCTTCTTAGAATGGAGAAACTTTATCTTTCTGCCTACTTGATTCTTGTTATTCGTTCTACTATTGATTTAAACTTTTTCAATCAATTCAGAATTACACTTAATCTTATAAGTATAATCATATTTACTAAACCTTTAGTAAATCATGACGAATATCTTGTTACTCTTATGGTGGACTTTGATCAACACACAACTTTGTGTACTCGATCTCCTACTCCTTCACTTGACACTTTGTCAATGAATTAGTCTAATTTCCAAATACGAAATTTCTCATTCATCGTGCATCCATGTTGCATGATTCCAAGTTTCTGTCCAATTGAAACTTGGGCGATGAGAAACTCTCCCTATTTGGTAAATTCTCGACTTTTCCATAAACACCATAAATAAGAATCATATCCATTTGTTGTAGAAATATGCAAACACCAATTTTCATAACGATTTCATTGCAAGGAAATAAACAAATAAATAAATAAGTCAAACGAAAATTTATTTTATTTATAAAAGCAACGGAAAACATTTTTCCTTACAATGCAAAATCCATTGAAAACTATGTATTTCAAAAGAGAAATTTCTAACAACTCTATCATAACTATCTAAGCTCAAAATCTAATCTTCAAGTCCATGCGATGAAGATCCATTCCTTGTGATTAGATTCATCTTGCTCTTTCACCAAGCTTCCTTTCTTTTCACCGATCCTGTAAAACATTCAAATGCAATCTTATCACATTATGTATTAAGAATTAATGAATAGGAACTTAATGGAGTTAGATAGTGGATTTTACCTGAAGCACAGCCATACTCTTTGACTCTCCCATCTTCTAGACTCTTCAGGCTCTTTGGGCAGACTTGTTTCCAACGCCCTTTCTTTTGGCAGCAAACGCAGGTCGGTTCTCCTAGAATGTCCTCGGAAGCATGGTTGGTTAACTTTCCCAACAAATACGCTCCATTGCTTCGCCAAATCATTTCTGATTCAGCAGCAATGAGCATGTAAGTTAGGTCAATGAGGTTGTCGTCATGATCCATAACATAATGCTTTCTTTTGAACTCATTATATGATTCAGGAAGTGACTGCAAAACCCAATTTACAGCCAACTCATCTGGGAATGACACACCCAACATTATCAACCTATCAATGTGTGATTTCATTCCTAGAACGTGGGTACACACGAGTTTACCATCTTCATGTTTCATTTCCAATAGGGCTTTAGTGATATTGAACCTTTCAATTCTTCGATCTTGTGGGTTGGGGAGAACAATAGGAGGAGGAAGAGGAAGTGAAGCATGATTTCTCATTCCTCGATTGAATCGTGGAATACCATCTTCATGTGGAATGCTTGTTCCACGGAATTTAAGAAGACCATAGTTGTCGAACTTTGACATCTACAAAACGGGAGAAAAACAAATTCAAGTTAGTTGATTGATTGAGTCCTTAGTAAATCACCCAAATGAGATACTAAGGCTAGGACCCAACACAATATTCTACAACTCGGGAAAGGGATGTCGTAACCCTAATTGAAGAATATTTGAAGGTAAGTGAATGACGATTCACTAATTTCCACCACGAAAAACGAAAAAGAAATTTAAGTTTTAAATCTATGAAAACTCCTAGATCCTTTAAGATTCATTGAACTTTCAATGGCATGTTTAAATCTTGTTTGTGACTGGGATGTCGAGGATCACAAAGCGGGTGTGAATAACCATGCAAACTACATGGTGCCCTCACATGTTACAGTCACCTATTCGATGTGCCGGTAAACCACACACGCTCCACCGAACTATGACAAACATTGAGTCACCCTTTGCTACCTTTGCTTAGAACCATTTAGTGTGCCGGTAAACCACACACGCTCCACTAACGTCTTCGCAAGGGCACAAAGTGTAATTTCATGGAATTGCATCAATTCACTTTTGCCTAAGTAACTATGATTGGGAATTTTATGAAAAACATTAAGTTACTTTTATACTTCATTATACTTATAATGGAAGGTTTTCGTCCTATCCTACCCGTTCGGCTAACGACCCTCCACTAGTCAAGAGTGCGGTGGGTAAGAGTGGATACCCATTCAATCGCCATTTTATAGGCAATTTCCTTAAACACCCCTTATAGACCAGCTTCGTGAATGAGGCCTACTAACGGTAAGACTGACTTTTACTCATACATATATAATGTTAGACTTTTATATATAGTATAGGGTGTATTTTATACTTTCAAAATACTAGGTGGTCTAATTTAACAATTATACTTTTAATTCAATTAAATTGTAAACCTAAACTTTTATGGATTTATTAAACTTCTTTTAATTATACACCTTAATTAATTAATAAAACCATAAGGGTGTGATTTGAACTTTTTCAAAACAATAGTAGAGTTTTAGAATTTAACATTCCTAATTAAACTTTTAATCAACTTTTAAATTCCAAAACTTGAGGGAAAGTTTTGAAACATTTCAAGACATTATGGTTTAGAATTTAAATATACATCAAATTAAACTATTAATCAAAATTTAAATTCCAAAACTTGAGGGCAAGTTTTGAAACCTTTTTCAAAACATTAGGGTTTTAACTATTTAAATTTCAAAACAACAAAACTTTTGTGTTCAAATTTAAACTATAAAACCTAAAGGGGAAAAATATGAAACATTTCATAACATAAGGATCAAATAACAAATAATCTAAATTAACAATTAATCACATAATTATCCATATTTGATTTATTTAATGATTTCTTGCAAAACAATTTACCAATTAAATAATCAATTATCACATAAGGAAACAAATATTTTATTAATTGATAAATATCTTCAATTAGATCAAGAATATAGTCAAATATATCATAAAATCGGATTTATATTGATCTAATATGATAAGGTAACTATCCATAAGCAAAAACAGCAAGAAATCCCGGATATACCTCTGTCTGACGCACCGACTCGCCGAGTCACCCTCTGGAACTCGCCGAGTAAGGCTGACTCGCCGAGCCCAAGAGTGACTCGCCGAGTCAAGTCGAACAGTGAGGCCAAAACACGTTTTTCGGTTACATCAAGCATCAATACAATAGAAACCAATCAAGGCTCTGATACCACTGATGGGTTTTAATCATAAGACATCCTATGCGCTCATACAAACCCTAAAGCTTGGATCTAGGTTTCTCTATTGTACATGCAAGTTATCCAAGACTATAAACCCTAATTCTAACATATGGAAATCGATATTAACATATAAATGGGTTTAAGATCATACCTTTGATTGTTATGTAGCAATAACAATCGAATTCCTCCTTGAATTGACTTTGGAAGGCTTAGAGTCACAAGTGTCACTCCTCTAATGGCTTACAAACACCAAGAGCAAATGGAGAAGGTATAAAGAGAGAGGAGAGGTATAAGAATTCGTCTCTAGGACCTCTTGGGAAGGCATGGACGAATTCATGAGCCTTAGGGGTCTTTATATAGGTGTAGAGATTAGGGTTTTAGTCCTTATCCTTATCTAGTTGCTTGCCCACCAAGTAACCATAAGATAAGCCTTGAAAACCCTTATCCTTTATCCTTTGGACGATTTCAAGGATCCTTATCTCCTTGAATTCGTTCAACCCATATTTAGGATAATCATTACCATATTTTGTAACTATCACATAATTACAATTCAGCCCCTCTAGTTTAATTAATTACACTTGATCACAAAATTAATTCTTAATTAATTATTGACCAATATTAATTAAACAAATATGATTTCTCCTTTAATATATTATTCTTATAACATATTAATAAATCATAATAACCTCTCTCTCTATTTATTTCTCCAATCAAGTTGCTTTGGTGAAGGCAACCCAAAAGGACCATGCACCATCGGGTCAAGTACATACCAAAATAGTTATGGACTTAGACACTAATCCAACAGTCTAAGCTATGCAGACTCAGAGAGAACAAGTCGCTGTAATCAGTTTCTTGACTGGTTTGCGACCAGAATTCGACTCTATCAGATCTTAGTTTTTGAATGAATCTGCCATTCCTTCCCTTCAAGTAACATTTGCTCATGTTCTTTGAAATGAGAATATTCAGTCTCCACAACTTTCTGATCATAATAGTGCTTTGGTTAGTCGAGGAGGATTTCATGGTGGCTCCCGAGGAGGATCTCGTGGGGGTCACAGAGGGGGTTCTAGAGGTGGTCATAGTGATCGAACTACAGAATCAGAGGTTGCTATCTCCACTTCTGATGACATTGAGTGTTATTATTGTCATGATTTTGGTCACACCAAACGCACCTGTAAGAAGCTCTTGTCTAGAAATCAGAAAAGCTCATCAGCACATGTTGCTTCTGCATCAGACAACACTATTACCATACCCACAAAAGAATATGCACGCCTTTTAAAGACTGAGAACTGCACTGGTCCAACTGCTGCATTTGCTGAAAAAGGTAACCCTAATACATGCCTATTATCTTCTGCCTCAAAATGGGTAATCAATTCAGGTGCCTCAGATCACATGACAGATAATCCTACCCTCTTCTCTAGTCTTGATAAACACACATCTTCATTTCATGTCACGATCGTTGATGGGTCAACCCCACATGTTCTTGGTTCTGGTACTATTGAACTTACGCCATCTGTTTCCTTATCCTCTGTATTGAGTCTACCAAATTTCTCGTTCAATTTGTTATCGGTCAGCAAAATTACCCGTGCCTTAAAGTGTTGTGTCTCATTCTTTCCTGATTATTGTGTCTTTCAGGATCTGTCGACGAAGAAGATTATTGGTAGAGGACGGGAATCTGATGGCCTATACATATTCGAACATCCAACACCTTACTCTTTGGCGTCATCCACTTCATCCCCATTTGAAGTTCATTGTCGATTAGGCCATCTGTCTCTACAAAATCTAAAGAAGTTGTGTCCTGAGTTTTCTTATTTAACGTCTTTACAGTGTGAGTCTTGTTAGATTGCTAAACACCAACGTATTCATTTAAGTCCAAGAGTCAATAAGCGGGTTTCATCCTCATTTGATTTAGTCCATTCTGATGTTTGGGGACCATGCCCTGTTACTTCAAAACTTGGGTTTAAATATTTTGTTAAGTTTGTTGATGATTATTCACGTACTACCTGGCTTTATTTTATGAAAAATCAAACTGAAGTGTTTACACATTTTTGTTCATTCTATGCTGAGATTAAAACACAATTTAAAACCACCATCCAAACCCTTCGTAGTGATAATGCAAAAGAATATTTGTCTCAAACATTTCAGTCTTACATGCTTCAAAATGGTATTCTTCATGAGTCTTCCTGTGTTGACACACCAGCCCAAAATGGGGTCGCAGAACAAAAAAATCGTCATCTTTTAGAGGTGGCTCGGGCTCTTCTATTTCACATGTCTGTTCCTAAAACTTATTGGGTTGATGCGCTTTCTACTGCTTGTTTTCTCATTAATAGAATGCCTTCTGTTGTCTTGGATGGTATGCGTCCACTCTCGGTTCTATTTCCTTCAAAGTCATTGTTTCCTGTCGAACCAAGGATCTTCGGTATTACGTGTTTTGTTCGTGATACCCGACCACACCTAACCAAGTTGGATCCGAAGTCCTTGAAATGTGTCTTCCTTGGTTACTCTAGACTTCAGAAAGGCTACAAGTGCTTCTTTCCTACACTCAATCGGTACATTGTATCTCGAGATGTTACATTTCATGAAAATATACCCATCTTTCCTATGACCAATTGTTCCAACCCAAGAGTGTCTGATGATCTATTGGTATATATGTGACAACCCAAAATTTCCATTCTGTACAAACTATATCACTTCAATAGAAGTTATAACAGTCACAACTAATTTTCAGACTTTTTCGTGTAAGTTTGAGTAATTCAGGGTTTACACTTCAGGAGATATCAGGAGAGTGGATGCACTAGGGCTTAGTGCAACTCTATTATTCCATCACTCTATTATATTAGAGGTCATTTCAGGAATAAAAATATTTTCTGCCAAAAATATCTCAGGACTATAAATAGAATTCTGAACCAATTTCATTCATTATTCACATTTCCAACTAGAGAAAAGCCATTTTCTCTCTCACGGATCTTCGGGTTTTTATACCAAAACGTGAGTAACTCTTTCTAGTAGTGTTAGAAAGCTTTATATGTAGTTATAACATGATTTAGAAGGCTAAATCACTAGATTTAGGAGTTTACTCCCCAAGGTGTTCTTGGGCGGTAAACTCCCGAAACGAAGCCTAGACTGTCCCCCGTGATATACAATTGCCTTGGACTTGTATAGGAGTGTGTTAGGGACATGAAATCAAGCAAGAACCACCCAAGTTTGGGAGTTCACGGCCCAAGAATATCTTAGGCCGTAAACTCCATAATCATGCTCAAAATGGTGCTTTTAAGGCACCTAAGGCCTTAGGCTTTTACCTAGACTTGTTCCCAATAAATCAAGGGCCTTAAACACATCAAAATCACCTCCTAAAGTGAGTTTACGGCCAAGACATGGTTCTTGGTCCGTAAACATGAATGAAGGGCACCAAAGTGTGCCAAATGCCTTCATATGCTTTAGGTAAAAGTCTAGAACCTATCCTTCATATGCAAGAGACTTGAAAACAACAAAAACAGCATTCCAAGGGAGTTTACGGCCGTAAACTCCAAAGGAAATGGCCTTGGGGCCGTAAACTCCTCTAGGGAGTGTTTCTAGGCCTTAAACCCCTTTCAAGAATTGAACCACCAAGTTGGAATAATTCTAGGAATCATTTGGGACTTCAAAACACACAATACCCCCATGGTTGGGAGTTTACGGCCGTAAACTCAAGAGTTTACAACCGTAAACTCCATGTGTGATGGTATATGGGGAGTAAACTCATATATGGGGTCCTTTGGAACCCTAAACACAAGTGCCTTGTCCCACATTAGCTTAGATGCAATCCCTAGGGCTTAAAACACTTATATAAAGTGTTTATTATGTCTAGGATGTCTTAACATTATCAATTAGTAATTTAAGACTAATTGAGTGCATATATGTGTGATTATATGTTCATTAGGATCGTAGTGTGTGTACAAGTCCTCACTTGACACGTAGCAATCCTACACCGTCCAGTTCTTCCAAACCACCATCTACAGGTGAGTTCATACCCCTAATCAATGTTTTAAATGATTTTAAATGCTTTAATTGGGGGGGAATACAAGTAGAAAACAGCATGTTATTAAATCATCTGTATGTATTTTATAATTGTGTTTTCATTCAATGGATTTCACATACTACAAAATGCGATGCATGAAATGGTTTCTATCTTTAAAATACTTTGTTATCAAATGTATTACTTTTGAAAGGTTTATCAAAATGACATCAAGTCACTGTTATGTTTGTTCAAAAACCCTTGGATGTCTTACAAAACCATTTTACATTCTTGAACTAAACTATGCATGTACACTTATATTATATATATATATATATATATATATATATATATATATATATATATATATATATATATATATATATGTATTGATGTTATAGTTTACATCTTTCATTTAGTTTCTCACACCCTTGAGTAATAAGAGTGTATAAACCTACTTGATCAACCAATTACATTTAAGTAAATTATCATAGGGATAATTTGAAGTTATCAAACATTATTCCTTTTACAAGGAATCACACAAGAGTCAGTTCATTCATAAGTCTATACTAGTACATTACCTGATACATGAGTACATTTACATATACATACCTGATACATGAACACACTTACAAGAATACCATACATGAACACTGTTACATAAATATATTATCCGATATTCACTTACCTGGATATTTGTACCTATAGTTATTAGGAAGATTTATTCGTACCTTCTGTGTAAATTTTCCTGCCTATCCCTGTTCAATGGGATGTCTATACGGGACTAACTATTCCGGAACTCAGTTGTTAGCAACACTGGGTGATGAACATCTACGGATGTTTAAGGTTGTTTCTGATATTTGGAGTCAGTTACGGAACTAACCATTCCTCCATCTCCTGTTGCAACAGAGGATGCGATGAAAATCTTCGGATGATCATTAGGTTAACGCTGTTATGGGACTAACCCTCCCTCCACCCTGCTGCCGCTATAGAGGGTGAAGGGACAATCTTCGGATGTTCATAGGGTATACCTTTCGCTTTGGCGATGTCGTGATAATCCTGGTCACCCAGGGATAACACTTACATGATTATGCTTTTTCCTGTTTACTTTATTTTGTGATATAGTCACATAAACGATGAGTTAGACTAATTACTGTTTGTAGTAGTCAAAAAGAAGGAAAAACTATCATTTTACATAACAAAACATTCGGGTCTTGGTAGAAGACTACATTGTCATAACAAAACATTCGGGTCTTGGTAGAAGACTACATTGTCATAACAAAACATTTGGGTCTTGGTAGAAGACTACATCTCACACTGATAGAAAATAAGGGATTTTCTAGGGCTTTTCATACTTACATCAACATTTTCATTTAAAGGTTTACATGACTTTTAAAACAACTTTTAGTAAGCAAGGAAATGACACTTAAATACTTATGAATTCACCAGCTTCAAAGCTGATACTCTCTTTCAAAATAACTTGTATTCTCAGGTCATCAGTAGACAGGTACGGTGGCCAGGTTTTGAGAAAACGGAGCAGTCAAGTCTTGTCTTTTATTTTGATTGTATATTTTTGGTGTCTTATTACAATGAAAGAACACACATGTATTAAAACTTTACTTATAATGTAATGGATGATGTTGTTGCTTGTTTACTATTTTGCATTGTTGTGATACTGTATATGACGTCCTCCACCCCTAAACGTTTCCGCCGTTCGTGGTTTTGGGGTGTGACAGATTGGTATCAGAGCATTATTTATAGTGAATTAAGTATATCAACCCATAAAAGATATACTAACTATAAATACATGGGATTAAAACACTCTGTCTAAGAGTTCATACTTTTAAATAATAAAATATTTAACAAAGTATACGTGCCTGCATTCATACTAAAATCAGTGTCACAATGACAAGAACAAAAGTATTGCGATTGTTGAATATCACAAGTAAGCGTGGGGATATATGGTCAGTCTTGGGAATGGCATAGCCTGATCAACTATGCTGGTCCGAGGAGTGATTAGCATATGCCCAAGAATGGTTGTGATGTGGCAACAAGTCTAAAAACTTACCAACACAACCATAAAGAAATACCATATGGGTATTTGGTCTTACTGTAATTATCTTAGTCAGTTCGTCTATTTAGCTATTTCTTATATCCCTTTTCTCGCGTAGATTGAAATGGTTGGATTTCACCACGGCGATCCGTTCTTCCCGAACCAAGGCAATGTTGGTTGGCTAGAGGCAGAACCAGAAGATGATCACCCAATCCCTTTGGATGATCACCATTCTGAGGGTTTTTCCGATAGTTCTGACTCGAAGCCAGAAGTCAACAACCTACCCCCAGCTGCTCAAAACCCAAACCTGAACCCCCTGTCCTGTGTTTCAAGGACCCACACCTTTGTGGGCCACTAACTTGACTAGATGCAGTCATGAACAGAGTCAGCCCACTCCCTACAATGGAGACCGAAGTTTTTACAACCTCACTGAAAGAGGTTCTGCTGATAGAGTTCTACCCATCATGGTTCGTAGAATTTCCAGAAACACGATACTGGGTCAAGCAACTATTGACCGGGTCGTGGAGATTGAAGCCAATTCTGGCGTTAACACTGTCCACATTCGCCAACTAGAGTCTGCTCATGAAAGAACTCTGGTCCGCAATGCAAATCTGCAGAGAGAACTTGCTGAAACTCAAGCTGAAGTTAGGGAACTTCGAGCTCAGCAAGTGAGAGCTGACAGGCGTATGAGGGACATTGAACGACTACTGTCGGGATCGAGAACTCATGCAAGCAGTTCTCGTCGCCGATAGAATCTCGTCGACTCATCTTTTGGATATAACCTAGTTTATGTAAAACTTTGGTCTAATTTCCTGTCCTTATAAATCTTAGATCTGTTAGGTCTTGATCTAGTCTTAATTCTGTCAAAATTTTCCATCTTGGTTGATGTAAGGCGTACTTCTAGGCCATTTTTCCCGAACTTGTTACATCTATAATTCCAGTATTATTGACAGATATCTAATCTTATGGAAGTCATTATCTAAATGTTGTCATCTTCATTTAGTCATTATATTCATTATGTTGTTGGACTATGGGGAGTTAGTCCATGAGACACATTCATTAATCATTTATTCTTATCCATGTCGTCATCTTTTAAACGTATAGTTAAAGATGCCGCCACGCAGAAGTACAAGGCGTAACCCAAACAACGAAGCGCCAATACCACCACCACCTGAACCTCTTCAACCACCTAACCCCTTCGATGCCAACATGTTCCAGGCAGCTTTCACAGCAGCAGTTGTAGCTGCTGTGTCAGCAATCAACGCTCCTGCCCCTAGTGGATCAGGAACAGGTGCA
Source organism: Lactuca sativa (assembly GCF_002870075.4). NCBI lineage: Eukaryota > Viridiplantae > Streptophyta > Magnoliopsida > Asterales > Asteraceae > Lactuca > Lactuca sativa. Next base: position 268,418,547 of record NC_056630.2, on the reverse strand, counting down.
CCTCCCTCGAACCACGGCGAAAGTCATGGACACCCTCGGGAATGTACCTACAAGGACTTCACAAACGCCAAACCCCGCAACTTCAATGGTACTGGTGGGGTTATAGTGTTAAGTCAGTGGATTGAGAAGATCGAATCTGTCTTCGAAATATGCGGATGCCAAGAAGGCAACAAGGCCAAGTTCGCAGCTTGTACCTTCTCTGACAGGGCACTAACATGGTGGAACGGCCATGTTAAGTACCTGACTTTGGTGGTGGCGTATTCCATCGGCTGGGAAAAGTTGAAGGACATGCTGATGAACGAATACTATCCTCGAGGTGAAATACAAAAACTCGAGCAGGAGTTATGGGGTCTTCAAATGGTTGGATCCGACATCACGACCTATACAAACAGGTTCTGTGATCTGGAGAACTTATGCCCTGATATGGTTGCTCTCGAGAGCAAGAAAATAGAGAGGTATATCTGGGGACTGTCGCCCCAGATCTAGTCAAGTGTGTTAGCCTCCACGCCTATCACTTTTGATAGTGCCAAGGAACTAGCACAATCTCTCATAGATCACCGGAAACCTCAGAACCCAACAATCCCTCCACGCGTACCACAAAAGTCCAACCCCGACCACAACAGGAAGAGGTGGAATAAGAGGAAAGAGGGGCTTCGCAAGGATCCTCCAATAAACAACAACTTGTGGCAATCAATGCTGCCACAGTGACTCATGTTGTCCCTGCGAACCCCTTACCAGCAAAAACATATGTTGGAACTCTCCCAAAGTGCACCAAGTGCAACTTCCACCACCACGGACCTTGCAAGGAGATGCAATGCTCTAACTGCAACAGGAAGGGACACACAGTCCGTTTCTGCAAGGCTCCAACAGCTCAGGCCGCCTAGGTTCCTAACGCCGGTATGGGCCAAACTTGCTACGGATGTGGCGAGGTGGGCCATTACAAGAGGAACTTCCCTAAAGCAGGAATGGCTGGAGGAGTGGGAAGATTTATGGCCCTAGGCCACGAGGAAGCAGTAGCTGATCCTACGATAGTTAATGGTACGTTCCTCCTTGATAACTCATATACTTGCATACTTTTCGATAGTGGAGCAGAGAAAAGTTTCGTAAATCACAATTTTGCACCCCTACTTAATCAAAAACCGCGTGCATTAGATCATTCATTCACAATAGAATGGCTAACGGGAAAACGGAGAGTACTAACTGCATATACATAGGTTGTACCTTAACTTTAGATGACCATACTTTCAAGATAGATCTCATGCCAGTCCCAATTAAATGTTTCGACGTTATCATCGGCATGGATTGGTTGAGTCTTCTTCACGCTGACATCATGTGCTTTGAAAAAGCAGTTCGTCTTAACCTTCCTAACAACGAAACCTTAGTTATCTATGGCGACAAACCTAGTATGAGCCTTCGCATCATTTCGTGCATTCAAGCCCAGAAGTTCTTGCGAAAGGAATACCATGCATTCCTCGTGCACGTCGTCGATACTAGTCAAGAGCTGAAAGACATCCAGAACATCCAAGAAGTACGCGACTTTCCCGACATATTCCCAGAAGAACTTCCCGGTTTACTGTAACACTCGTGTTTCTATCCTAGGCATTTATATTAAGTTGATAGTCTAGGTTAACCTTTGTAACTCATTTTGAAGAAATGAAAAGGAATTATGTGAATTATGTGTTTTATGCTTAATTATTAGGGCTTAATTAATTAAGAATAAAAATAAGCGTCAAAATTAAAGTGTGAGATAAGCCCGATATCTTTACATAAAGTTGTAGTGGTCGAAACAAGGATTTCGGGGATATAAAGAATACCAAAATCCGAGTTATAACGAAGAAGTTATGACCTGTCGAAGTTTCGCGACAAAACCGGCACGGTGCTGAATGTCGTAAAAAGTGAGTTTTTGATAAACTACTTTTTAGCCTTAGTAATCTAAACGAAAGTCTTAGTATTCGTTAAACCGAGAAGTTCAATAAAAAGAACACCCAAATCTGACTTCGTATGAGTAAGTTATGATTTTTCGAAGTTTCAGCGTAGCAGTAGACAGCTAAAAACTCGAATTTTAGATCGAGCGATTTTTAGCCGACACAACCTAACCAAGAATTGAAGGTCTCGTCATTAGGAGCACAACGGTAAAAAGTCTGACGAAAACGGACGTCGGATGAAGAAGTTATGAATTTTTAACGGATTTCCTGTCCCGGTCTGTTAAAAATAATAATATAAAATTTAAAGTCAAAATTAGACGACGAAGTCTAAACGAAAGTTGTAGATCGTAATTTTAGCTACGCGTTCATATAAAGAACGTCAAAAACGGAGCTCGTATGCGAAAGTTATGAATTTTAGAAGTTTTGGCACGAAAACCAAGAAATTTCGCATAGTCACAATTGCCACGTCACCCTCGCTTAGATTGTGACACGTGTCCTGCTGAGTCACCAGGCTGCTGAGTCACCGAAGCTGCTGAGTCATGCGAAGCCACGTGCCCTCTTCTGATTCGACCGAGGAGGAGGCCCAATCCGAAGTAGCCAGCTCCCCAGCCGAAGCTTCGCCCAGCTGCCGCGTGTGTCCGAGCCTCGCATAGCCTAGCTCCGAGCCTCGCAGGTGCACCAGTAAGCCGCGGTCCACTTAGAAGCCGCCAGCGAGCCCTCGCAGGTGCGAGCCATGCAAGCCTTCGCCTGCGAGCCTTCTCAACCATTGGATCAGAAGCTTCTCAGCCGTCTGATCAGAAGCTTCACCCTATAAATAGAAGGCTGCGAGCCTTCTCGGATATTTTTAAGAACTTGTCATTTTTAGCCCCTTTCTCCATATTTCTTTCATCTTAACATCCCGCAAAGCCCCGGTATCAATTGTAAAGCCCGGAATACTCCACGAAGCGCCCGAGAAGCCCGGAAAATTTATCTTTTCGGTTTCGAAGCCCGACTTTTGTAGAGCCGGGTTTCTCAATAAAACTCCCGGTTTTATTAGAAACGATCGTTTTAGGAAACAAATTGCTGCCCGATTTTCACCAAAATATGTGAGTGTGTAGTTACCATTAAAAATCGCATGTGCATCGACTATAGAGAACTCAACAAACTTACCATTAAAAATCGTTATCCCTTGCCCCGCATTGACGATTTATTTGATCAACTTCAAGGAGCCAACTACTTCTCGAAGATAGATCTGCGATCCGAATATCACCAACTACGAGTGTTAGAGGAGGATGTTCCCAAGATAGCCTTCCGAACTCGTTATGGGCACTATGAGTTTGTAGTGATGTCGTTCGGATTAACTAACGCGCCCGCAGTATTCATGGATCTGATGAATAGGGTGTGTCATCCTAACTTGGATCAGTTCGTCATCGTCTTCATTGATGACATACTCATCTACTCTCGAAGTAAGGAGGAACATAGTCAACATCTCCGTAAAATCTTAGAAACATTGCGGTCGGAGAAGCTCTACGCGAAGTTCTCAAAGTGCGAATTTTGGATTCGGCGAGTCGAATTTTTGGGCCATGTTGTTAGCAAAGAGGGAATACACGTAGACCCCTCCAAGATCAAAGTCATTGAGAACTGGTCAGCACCGAAGACACCTATCGAAATTCATCAATTTCTAGGTCTCGCTGGCTACTTTCGCAGGTTCATTCGGAACTTCTCCAGCATAGCGAAACCCCTCACAACCCTGACCCAGAAAGGCGTGGCCTTTGACTGGGAAGAGAAATAGGAAAGAGCGTTCCAAACGCTCAAACGAGCCTTGTGCACCGCCCTGATACTATCCCTCCCCGAAGGGATAGAAGACTTCATTGTCTATTGCGATGCATCCAATCAAGGGCTCGGATGTGTTCTGATGCAGCGAGGTAAAGTCATCGCCTATGCCTCGAGACAGCTGAAGACACATGAGGTTAACTACACAACCCACGATCTTGAACTAGGAGCAGTTGTGTTTGCTCTGAAGATCTGGTGACATTACCTATATGGTACAAAAAGCACGATCTTTACAGACCATAAGAGTCTGCAACACATTTTCGACCAGAAGGAGCTCAACATGAGGCAACAACGGTGGGTCGAGCTACCCAGTGATTACGAGTGCGAAATTTGTTATCATCCGGGTAAAGCCAATGTAGTAGCCGACGCCCTAAGTCGGAAAGAATATACTGGTCGTAGAGTCAAATCTTTGACTCTAACTATCTATTCACACTTGTCCACGCAAATAAAGGAGGCTCAGCTCGACTCTTTGAAACCTGACAACGTGGCTGGTGAATCCCTTAGAGGGATGGATAAGAACTTGGAAGTCAAGGGTGGCAGAGCCTTCTACCTCATGGATCGGATCTGGACACCGAAACACGGTGGCTTCAGAGACTTGGTCATGACGGAAGCTTACAACACTCGCTATTCCGTCCACCCGGGTTCAGATAAGATGTATCTGGATCTTAAAAAGTTATACTGGTGGCCTAACATGAAAGCAGATATTGCTACCTTCGTGAGTAAATGCCTTACTTGTGCAAAGGTCAAGGTCGAATACCAGAAACCCTCCGGCCTCCTACAGCAACCGGAGATACCAGAATGGAAGTGGGAGCGGATCACTATGGATTTCATAACCAAGTTGCCCAAGACGACGGGTGGACTTGATTCCATACGGGTCATCGTCGATAGATTGACCAAGACTGCACACTTCCTGCTGATCAAGGAAACAGACAAGATGGGGAAACTTACCAGAACGTACATTAGGGAGATCGTAAGGCTGCACGGTGTTCCTTTATCTATCATCTTAGACAGAGATAGTAGATTCACTTCAAGGTTCTAGCAGTCATTACAAAATTCCCTAGGAACTAGGCTGGACATGAGTACAGCCTACCATCCACAGACCAACGGGCAAAGTGAGAGAACTATCCAAACCTTAGAAGATATGTTGCGTGCCTGTGTGATTGACTTTGGAAAAACTTGGGATACCCATTTATCCCTTGTCGAATTTTCCTACAACAACAATTATCACACGAGCATAAAGGCAGCTCCATTCGAGGCCCTCTATGGCCGAAAGTGCAGATCCCCTCTGTGTTGGGCTGAAGTGGGTGATACCCAGTTAGCTAAGGGACGAGTTCCCGAAAGCACTCTCACGGGTCCGGAGATCATTCGAGAAACGACAGAGAAGATCGTTCAAATTCGTGAACGGTTGAAAGCCTCTAGAGACCGACAGAAAAGCTACGCTGACAAGCGAAGAAACCATTGGAATTCCAGGTGGGTGACCGAGTCTTACTGAAGGTCTCACCCTGGAAGGGCTTGATACACTTTGGAAAGCATGGGACGCTCAATCCAAGATACATAGGGCCTTTCGAGATTCTCGCGAGAATCGGCCCTGTAGCTTACAAACTCAATCTACCGCAAGAACTCAGTAACGTACATCCTACCTTCCACGTCTCGAACTTGAAAAAGTGTCTGTCCGACGAGACTCTTGTTTTTCCACTCGACGAGATCGAGATCAACGAGAGCCTCAACTTTGTGGAGGAACCAGTAGGGATCATGGACCAAGAGGTCAAGCAAACAAAGCAGAGCCGTATCCCGATATTGAAGGTTCGCTGGAACGCAAAGTGTGGACCTGAATTCACTTGGGAACGAGAGGATCAGATGAAACATAAATACCCTCATCTTTTCGCTTAGTTATTTGTAACTTCTTAATTGTTTAAATTCTAATTTTAGGACGAAATTCCTTCTAACGGGGGGATGATGTGACAACCCAAAATTTCCATTATGTACAAACTATATCACTTCAATAGAAGTTATAGCAGTCACAACTAATTTTCAGACTTTTTCGTGTAAGTTTGAGTAATTCAGGGTTTACACTTCAGGAGATATCAGGAGAGTGGATGCACTAGGGCTTAGTGCAACTCTATTATTCCATCACTCTATTATATTAGAGGTCATTTCAGGAATAAAAATATTTTCTGCCAAAAATATCTCAGGACTATAAATAGAATTCTGAACCAAATTCATTCATTATTCACATTTCCAACTAGAGAAAAGCCATTTTCTCTCTCACGGATCTTCAGGTTTTTATACCAAAACGTGAGCAACTCTTTCTAGTAGTGTTAGAAAGCTTTATATGTAGTTATAACATGATTTAGAAGGCTAAATCACTAGATTTAGGAGTTTACTCCCCAAGGTGTTCTTGGGCGGTAAACTCCCGAAACGAAGCCTAGACTATCCCCCGTGATATACAACTGCCTTGGACTTGTATAGGAGTGTGTTAGGGACATGAAATCAAGCAAGAACCACCCAAGTTTGGGAGTTCACGACCCAAGAATATCTTAGGCCGTAAACTCCATAATCATGCTCAAAATGGTGCTTTTAAGGCACCTAAGGCCTTAGGCTTTTACCTAGACTTGTTCCCAATAAATCAAGGGCCTTAAACACATCAAAATCACCTCCCAAAGTGAGTTTACGGCCAAGACATGGTTCTTGGGCCGTAAACATGAATGAAGGGCACCAAAGTGTGCCAAATGCCTTCATATGCTTTAGGTAAAAGTCTAGAACCTATCCTTCATATGCAAGAGACTTGAAAACAACAAAAACACCATTCCAAGGGAGTTTACGACCGTAAACTCCAAAGGAAATGGCCTTGGGGCCGTAAACTCCTCTAGGGAGTGTTTCTAGGCCTTAAACCCCTTTCAAGAATTGAACCACCAAGTTGGAACAATTCTAGGAATCATTTGGGACTTCAAAACACACAATACCCCCATGGTTGGGAGTTTACGGCCGTAAACTCAAGAGTTTACAACTGTAAACTTCATGTGTGATGGTATATGGGGAGTAAACTCATATATGGGGTCCTTTGGAACCCTAAACACAAGTGCCTTGTCCCGCATTAGCTTAGATGCAATCCTTAGGGATTAAAACACTTATATAAAGTGTTTATTATGTCGAGGATGTCTTAACATTATCAATTAGTAATTTAAGACTAATTGAGTGCATATATGTGTGATTATATGTTCATTAGGATCGTAGTGTGTGTACAAATCCTCACTTGACACCTAGCAATCCTATACCGTCCAGTTCTTCCAAACCACCATCTACAGGTGAGTTCATACCCCTAATCAATGTTTTAAATGATTTTAAATGCTTTAATGGGGGGGGGGAATACAAGTAGAAAATAGCATGTTATTAAATCATTTGTATGTATTTTATAACTGTGTTTTCATTCAACGGATTTCACATACTACAAAATGTGATGCATGAAATGGTTTTCTATCTTTAAAATACTTTGTTATCAAATGTATTACTTTTGAAAGGTTTATCAAAATGACATCAAGTCACTGTTATGTTTGTTCAAAAACCCTTGGATGTCTTACAAAACCATTTTACATTCTTGAACTAAACTATGCATGTACACTTATATTATATATATATATATATATATATATATATATATATATATATATATATATATATATATATATATTGATGTTATAGTTTACATCTTTCATTTAGTTTCTCACACCCTTGAGTAGTAAGAGTGTATAATCAACCACTTACATTTAAGTAAATTATCATAGGGATAATTTGAAGTTATCAAACATTATTCCTATTACAAGGAATCACACAAGAGTCAGTTCATTCATGAGTCTATACTAGTACATTACCTGATACATGAGTACATTTACATATACTTACCTGATACATGAACACACTTACAAGAATACCATACATGAACACTGTTACATAGATATATTATCCGGTATTCACTTACCTGGATATTTGTACCTAGAGTTATTAGGAAGATTTATTCGTACCTTCTATGTAAATTTTCCTGCCTATCCCTGTTCAATGGGATGTCTATGCGGGACTAACTATTCCGGAACCCAACTATTAGCAACACTTGGTGATGAACATCCGCGCAACTGCGGACACTCGGCCTTCCGGTGTCCGGTCTGGTTGCAGTGAAAACACACTTCAAATCCCTTGGGGCAGTCCTTGACCATATGCCCCTCCTTGCCACATTTGTAGCAAGATCCCGATCGGCAGACTCCATCATGACCCTTGCCGCACTTCCCACAAGTGCGACTCTTCTGGCTCCCTGGTTTGGGATCAGCGGGCTTGGCCCGCTTGGCTGCCAGCTGAGACTGTGCCGGTCGCCGATCCCTCCCCTGAGACTCCGCCTCCTCCCTGGCCTGAGTCTCAAGCTCAATCTCCCTCTTCCGGGCATTTGCCTGAAGCTCAGCAAATGTCCGGTACGAGGAGTTCGCAGCGAACTCCCGAATATCCCGCCTCAAAATGCTCAAGTAGCGGCTCATACGTGCCTGCTCAGTGGACATGTGCTTAGGGCAGAACATCGCCCTCTCGTGGAACATCCTCGTGATCGCTGTAACTGACTCAGTACCCTGCTTGAGGGTCAGAAACTCATGTGCCAAACGCTCCCTCTCCACCTGGGGAACGTACTCATCCCGGAACATGGTAGTGAACCTCTCCCAGGTCACCGCAGAAAGCTCAGCAGGCGTATAATGCGCCGTCACAAACTTCCACCAGTCCTTCGCTCCCAAGCGAAGCTGGTTCAGCGCGAACCGAACCTTCAAATGCTCAGGAGACGAGCAAGTGAAGAAACACCCCTCAATATCAGATATCCACCTCATAGCTGCCACCGGATCCTGAGTCCCATCAAACTCTGGTGGTTTTGTGTTGCTGAACTCGCGGAACAGCAACGCATCACCACCTTGCGGCCTCGCAGCAGCAATCTCTGCGGTAGCCGCTGCAGCAGCAGCCTCAGAAAGAGCGGCATAACGCTCATCAAACGTCTCAATCAGTGTGGTCTTTATAGACCCAAACATCTCCGGTATCTCTGCCCTGATGGCCGCAGCCACCTCCTCTTGGATGATCCGGCAGATATCCTCCACACTGGTACCACTACTCTCGGGCATCAAACGTGTCCTCACCATGATCTACCTCTGAAATACAACATATGATAAATTAGAATCCACACGAACATACTCACACTCGTCAACTCTTTCCTCCTTGATTCTTGGTATTCCAAAGATTCTTACTTGGGCTGCACACCGCTCCGGTGCTTCCAGTAGTACGGGCCCAATACTACTGTCCGCACCGCACCAGAATACACTCCAAGTCCTCCTATTCGGATCCCAAGTCTCAAGTACTCTATCATGCGTAGACCATTCTCTAATAGATCTCTCATAAGCCCGTCGCTGCTACCTACTCACTCTCAAGCATCTCATAGCAGCTCACCTCTCCCTAGGCTAAGGCATCACAAATCAGGCCACTCTAGTCCTAATAGCAATACCTAGCCTACTCTAGCATGCAGATACATCATATCAATATCACATAATATAAAGGTATTTTGGGAAATCACCGTTCGGGCGCTGACTGATCGTACACACATCTCTTGCTCTGCGTTTTTCCAAAAATCTTTTACTCTTTTTTGAAAATACATCTCAAATCCTCAGTTTGAGTTCAAATATGCCCGAAGGTGTACTCGAATCCCTCAGACCAAGGCTCTGATACCAACTTGTAACACCGTAAATTTCAAAATAATTTTTCACAATTTATAAAAAAACATTTCCCATTAACTTTTCATAAAACATCAAGTTTGAATCTCAATTCACATTATACAAAATCCCAAGATCACAAGTATAACAAAATCCCATGCGTGTGTATGGATCAAGCCGACGCCTTCCCACGGTCATCGCTAGTACCTGAAACAACAACACTAACACTGTAAGCACAAAGCTTAGTGAGTTCCCCAAAATACCACAAACATATCACATATAATTTTAGCCACTCGAGGCTATAACTCTATGGGTCCGTGCACCCAAGCTCTATGAACCCTCAGGTTCTAACTCTGGGAACCTTCCGGTTCCAACTCTATAATCATGCACAACATAAATCACATAGACATCATGCAGTACAACACATAGCATACACATAACATACATACACTAACACATAACTCTGATTACCTACTCAAGGTAAAGTATAGTGAGAAGACTCACCTCGCGTATCTCGATGACTCACAAATCCTGAAATCCCTCGTGCCCGATCCTCCGAGCTATAATCCTCCTATAACATCATATGTCTCTAATTAACACTTTTAACACTAAGGTTGACTATCCCTCAAAAGTCAACACTGGTCAACTCTGGTCAACGGTCAACTTTGACCGGACTCGGCGAGTGCACTAAGGCGACTCGGCGAGTCTAAACGTTTTCACCAACTCTCTAGGATTCCCTTTTTATACGTCGATTACTCCCCCTGACTCGACGAGTTCCACCTGGCATAATCGTGGGGCCACCCCGACTCAACTCGCCGAGTCCCAAGAACAACTCGGCGAGTCCCAGCTCGACTCAGTGCACTTGACCACCCTCCCTAACTCGCCCTGACTCACTGAGTCAACCCATGACTCGACTGGACCACTCACTGGCCGATCTAAGGGCAATCTTCAAGCTACTCGCCGAGTCTGCTCATCGGACTCGGCGAGTCCATGCCATGCAATCACTCAAACTCGCTTCTAAGGTCAGATCTGTTCCATCAATTCATAGATCTGGCCTTCCTAGACTGATTCACCACGTAAAGCCCCTATCTTGGTGTACATACAACCTCTATATGACCATATATGAAGAATTATCAACAAATGCCACAACTCAAGGTCATAACCTCCATTGTTCTTCATAAAGCTTGATGAATGAGGCTCTCTGGACCTCTATGGATCCAGATCCAAAGCCTCATCACTAGCAACGGACTATTTGGCCATCAAATCAACCCAACAAAGGCCACAAGAAACCCTAAATCCAAATACTTCACAAAACAGAAGATGAGCCGAAATCATACCTCTAGATCGATGATCTAAGCTTCAAATCCACAGTATAGCAACCTCCTTTGCTTCCTCTTGGATAGAACCTCCCTCTCCTTTGCTAAACAACACACAAAGGTCAAGAAATGCTTCCTTTCTCTCTCAAAACGTTCAAGCACTCTAGGGTTTCTCTCTATGGACTGCTGAGCACAAATGACGGCCATAAGGCCCTTTAAATAGGTCCCAAACCCGAGAAATTAGGGTTTCATTAAACAGCGCGGACTCGCCGAGTCCATATCCTGGACTCGCCGAGTCCAGGCGAATCCCGCGTCCAGAATCGCGATCCTACTCGGCGAGTCTGAGCTCCAACTCGCCGAGTCCCCTCTCAAAACACCAAAATCATAAACATAAAAGATACCTGGAAATCCAGGCTGTTACAAGAAGACTACATTGTCATAACAAAACATTCGGGTCTTGGTAGAAGACTACATTGTCATAACAAAACATTCGGGTCTTGGTAGAAGACTACATTGTCATAACAAAACATTCGGGTCTTGGTAGAAGACTACATCTCACACTGATAGAAAATAAGGGATTTTCTAGGGCTTTTCATACTTACATCAACATTTTCATTTAAAGGTTTACATGACTTTTAAAACAGCTTTTAGTAAGCAAGGCAATGACACTTAAATACTTATGAATTCACCAGCTTTAAAGTTGATACTCTCTTTCAAAATAACTTGTATTCTCAGGTCATCAGTAGACAGGTACGGTGGCCAGGTTTTGAGAAGACGGAGCAGTCAAGTCTCATCTTTTATTTTGATTGTATATTTTTGGTGTCTTATTACAATGAAAGAACACACATGTATTAAAACTTTACTTATAATGCAATGGATGATGTTGTTGCTTGTTTACTATTTTGCATTGTTGTGATACTGTATATGACGTCCTCCACCCATATATGACGTCCTCCACCCATGAACATTTCCGCCGTTCGTGGTTTTGGGGTGTGACAATATACCATACCTGCTCCTGAGTCTCCTAGCCCATGTAACTCTACACAACGTGAAGAGCATACTAAGCCACCTATTATTCACGTATATAGACGCCAACAACCTACATCAACTCCCGATCCAATACCATCTTCTTCTACAGATCCAAGTACCCATGAGACTCCTGCTATGAGCGATTCATCACCTTCCGATACACTGGAACCTGACCTTGATGTTCCAATTGCCCTAAGGAAAGGTAAGCGTTCATGTACATACCCTATAGCCTCTTTTGTATCCTATGGTAAACTGTCTACAGCGTCACGCTCTATGATCTCTACACTTTATACTATACATGTTCCTAAAACGATTGGTGAAGCCTTGAACCATTCTGGATGGCGGGATGCTATGATTGATGAGATCAATGCTCTTGGTCATAATAATACATGGGAGTTGGTAGAATTACCTGTAGGTAAAAAGGCGATCGGTTGTAAATGGGTATTCACGGTGAAAGTCAACCCGGATGGATCTGTGGCTCGTCTGAAGGCACGGTTGGTTGCTAAAGGATATGCTCAAACTTATGGGGTTGACCACTCAGAGACATTCTCTCCTATGGCTAAGGTATCTTCCATCCGCTTGTTCATTTCATTAGCTGCTACTTATGACTGGGCCCTTCACCAAATGGATGTGAAGAATGCCTTCCTACATGGTGATTTACATGAGGAAGTTTATATGGAGCAACCACTTGGGTTTGTTGCTCAGGAGGAGTATGGCAGGGTTTGTAAGCTACGTAAATCATTGTATGGTTTAAAGCAATCCCCTCGGGCTTGGTTTGGACGGTTTAATGTTGTGGTAATAGAGTTTGGCTTACGAAGAAGCTCTTATGATCATTCTGTGTTCTTTGCTTCATCTTCTTCTGGATGCATTCTGCTAGTGGTGTATGTTGATGATATTGTGATTACTTGGAGTGATGAACTAGAATCAAGAAACTGAAAGATTTTCTTGCATCTCGATTTCAAACCAAGGACCTAGGTCCTTTAAAATATTTTTTGGGAATTGAGGTCTCTCGTACTCGAAAAGGGATCTGTTTGTCTCAACGGAAATATTGCTTGGATATTCTGAGAAATTCTGGGATGATTGAAACAAAGCCTTGTGAGTCACCAATGGTTCCAAATATGAAATTGAAAGCAGACGATGGAGATTCACTTGAGAACCCAGAGAAATACATAAGAGTTGTGGGAAAGCTTAACTATTTGACGATTACACGTCTAGACATTGCTTTTCCAGTGAGTGTTGTAAGTCAGTTTATGTCGTCACCTCGAACTTCTCATTGGAAGCGGTTACTCATATTCTAAAGTACCTAAAGGGTGCTCCAGGTCATGGAATCCTATATCAAAATCATGGTCATCATGTCATTAAAGGGTTCACAGATGCTGATTACAATGAAGATCCTACAAAAAGACGGTCTACCACAGGTTATTGTGTATTTGTCGGAGGGAACCTAGTTTCGTGGAAAAGTAAAAAGCAAAATGTCGTTTCACGATCAAGTGCCGAATTTGAATACAGGGCTATGGCTCAGACTACATGTGAGCTGATATGGGTACGGAATTTGTTAGGTGAAATTGGGTTTGCTCAATCAAAACCAATGAACCTATATTGTGATGATGAGGCGGCTATCCATATTGCAAACAATCCCGTGTTTCACGAAAGGACTAAACATATCGAAGTAGATTGTCATTTCACTTGTGAAAAGCTAGAAGATGGAACCATCTCTACTCCTCATGTTCGAACAGGAAGCCAACTATCTGATGTCTTTACCAAAGCTTTACCTGGTTTGCAGATATCTTCAATTTGTAACAAGCTAGGAATGTATAACATTTATGATCCAGCTTGAGGGGGAGTATTGGAATGTAAATATTGTACATATGCATTAACCTAGTTTTAGCCCATGGGCCCATAGGGTTTCATATGTCTAGGGATCCTGCCTCTTTATATATTCTGACATCTTCTTGTAATAGGTGTACAATTAACAAGGTTATTTTTACCCCTAAATCTATTTTCTAGTTTACAATTTCGAAAAAAATCAAGCTATTTCCCTTTGTTCATATTTTAGGTGTTTATCTTCAGAAGTTTAGAAATGGAAAACAAAAATCTTTTTAGATCTGTTTCTTTGTTTATGTTTTGATGGCTTGTTGAGCAAGCTGAAAATAAAAGAAAGTTTTATGAGGAGAGAACCTCATCAGATTCCAGTTTTTGTTTATATCTTGAGGTTTCTCAACAAGTTTGAGAAGAAAATAATTTTTTATGAGTTTTTTACACATATCTAGCCAATATTACAAGTAAATCGTTTTTACCTATAGATTTTCTGTTTATACCTTCCATTCTTGAAACATATGTTTGTAAGCACAGTTGTGTTGATTGTATATCTCCAAAAAAAATTAAAAGTTTTTGTTCATATCTTAATATGTTTCCTCAGTAACCTTCACAAAAAAAAAAAGAAGAGAAAGAGGCTTTTAGGAGTTTTGTGCTTGTATTTTGATGGTTTTGTAAACTATGAAAAAAAATAATCTATGATTGTGTACCATCCATTTCAGCTTATGTATTATGAGAAATTTATTTCAGCAATGATTTATAGATACAAGTTTGTTTAAGTTGTGATGTACATTTCAAAACATTGGTAAAAGTTACTTTTACCCCATGGTTTTACCATTTTAGTTAATGGTTTTCAAAAACAAAAAAAGAAAAGAAAAAGGTGGAGAGGAGTTCTACTAAAAGAGCAGATCTGTAAAAAGAGATTCATACAAAAGCAAGAGTTCGTAAAAAAAGGATATTTTTATAGAAGATTGTACAAAATAGTACAACAATGAGCTGTCAATTCTAATCCTACAATCGACAAAATAAGAAAAAAATAGGAATGGGTGTATACAGTGCACAACACAAACCAAAGGACAAAAGCATTTGCAGGTGGGACCGGCCAAGTCAAATACAGCCGACCCCACCATGATCTCCTCCTCCAAATCCCGCTCATCGACCGTTGGTAAACAAACCAAAGCAACAAATTGAACATATACCACCTTCAACACCGGTCACCGGTGAAATGTGCTCCAACCAACCAACAGTGATATTCAGAACCACCTGTTGGCCACAACAACTTAACTCCAAATACCCACTAGCTTCCATCATCACCGTTAGACAACTTACAACCACCATAATCTCCATTCAATCTCAGCTGCTCGACCTCGTTCCTCGGATGAAGCAACTCCGATCACAGCACCAACGGTCGCCTTGAACCTCGATGGTAATAACAATCGTCGACCCCTGCGTTATTCACATAATTGCCACTAGCCAAATCCAAAGTGCCACCAACCAGCAACAACCTCGGTATCGTCATCATTGCTCCTGGGAGATGCCCGACAAAAGCAGCCAAAGCCTCGGTATCGTCTCCATCGAATGTCCACCGCTGCTCCACTGCCACAACCCCCTTATTCTCCAAGCAGCAAGTATCGGAGTTCGACTGCCTCATCCGAACCAGCCTTCGCGTTCCCAATGTCGTTGACCCCATATGACAACAACTCCAATCACCGTGTCGCTCCCTATCGACCCAATAGACCATCATCTCTGGTGAAATTGCGTTTGCGTCTCCGATTTCCATCCATAAGTGACGAATTTTGAAGGGAAACCACCAAGGTTTCCCCGATCGCAATCAAAGCTCCAATCGGCCTCCGTGTTATCGCTCATCACCACCAACCGGAGCCACATCATCGCCACTTACCGCTTCGACCCAAAAGTTGCACGTCTTTGGCGACACAACAACTTCAAGATCGATAATCATCATTGTATCCAGACTTCATGTGAACCTCTAATCGCCATTTTCTATTCCCATCACCACCGTGACCCACAATAAACTCAGTTGTGATAATCTTTAATTTTGGGTCTCTCCAGCTAGCTGCGATAATGATGAACGACTGGAGTTTTTATCCGTCGACATTGATAAGAAACATAGTAAGCCCTACCTCGTGCGTATACGCCTCGTACAAAAGAGAAAATGGAAGAAAAAGGATTATGCAATTACCTTTTGGGCTTCTAATTGAATAAACGGACTCACAACTTGTAAACAGGGTATTAACTTGGGCTCCACCAGCGTGTATTTTGGGCTCCTCTTATTTTAAATGGATGGGCTACAATATCTTAACGGTTGGACTTTCTCTTAAGTTGGACTTCTCAATGTATTGGGCTCCCTAAAACTATAAAATGGACAATTTTCGCAATAATAAATTAGCCAATCAGTTGTATCAGCACTTAAGTATTACAATTTTGCTCAACAACCGGATGTTGCAATTATACTCGACAAAACATGCTTTCAGAATATGAGTTGAGGTCCGGATCAACTCGATGTTTAAAAAAAAGAGAAGAGAATATGAAATTGGGCTGATTATTTGCGGGTTCTAACAAAAATAATAGTGATTTTGGGTTGTGACATTTGGGCTTCATATAAGTTGGTATTTAATGGGTTACCTCCACAGTACGAAGATGCCCTAATTTTGCAAGACAAAAGCCAATAATTTACCGCAAGCTCCGCTAAACAAAATACGCTTCTTGAATGCGTACTGCGGTCCGGAATCGTTCGACATCTTCAGCAAAAAAAAAAGGAGAGCGAGAAGTGTAGTACACTACTGCTGCTACTCGTGAAGCATTTTGAGATAATCCTCAACAACCGTGCTACCCGGCTATCAACAGCTGTGTTGACCAACTCCAGGCAATGTCACTACTCAGCTCTCAACAGCCGCACTTCCTGGATCTCATCAGTCGCGCAGCTCGACCCTCAACAGCCATGCGACCAAGCCCAACAGTCGCAAAACCCAATCATTAACAGTTACCTTGTCTGACTCCCAGCAGTCGTGCTACCCAGTTCTCGGTATATCTTTTTCAGCATTTGCATTGCTTAGCTCCTTGTAGCAGCTGTATACTTCAGTTTTCAGAGGCCATATATCCGTCATCCATTTTCTTCGCCTCCTCTGAGAAAAAGAGGGGAGAAGGGTTAGTACGACACTATGCATAAGTGATTTTTATTCCGAAGGGGTAGAGTTAAAGTATATGAAGAGCTGATACCATACGTGATAATGTATTCCCGAGGTGACATTAGATCAAAAGGGCAGCCTCGTAGTTCAACCCTTGGGAGTCTCATTGCCCATCTCTTAGTAGTCGTGTTGCTCATCCATCGCTAGCAGCTCGTCGCCCGACCTTTAGCGACCCTGTTGCTCTACTCTCGACAATACTCCCACTACACACCTCCTGACAACAACTCAACTGTCTAGCTCCTAGCAGCCTCGCTGCATGGCTTTCGTCAAAGTCATTAGAAGATGAGGCATTAGTCATCACTACAACTAATGATGCAGCGCAACATCTGGTGCCATTACACTTCGGCCCAGATTGGTTACCCAAACTGGACACATAGATAGTGGGTTGTTGCGCCCAACCCTGCGAGGTTCAATACACTCGCCTTGAGTCGCTTGACTTCTCAGCCCAACTCCATTATAGAGGTAAGCTCCGCATGCGAGGTTTAATACCCTCGCCTCGAGTCGCCGGACTTCTCAGCCCGACTCCATTATAGCGGCAAGCTCCGCATGCGAGGTTCAATACCCTCGCCTTGAGTCGTCTGGCTTCTCAGCCCGACGACTGTACGTAAATCTAAAAATATGTTTCAGTTTTGGTTTTATAATATAGATAAAATAAAACTTATATTAGTTTGATATACTTTTGACAATTAAATTTTTAAAAACCATTTAGTTTAATCAAAATTTGAATATATATTTATATTTTATATTTTTATAATCTTAATGGTTTTTTTGCAAAATATTTATAAACTTAAGGGTTTTTTCGTAAAAAATAATTTATGATAACCTGGTTACCTACTATTACAGGTAAAAAGGGTAAAAAAAAAAAAAAAACAAGTTTATGATATAAACAAACAAAAAAATCTGTTGAAAAGTAAAACCAACAATTTCTATAAAATTTAAAATTTAAGGGTTTTAAAAAAAGAAAATGCTAATTTTTTTTAGATCATATTTCGGTCACTTTCTCAAAATTTCCTAATACAAATTCATTCCCGGATCGCAAAATCGCTGGGACGACCTGCCTTTGAAACATCTGACTGTACCTATTCATCATCAAATTACTTGATTCATCAGATCCATTTCATTCCAACAATCACCTGGTCACTTTCACATCACTTTGGAAGCAGATCTAGCAAAGTTTCCTTTTTAATGTTCACAATAATCAAATCCATCTGTCTGAGTAAACTTTGTTAAGTGTTCAATCAATCAACTATGCTGCATTCTATATCTCTTTCTAACTTGTAATTCAAGTGTATTTAGAGAGAAAGCGAATGAGTCAGTTGTTCGAGTACTTCGTGGTGTGTGGAATTGGACCGGAGATTCGTACGCTGGATGGTGAAAAAGGGTTTCACGGAACAGGGGTTTTCTATTTAGCTTCTCTCCTTGATCAGTATCCTCCTCCTACTCACACGCTCTATCCTCCTCCTCCTCCCCAACTTCCCACCGTAAGTTTCCTGATTCCAATGCCATTTGATGTCATTATTCTTATGTAATAGCTCGTGCTTTCTGTTATTGCTTTACGATTTGACTCTCCTTTCAGAAATTGAACCTAGCCTTTCTAAAATTGAAACTGATGTGCTTTAGGCTACAGTTTAAACTCCAGCAGCAAGATGGTCATAATTTCAGTAGTTATTATAAGTTTCTAATGTAGTCAGCGATTTTACCTTGAAAGCTACTTAAGTTACATATCAATTTTGAAGTTGAAATTAAACAAATTTGCATCGCAAAGTCAAAAGCTTTCCCTTTTGGAATAAGGAGTAATGCGCATCTTCTGATATACTGAACCGTGATTGTGGCAAGCTCTGTTCAATTTTGGGGGTTTTTTGGCCGTGAGTTAAAATGATTATTACATTTTCAAGTCGGAGCATCAGTGTCAAAACCTATTTATGATTATAATTTTTCTGAAGTGTCAAAGTAATCAAAATTATAAGAAAACTGATTATCAATTCAAGATAAATGTATGTTTTCAAATTATCATCACCTTCCGATTCCTCAAGTCACAGTAATCACCCTGAAAAAGCATGTCCAAATAACCCCTTTGTGTTAACACTTAAGTTTATTCGAGACATAGTTGCTGGTAATGTGGTTTGTATGAGATTGTGGTTAAGTCAGAGTAGTTGAAACACAAGAGTGGTAGATGAAAGCTTGAATTATGTTTTTCATGGTTCACAATTTTATTGAAGTGATAGAATTAGTAAGTGAATATGGTGAAAATAGGTGTTCCATTGTGTATTTGGAATTGGCCCCTTGTGGGCACTGTAGTGATTTACATACAAATCATGTCACATGATGATGCTCTTGGGTGTGAGCCAGCTTATATGATAATTTACTTCACTATTCTTATTCATGTTATTTCCCACTGTTAATAATATCAATGGTTTATTTGTAATGCAGTGTGTTCTACCGGCTGGTGTGGAATTCTACACAACTGGGTTTGATTCAAGCAATCCGTTATCTTTCCCACGCAGTTATCCTATTGTTTTAACTGGTATGTAACCATTGAGTAAATGTCGAGGGTTTTTATTTTGTTATTTTTGATTACTATTTGTTTAGCACATACCAGATCCAAATGGTTGTTCCACGATAAACGCGGGGTACCAACTAGTGCAAAGACTTCCCTAAGGGGGAATTGAATTTTAGTGAGGTTTTTGGTTATGGTAGAAGAATTTAGAAATTTATAGTGGTTTGTTGTAATCATTAGGAACCGAGAGGTCTATAAGTAGTAATATAGCTTATCATGAAGGAGATATTGATATGATGAATTCACAAACAAAAAACTAATAATATGATGAATGCTTCCTTTATGGATGAGCATGGTGGGACAAAAATGGCGAAATATGTTAATTGACAAAATACTAGATGACCCCTTGAAATTAAATTAAGGTCAACTAAAAAAGTACAAAAGTGCAAGTCAAGGTATGTTATGTTGACAGGGAAGTTGAAGATGTGATCAGTGAAGGGCAATTCTTATATTTTTTTAGGGGTTGGGTCAGTACGATTATGGTGAATGATGTGGCAAGAAAAATTCTGATAGTCCTTAATATGAAATTTTTTAGATTATCTGTTTCAAGTTATAGTTTGTTTTATAATTATGCGGATGGAGACACTTAATGCCATGGTGATATTTCTTAAAGATGCTCTTCGAGTATAAAATGGGTTCTAATCCGGATATGCGAATAGCATATGGCATGTTAGAGGCAGTATTATAGATTTTTTTTTTGGAAATGTAAATCTACTCTACTTCTACACTACTCCTAAGTCCTAAGTCCACCTATGTCCCTGATGGGACTTGAATCCTCAACCTCAAGGAGGGATACCGCTGGGCTAGAAGCCCTTTGGTTTTGGTTTGAATATTAGAATTTTAGATAATTAGTTTTTATTTTGTAATTATGCAATGAGTCGAAGACATAGACTGATAGACATGAGTGTTTTATTATTGTGTTGGTTTGGTGCAGAGGGCGATGGTTCTAAAATTTATGTGAGTTGCATTGCTTTTCGGGATCCTGTTTGTGAGGATATTGCAGAAGCTTATCGCATTCCTACAAATTCATTTGCTGATAAATGTATCTGTCTAGTTTCACGCGCTCCCAGTTTTCACATCCTTCGGGAAGTACTAGAGAAAATACATCAACTTTGCTTTTCCTCTAATGGAAGCAGGTAACAGTATAATATTATTATGCCTGATACGAATACGACCAGAGTGTATGTGGATAATCATAATACCTGTCTGTATGCACATATCTGTTCTTGTTCTCTTTCTCGTGTGTTGATGCATCATTCTTTTATGTTAGCGTTCAAATCCATCATCAAAAAAAGCTTCTTCAGTCCTGTCCTGGCTTGTGTAACAAACACAGGCAGTTATTTTGATTATATCATCAATTTCCAATGCTCTAAACATGTACTTCTTTCTTGAACATAATGAATTATCATTTAGACATCTATCTCATTGACTCATTCTCATCTCTTTAGAGTTTTAGTAAACAAGTTGTTGCATGTATATACATATTCCTTTAGGGGAGAAATAGCAATGTACTTTCCAATTACTTTCAAAAGTAGAATAGTAATTTGAAGATACAATATAGGGTTTGTTTTAGGACATGGAAAATGTGAATAACAGTTATATATTGGATTGGATTGGATTTTGCAGCAAGCCATTATGGGATGTTATCTCGTATACGGTGTCCAACGTACCTTTGCCTACTCCTGGAAAGGGACGTGTTCTCTTTGCCATTGAGAATAGCCTGCTTTCCGTTGACTTTCCGCCCAAGGATGGCCTTCCTCACGCTGATGTAAGTGCATGAATTTTCCCATATGGAAAAACTCGAATATGAAACCTTTACCTGCCATGTGTTTGCTTGTTGGGAATGGACTGGAATTCAAAATGTGTTTTAATATATATATATATATATATATATATATATATATATATATTATGTATGTCTATGGTTTTAACAAAAAATGGAATGATAGATTCTGATATGAAGGATTCCTATGGATTTAAACCAAACACAAACACAAATACAAATACAAATACAAACACAAACACACACACATACGCATGAATTCCAATTCTGTTAGAATTCCTTTCCTTTTGGGTGCTGATAATTATTGCCCATTTACTTGAGCAGATATCCTTTCAACCGCTGGTGCAGTGCCTGGATGTGGATAACTTCATCAAACTGTTTACAGCTGTATTAATTGAGAGAAGGGTTTTGCTTCGATCAGACAAGTAGGTGTTTCTTTCATTTAAGATCCAACTTCTGACCTTTTTTTTTGGACTATTTTCACTTTTAGATCTAAAGTTGCCATCCATTCCATTCCATTCTGGCATGGCATTTTAGTTGCAGATGAGTACGAATGGAATTGAATTATGATGGAATCCGGATATCCCACTAGTAGTAGTGAAGGACTTTTCGTTCAATAAACATGGAATTCAAATGCCCTCCCTAAACCCCAAGATTTTATAACTAACAGTCTTCTCTTTGATAAAAAAACATAATTTAAATATTTTTACAAGTATTTGAAGAAGCTCAAATATTTTTACAAGTTTTTTGACAATAATTTGTATCTTTATTGTGTGTTTTGTTGAATAATCAATTATATTTAATTCTAAAATAGTTTAAACAAGAAATTAATAAAAGGGTAATTGAAGTATGTATTTCTTTAAAAATAAAGAATAATTTATAAAAGATCAATAAAGGGGAATTTTACCATTTATCCTTAGTTACATTCCGAATCTTTTGATGGATTTATAAACCAACAAATATATACAAATTTCCATTCCATTTCCTACAAATGCTAATAATCCCTTCCAAAACGTTATGTGAACCATAAGGTTGGAGAGAAGGTATCACACATTTGTAGGGTATTAGTTAAAAGATGATATTACACAATGATGGGTAAAGAAATGTAAAAGTTTGAGTATATATGCAATAATTGCAACTATGTTTAAGTCCCCATGGTGCTTTCTGCTGTTTCTTTTTATCTTAATGGACTTAATCCATTAACCTCTACATATCAGTCATCAGTGTTTCTGTGTCCTTTTGACTTCACTTGATGCCATAAATTAAAAACCACTTAATAGAGAAAGTCAGGGAAAGGACTACACCTAAACTCTGGAGCCTTGCTCTTTGTCTTGTACAAGATTTTATTTCAGTGCATGCATTTTAGCAAGGGTAATCTCTTTACCCTAAAAAGGAATCCCAAATCCTAAAACCTAAACTCGTTATCCCAGAAAGTTGTAATTTTTACAAATTTACCCCCGTGTATTCTTCCCTTTTATTTTCTCGAATATCTTTTCAACATTATTTATCTAGACAACACTTAATATGAAAAAAAGAAACAATGAAGGCCTTAATCGAGTAAAAGAGAAGTCTTATGATTGTGAATTATTTGTTTTATGCAGATACTCTCTACTAACGCTTGCTTCCGAAGCAATATGCCATTTGATCTATCCTTTCCGGTGGCAGGTAAACTTTTTTTTGCAGGCTTTATCTATCTCAACTTGTCTTGTCTGTGTGACTTATCCTAACTTTTTCTGGGAGGCTGCACATAAAGTTTTAACATGGGAAAAAAATAAAAAAAAAGTTTTGTAGACTGTAATCCAATCCAATTATCTTCGGCAACTTAACTTAACTTAACTTAACTTTGAGTTAACAAGTAATTAATTATTAATACATCAACCTGGGCGGGTCTTCCAAGCTTTTAAAAAGATATCATAGGCATACTAACCAACTAAAATAGGGAGGGATAAACGCAAGAAATAGCAAATCTAGTTTCATATGTCATAGCATCCTACATTCATTTCTTTCTATTAATTACCACATTCTACTTTCGAAATTTTTCTTATTATCCTACTTTGAGTTTGAATAATATATGCAAATCCTGACATCATATTTTCTGTGAAAATCCTACCGAATTAATGGATGGATCTTCCAAAGCACAAAATAGGCTGTGCTAATTAATGGAAGCACGTTGCTAACTATGATAGAATTTTGAATTAAATGGATCTATTATAGCTTTAACAAACCCAAACCACCACTAAAGGAATTTTCTGAACCAAGTAACATTACATGATATGACTGGGGCGTCATTATTTAAAAATAGTGTGATGTTTGATTGGATTGGTATCTGATATGAATATGATTGTTTGTGTGGTGAATCAGCATGTCTACATTCCGTTGCTATTTTTCAGTGGAGTTGACTATATTGATGCTCCTACACCATATATGATGGGGCTTCATTCAGGTGTTGATACTACTGGTCTCTCAATGGATGGTGTAAGTTGTTATTTTTTTTTTTGTCCTTAAACCACTCTTACTGCTCACTGCTTGTGTTAGTTTCTTAGGCCAATACAAAACTCCTTTCATTTCTGCCACGTTTCATGTCATCCTTTGCAATTATTTTGTACATCAATGCATTTATTTACGCACGCCTTCTAAAAGCCATACCAACAACTTAATAATCCTTTTTTTAATAATTAATTAATAATGTTAATACTTGTCCAAATAATAACATTATTTATTTAATTAATAAAGTATTTCAGACATTATATCACAAAATACATTGTATTTTAACTACTAATAGTAATTATTACCCTTACATCAACCAAACGTTTAGCTTCTTTTAGTATGCAAATATATTAACATCAACCAAATGTTTAGCTTCTTTTAGTAATTATAATAAGTTAAGCTTCTTTGAGTATGCAAATATATTTATAAAATAATAATCAATCCACATAGATAATGTTAGAACTTAGAGTTTAATGTAATAATAATATTAAAAGAATGGGGTCCATACACATACACATACACATATGACATACCCATTGCGGAGCTGGCATTGCTAAGAGACTTCCATTTATTAAAAGTGGGTTTGCATGGATGCCCTTATTGGTTATTTATTTTTTTGCATAATTGTAAAACTTTGTCTTCTCCTGCATTTTGGATATCTGTACTGTATGTATTAAGGGTGTAACTATTCTTTTCTTTAGCTGGTTAGGCCGGTCAGGAAGAAAATCTTTTACACTTTTAGGGGTAGAGCAAAACCTATAAATTAAAAATGACTATGCTATGCCTTGCATTTAAAACTGTTAAGCAATTAAAATCCCAGAATTAGACTGAAATCTAATAGAATTGGAGATTTGTTTTATTAAATATAATGAATAATGACAATTTTACATGAGAATAGTAGGAAAATATAGTATAAGTATTTTTATTTTCTTGAAATTTGCTTTGCTGTAATCTTCTTTTTGGAATAATTCAGTGCCACCTCAATAGTGCACATGAATCTACTTTACTTACATGTATATAATATCATTTGATAGTTGAAAATCAGACGATTTGGTTGGTGGCTGTAGGTAGTGGTTGTTGATCTTGAACATAATTGCATCATGAGCTCAGAGGAGATTCCACCGATACCGGAGCCAGAAATGAGTTGTTTACGGAGTGAGATCTTGAAGTTATTGCATCCGAATGTTGTTTGGATAGACTCAATGAAGGCTGATCTTGAGTCATACGAGCAATATTCAAGATTTAACACCAAGGCTTGGTCCCCCGACCATGATGTGCAACTCAGGTAATACTCAAACACTTACTAAATCCATTTTCCATCTAAAACTATTTTTAATATTACTACATACTACTTTTACTTTCATTTCTCCCTCCCTATATTACTTACTTCTTAAAAAAAAATCTACCCATTTATTGTAATTGAAACTATAATGTCTTAAATAATAAGATAAAAAAAAAAGTTAACTATAATTGGGTATATCTTTGCCTTGATTAGAAAAAAGATTGAACATACAATGTTGATAAAATGTAAGTATTTTAATTAATTGAACTGCATTTTGATTTGATCTTTTGAATACTTTCCTTTATTCTTCAGGATTATTTTCCTTAAGTTTTTTGCTTCAATCTTGGGAGGCTACCGTAACTTCATAGTAAGGAGGAATAAACAAACCCTGGCCTGTTATAATTCTTTCTAACCTCCTCCTGCATTGCATATGGCATATGATAATGCTACTATTATAGATCCTCTCATATTTCATTTTCCAGGAAAATACAGCAAATCAAGTGTTCAACACTCAAGCTTTTCTCAAGAAGCGTTCCCGGGCAACTCACCAACCAATAGATGAGATGGTAATGGCCTATGGCTATGGGTTTAACTTATGCTTATTAGAACCTCCATACATTCTGATTCTGCATACTTACATGATGAATTGTTTTTAATTAGGTTAAATGCAGAAAATAGCAACATACTAAAATTGATTTTTTTGTTATGGTATTGGTATCCTACTTTCATTTGTTATTCTACTTTGAAAAATATACCCAATACTAGCCATCCAAATACAAACCAATTTTAACTGCCATACACAATATGTTATGATTGATTCGGTAGAAATTTCAAAAATAAGAAAAATGCTGAAACTACAATGCTATAATTGTTTTTAAATAACAATGCCTTGGAAGTACAATGCTGTAGTCTAACAAAACGAAATAAAAGTAATTAACAAATAAATGAAAGTATGCTGCTGCTGCATTTTTCTCTTTATAATTGCTTTTCCTTTTTATATATATCCATACATTCCTGTTATCGGTCTGAGTCTAATTATAATAGGTGGTTGTTTAAGTTAATACTTGGTAGAACTTTCATACATTCTGCATAACTGTATTAGCCATCATATATAATTGGGTTAAATGCAGAAAAATAGCAATATACTTTGATTGATTTGTTAATTATAGGATCTTACTTTCATTTTTTTTTCTTGTTACAACATTGTACTTTGGAAAATCTATGAAATCATAGAATTAGTATCCAAATACAAAACAGTTCTCACTTGTATAATTGGGCGGGTTTTTTAAAGACAAAAAATTGTAAGTACAATGCTGTAATGAAAGTAGGATGCTCTAATAAGCAAATAAACAAAGTACATTGCTATTTCTTGCATTTAGCCATTTATAACATGCTTTTCCTTTTTATTCATCTATACAATCCTGTTAATGGGTGTAATTTTTTCGAACTGTTGCATAGGTAACTCAGTTTCTAGAGTCTCAAGGATTCTTGGATTATTTGGAAAGAGGTTTAGGTTCTGGTGAAAACAGTAGTAATCTTGTTGATAAGTTACAAGATGCAATTGGAAGAGGTCAAAATCCACTCTCTATATTGCCCTCAGCCTCAGCGGAGCCTGAGATTATAACTATTTCTGACCCGGGTTTAGGAATATCAGGTACTTTTTCATGTTACTTTATCAAAGGAATCGGCATGTGAAGGAATCAATCATAATCGGACACACATTAGCTTGACTGAATGGAATGGTGTTTGAGTAATTTTTATAATTATATTTATACTTTTTTAATGTATATGTGTATAGTTGAAACTTTTTAAATATTTAATTTTAATTATATAATAATAAGGGTATTTTGGTCTTCTAATAAAAAAGGGAGAATTGCAGGGTATTTTTTGTTTATAAATATGTGGGACCCTAGGCTCCCAAAACCAACCACCACCAACAGGTTGTGTGTCTGTGTCCTATGCTTTAAGGTGTTGATTGGTAACCCCCATATGGATGATATATCTGGTCAAAGTCCCTCAACAAGTGACATAGTGCTCACACATACATTAAGGGGTGTTTGGGATTTTGCTTATTTAAAACAACTTATGTTTTTCTATACAAGTGCTTAATAGCTTATGAGGTACCAAAACGGAGTTTAAGAAAAAGTGTTTCGATTAGCTTAAAACGAAATAAGTTGATTATAAGTTGTTTTTTTTGTGTTTGTCAAATTCTTCTTATACATGTAAAATGACTAAAAACATATTATTTGCTTATTTAACTTTACATATAACAATCTATTTGTTATCATTTATATCTATTATATGATTTTAAACCAATAACATTAAAGAAAGTATCTTTTACAAAAAAACTATATCAATAACATTAAATAATATGTTTTACAAAAAATATATCAATAATGTTTACATTTAGTAAAAGTGAAAACATGAAATATGATATATTTCACATCTGACATTAAATGTATCATATGATTGAAATCACTCGACACTCAACATTTATTTACATATGAAGAAAAAAATGGTTACATAAAAGAAATTTAGGTAAGGAAGAAAAGCTGTGATACATAAATGTTTTTAAGGATAAAAGAGTAAATCTAATAAGGAGTTTCAAATACGTAAGGGATAAGCAGTTTTCAGTTTTTTGTATCCAAACACTTAAAAAATGCATATTACTGGTGGGGTGGCGATGATAAGTTAATAAGCATGCTCACCTTGTGGCTGGGATTTGGGGAAATTGGTGATGATTGTTTTCTGTTTCACCCCACCTCAAACTTATAATAATAAGCTAGCAACTTAAAATATTTGTGGTCTGGTGTTGGTTGATTTGCTTTTTGTTTTTCAATTGATTTTGTAAGTTTGGTGATGAACTTTCAGGATCTGGTGCTAGATATACTTACGACAGGTTCCCTTCCAACTATAGATCACAAGACCAGGAGGAGAAAAGAAAGCAGATACTAGCTGCAGCTAGTGGAGCTCTTGAATATGCCGCAAAGCATACTCCTAGGTCAATATTTCCATTTATTACTTTCGCTTCTTTTTCTACCTTGAAATCATACCATTATATTTTTCTACCTTGGAATAATACTTGGGATAAAAACATAAAAGATTTGTAAACTAATTTGATTTAATGGTAACCTAGAAACCTGCTATTACAGGTAATAAGGGTAAAAATAAAAACTTGGCAACTTTTGGACATTAACACAGGAACAAAACCCTAAAAAATATCCATAAAAGTACATACCTTGCATTTAACCCAAATTTGTTGTTCAAGTATAATTCAGCGAAGTCTGTTGCTAAGTTCTGATATATTGTTTTATGCCAGCTCACCTTCGGTGTACACGGATGGAGACTCCAAAGGAGAAAGTCTAAGTCCTAGAGAGAGAGCTGTGAGTTCTCTTAAGTCTTAATCACAACTCATCTCATCTCATCTATCTGCTGGTTTTGTGATTCTAAATATTTTGCAACTTGCAGGCTGAACGGGAGCGCATGGTCTTGGATATAAAAGTGAAATTGCAGGTCAGGAAAGGGTCTTTTCGTAATTTTATCCTTTTGGGATAATTGTTCATGGAAATATCATTTTCACATCCTCCATACTTTTACCCTTTTGGGGAATGTGTGCCTGCCTGTTTGTATTGTGTAGACACACACAAACAAACACAATTGGGGGGGGGGGGGGGGGGGACAAAAGTTGCTACAAATAGTCAATTTTTATTTTGTTTGTTACCATCTCAGTTGTATCTATGAATCTTGTTTAATTCTTTCTCCCAAATGCTTTTTGTTATTCTGAATGGCCAAACAGGGTCTATGGCTACGTCTTCTGAAATTGGGAGCCACTGATGATCCTTTGTCATCTTTTGAATATGGAACAATCCTAGGTAAATTGTTGCTATTTTATATGGCTTTTATTTTGGAATAACAATCTACTTTTCTAAAATCATCCTACTTACAAAAATTCACCCAATTATATTTATACCGAACTAGTTTAAAAGATTATTCATTGCTTTAATTGGCTGGATTTTTCAAAGTACAATGCTGAATGCCCTCATAAGAACTAATTTCAAAGTACAATGCTGTAATAAGTAAATTCAAGTACAATGCTATAATAATATATTTTTGGAAGTGCATTGCTATTTTATGCATTTACCCTTTTTGTTTTGGGCCAAATGCGAGATTAGCAATGCACTTTCAATTATTTTTGTATTATAGCATCATTTTATGTTAAGGTATTCTACTTTGAAAAATCTAACCAGTTATAGCAATGTACTTCCATTTTTTTATATTTTTTTATTATAGCAGTGAAAGTTGCTTTGTATTTGAAATGGCATTGCTATAACTGGGTAGATTTTTCAAAGTAGAATGCCGTAATAGGAAGAAATGAAACTACATTGCTATTTCTTTCATATTAACCCTTCTATTTATAAGGATCTTAGCTAATTGGTTTTTGGCTTCTGCAAATATAATCTTTTGTAGCTTTGATAGAAATTGATGCAGAGGGGATTGGTGGTAGTGGATTTGTTGAATGTATAAGGGAACATATTCACTCGGTATGCACATTTTGAACCCTGATTGTATTGAACTTTGTTGTCGTGATTTTAATCTTTTTGTGGTTTCAGGGTTGGAAAGGTCACTTGACTGAAGAGCAGTTCACTGCAGTGAAAGAACTGGTATGTTATGTTTATGGTCTATGCTATTTCTATTCCTTGGTTGAGAATTATTTTATTCAAAGGGCTAAATGCAATAACAGCAACAAGCTTCCATTTAATTGTTTATTTTATAGCATCGTACTGCCATTTCATGATATTTCAGCAGTGTAGTTTCATTTTTTTTTGGTTATTAAGGTATTAGCGTTGTATTCTCATCAGGACATTTGAAAAATCTACCCATTCGTAGGTAGCTGTGAAAGTTGCTTTGTAATTGGAGAAAACACAAGTAAATAGATAAAATGGGAGACTTATTTAGGAGTCAACACTATAGACATATTTTGATGGATGTGCTTTGCAATGTCATTAAAATTCACCATTGCTTGTGTTGGAAGAATGGCTTTATTTGTGCAATAGCTGTTTGTAGAAGAAAGTGCTGTGTGGATAATTGAGGTTGAAAATAATAGCACTCTTCTCTTGGGGAAGTGGATTGAAAAAGCATAATGGGGAAAGATGTTTGCATTTTTATTTAGCTTTTCTGCTATACAGTTTGAGATTTTGTATTTTCTTTTTATGTAACACAGCTAAAAACGGCAATTACTCGTGCTACATCGAGGAATGATATAGCAACCATTAGAGATGCCCTTGAAGTTTCAGCTGAAATGTACAAGAAAGACAGGAATAATGTTGCAGATTATGTTCAACGCCATCTTCGTTCCCTTTCCATATGGGAGGAGTTACGGTATGTTTTTACTCAACTTCATTTATCTGTTTTCTGTTTCTTTCCCTCCTCTCTTAACTGTTTTCAAGATAAATCATGTTTAAGAAAAAATAACTGCAAATGGAAGGAAATAAACAGTAAATTTGTAAAAAGTTACGACTTAAGGGAGAAAGCCTTATTTTCTAAATTTCTCTATTAACTCTTTTTTCTGCATCAAGTCAAAATAAAAC
Source organism: Lactuca sativa (assembly GCF_002870075.4). NCBI lineage: Eukaryota > Viridiplantae > Streptophyta > Magnoliopsida > Asterales > Asteraceae > Lactuca > Lactuca sativa. Next base: position 268,388,024 of record NC_056630.2, on the reverse strand, counting down.
ACCTATATGTAGCTTATGAGATTAAGGAAGGGACTCTTTCTTTTCTTTTCCCATCGACTTGACCAAGTGCTGAATGATGTTTAAAAAGTATTTTGGGAAAACAACCGGAATTTGAAGTAAAAAAATAAATGAGGGCAAATCTGAAAAAAAAGACTTTAACTTTCTTTGGTTTTTTCTATTAAGTCATACATAGCTTACCAGATTATGTATGGCAAATCTGGAAAAAAAACACTTTAACTTTCTGCATTAAGGTATATAGCTTAGCAGATTAAGTCCATGAAGTCAACTATCCAATGACTAGTGTTTTATATCTACGAATCTTATTGCAGCTTCTGGGACGTGTACTTTGAGTATCTAATGGAATGCTTTTCAAACAAGTAAGTAGCAATTTATGGTTATTTCCCCAACCCAAGATTATCTATTTCTTGCATAAATGTCTCACAACAGAAAATTGGTATAAACTAGTTCTCCTTCCTTATGGATTTTGAAGATTAGTAGCAACTTTTTTGTGTGGGACAAAAATTGCAATTTATGTTCCATTGAGATGAGCCGTGCTCCCAGTACAATCCACACACATTGCTATTGTTATTATTATTATTATTCCTAAGAAAAGAATCTGTCAGGTCAACTAACTATGCGGCATTGGTGACTGCACAGCTAATTATTTTGGCGACACACATGGTACGTTTTGATTTTTGTTTCATCCTTAGCTTTTACGTTGTTGTGTTGTGCTTGCTGATTTAATTAATACTAGTAATTAATTTGTTGAAGGCGGGGCTAGGCCTTCCTGACACGGATTCTTGGTATATCATCGAAACGATTGCAGGGAAGAACAACATCGGTTACAGTCATATTGTAAGTAAGATTTAATGTCGATTGCTTTACTGGTATATATTTATTTGAAGAATCTCCAGACCCAATCCATGGGTCTGCAATCAATGCATTCCTGCTTCTTCTTTTTCAATGAATGATATAAATTACTTACTGTGGGTGTGGGTGCAGATAAAGCTTCGGGGGTATATGTCGCATATCCAGCAGCTATGTGTTGGTTATTGGGGTGTTTATTCAGTGAAGTCGGGAAGTGTGGGAATGGGAGGATTGCTGCCCTCCCCACGACCACAAGACGCTTCCTCGGCCATAGGAATAGGAATAGACAACCAACAACCTGCAGAGGCTTCTGGTAGGAGCTGGGTCCAAAGCATGTTTACCAGGGATACTACTACACTACGCACCAACTCCTCATTCACCCGTGTTCGTAAATGGACCTCCGATCAAGGTACCATGCCATCCTCTCTTACTTGCCCCACCCAAGTTCTATGCCAACCTAATTGTGATTCTTTGTTGACAATATGTAAACTCATCATTCCCCCATTTACTTCCACCAAATTATAGGAAATAACCACATTATTACCATAATATTATTTACCAATGTATGTTCGTTCATGTTCTTTACACATAACATAAAAGCAATGAATCAATCAATCAATGCTCATATCATAAGTAGTGCATTGGTTGTTATTCCCACAGAATTTGATTTTATATTTTACTGATAGGTAAAAGTGAGAATGGTGTTAGTGGACAACATAAACTACAATCTAGCATCCGGACACTTAGGGGCCATAATGGTGCAATCACTGCATTGCATTGCGTGACACAAAGAGAAGTTTGGGACCTTGTGGGTGACCGTGAAGATGCTGGATTTTTTATAAGCGGAAGTACAGACTGCACTGTAAGCTTCCTATTCCTATAACTCACTCATAACTGTATGTATGTATGTATGTATGTGCAGTGTCTCATCATTCAGGCATATCTCAGACACATACATACATATAAATCATTCTGCATATCTCAAATATTGATAATCACATATGCTGCTAAAGTACCTACTCATCATAGTTGGAATATATATATGTTTGCGCTTGGACTGCTAAAAGAAACAACTTCATTTTAACCCTTGACCTTATACCAATAGTTACATTTTGCATGTCATAGTTTAATCTAGTTTTATGTTGCAGGAAATAGCAATTCACTTTTGTTGATATGTTTTTCATTTCTTCCAAAGAAAATCTACGATATTTTTCAAGTAAATAAATAAATGAGAGTGTGTTGGTGTTTGTTTCTTGCGTGTCGTTTAGTATATATGTATTTTGTGACGAAACATGTTGATGTTAGTTATTGATTGTTATGGCATGCAGGTTAAGATTTGGGATCCAAGTCTTCGTGGGAATGAACTGAGGGCAACACTAAAGGGACATACAAGGTGAATTTTGTTTTGTAAGCCTAAAACTTGTGAAATGAGGTGAAACTGAAATGTTTTTGATTTTTGATGGCAGGAGTGTGAGGGCAATTAGTTCTGATCGTGGAAAAATTGTGTCAGGATCGGATGATGCGTATGTGTTTGTATGGGATAAACAGACAACACAACTTCTAGAAGAGCTCAAGGGACATGATGCCGAGGTAAAGTAAAATCTAACTTGTAATAATATTATATTGTTGAAAATTGAAAATTAAAAAGAAAGGAGGAAATGATTGATTTGGCAGGTGAGCTGTGCTCGTATGCTATCGGGGGAGCGTGTGCTGACGGCAGCGTATGATGGAACAGTGAAGATGTGGGATGTAAGAACGGATGCGTGTGTCGCCACTGTCGGTCGTTGCTCCAGTGCTGTCCTTTGCATGGAATACGATGACTCTACCGGAGTTTTGGCCGCTGCTGGAAGAGACGCGTATGCCCCTTCCCCTTCCCCTATTATTAATTAATTAATAAATACTAGTATTACTTTTCAAATTGCCAAATAACCCAATTTTTTGTTTAAAAACCTAACCTATGTATTTGTATTGTATTTAGACTGCCCTGCTATTACAACTTTTGGCCCATGTTCTAAATTTTCTTACGAATTTTGTCCAATTTTTTTTTTTTTTTTTTTTAAAACTGTTTTTACAAGCCTTTTAAAACTTTTTTACATCATGTTTAAACTTTTTTTTTTATACAACCTACGAAGGTTGAAAAAATATAAGAAAAAGGTTTAAAATGTTTTAAATGTAAGCAAAATATTTAAAAAGGATGATTTTTTTTAGAGGTTTTAAAAACAGGTTTACTTTCTTTATAAAGTTTCAAACCTTTTACTTACTTTCTTTAAGCTTTTCGCAACTTAATGCTGTTCAGTCCCACCATTTTACCAGTGCAACCTCTAAGAACCTGTATTTTGCTGGGGCTGGGCTGGAATGGACAAGCTTTCTAGCACTGTTTCAGACATTAATGTCTTTTTCACAACAGTCCCTGTCAATATTTTGGATTACTACATAATTTTTGTCCCATTGACATCATCAGTCCAAATCCAAACACAGTACTAGAGATAAAAAAGCTTAATGTTAATTTCCTCTGACAGAGTTGCAAACATATGGGACATACGATCCGGTCGACAAATGCACAAGCTTTTAGGGCACTCCAAATGGATCAGGTAAGGAAGGGTCAAGATTTTTTGGTGGCTGGATACACAAACTTTTTTTTATTTTTTTATTTTTTTTTATTTTTAATATCTATGGTGGGTGTGGCAGGTCAATAAGAATGGTTGGGGACACTGTAATTACGGGCAGTGATGACTGGACTGCCCGGATGTGGTCAATTTCTCGAGGAACATGTGATGCTGTTTTGGCCTGTCACGGTGGCCCTGTTCTTTGTGTTGAGTACTCCAAGTCAGATAGAGGAGTAATAACTGGTCAGTGTAATTCCATCTTAAAGACTTAAATGCGTTTGCTACATGGGAGTGGGACTGGCTGCGTAGCCTAAGCCTAGGGCTTTTCTTGATGAGGGAGGGAGGTCTTTTTTCATCCCTCCTTCCAAAAAAGGCTACGTTTGCCGTTTATAGATGACAGATGAGTAGACCAAGTGGAGAGAGAAGCTTTCTAGTGCTATTTTCACAGTAATGAAAGGATGAAAGCGAGTCCTATTCTATCATTTTATGTGGGAGTGGGACAATAATTTTCCCAGTCACATGAGTGGCGATGCTTTTTATGTTTTCGTTGGATCTTTCTTTTTCCTTAAAAATCTGTCCAGCCAAGACCCAATTTAGTCTCTTTCAGTATTAATAAATAGGCATGTATGTAAATGTTTTCAGGTTCAAGTGATGGGTTGGTCAGGTTCTGGGAAAACGAGGATGGTCAGTATCAAAAACCTTTATAATAACTCCTGTTTTGTTTTGTTTTTTTTTCTTTTTCTTTCAAGGACATAACTTCGCCATGCCATACATTGAATGCAATGCAACATGCTTTCAATAATATATATATTACAACTTAAGTCCTAGTTTGTTAATAGGAGGACCGAGGAGATTGTAGTTTGAAAAAGTGTATTTGCTAGAATGGTATTATAATAATAATAAAAATAATGATGATGAGGAGGGGGGTTTTGTTGATTTACTGTAGGAGGAGGAGGAGGATTGAAAAGTTCAAAGAACGTGACGCTTCATGGTGGTGGTGTTCTGTCAATTAATGCTGGGGAGAACTGGTTGGGAATTGGAGCTGCTGATAACACAATGTCTCTCTTTCATCGACCTGCCTCTGCCTCTGCCTCTGCTTCAAAGACTTCAACCTGGCAGCTCTACAGAACACCTCACAAAACAGTAGCAATGGTATGGTATTACATACACCCTGATTGTCAAAAATACTTTATTGTAGCTTATAAGCTAGCTTTTGGTAAGCTACTTTGAAATATAACTTTTGGGAAGCTTATGGAGTTTTTTCATAAATATTCCAAATATGCCCTTAATTATACTACTATCTTATGCTAGTTTTTAGTTTATATATATATATATATATATATATATATATATATATATATATATATATATATATATATATATAAATGTCCATTTATGTCATTTTACATGTAATCTAGCTTATCAACTACTTTTTACCAAACACTATTAATTCATAACTTAGCTTATCATCTACCAGCTAGCTTTTATGCTAGTCTGCCAAATAGGACCTTATTATATCTATATCCCTTCTTCTCTTCTGTCCACACTTACTTTTCTTGTTAGTTGTGTTGTGATACACTAAGGCCTCGTTTGTTTTTCTACAAAAGTACTTTTTGAGCACTTTTCCCTTCTGGCGGGTAGACGTTTTGCAAGTGCACGTCTTCTTCCGCAAACTTGGAAAAAGACAAAAGACATTTAACCATTTCCAAAACAAACAGCACCTAAATGTTACAATTGCTTTCGCCAACTATAAATAAATAATAATCTCATATCATCCAACCTTCACCACTTTACCATTTTATATATCTTCTACGTGTTTTCACTATGTAGTTACATCATGAATTACTACTTTGTATCTCAACTATTATTACTATGAATAATAATAACTAAATAAAATGGTGAGTGAAACTACATTGTGTATTTGTGCCTTGTTCTCAAAACTGGATCATGGGGGCCGTGAAAATGGTTCTGTTAATGGTCAAGAAAATCACTACACAACTACAGAATGACTAAATCAATAAAAATGATATATGATGAAATTACGTTTATTTGTCCTCTGATTTGCATTTATATTGGGATACAAGGAATAACTTGAATTTACCAAAATTATGATGTTTTATTTTCAGGTGCGATGTGTGGCTTCTGATCTTGAACGCAAAAGGATATGCAGTGGGGGCCGCAATGGACTGCTTAGACTCTGGGATGCAACCATCAACATTTAAGATTCTCTACAATTCTATTAAAATACCTTTTTTTTTTTTTGCCTTTGTCAAATTATTTTAAAGTGTACATATGGACAAACTACCAAATTCCTCCTACTTTGTTGTTGTTGCTCAATTGTTTTGAATTTTGTTGCAAGCCAAGGGTCGTTGGAGTATTATTAGATATGCCTTTTACTCTTGTCACTTTTAGTAGCTATTAAGTATTGTTTCTTTTTGACTCACATAACTTAATTTGCTATGTCATAAATTGAGTTTTAGGGTTTAGGTTTGTCTTTCATCCTAGTCAGGTCTCTATATGTCCTTAATCGAATGGGGTTTTGGAAAGAGTTCCATGGAACACTTAACTGATTTTGTAGAATATGAACATATTGACATGTGATGAAACTCAAAACAGCATCAGATGCATCATGATTAATCAAATCAAGAAATGTTTTAACTCTAATGGGTGCTATCATCTAGTATACATTGTCAACCATCCACATACTTAGAACTTAACATCTCATCTATTGACATAAGTGATGTCAAGATATAAATAAAGTCCCCATTGCGGATGATGCTAATGATCCTATGAATAAGCAATATCAGACTTTTCAAGTTTGACATACATACATACATGTAGTATAAGAATGAGATTTCTCTCTGAGTAGGGGTAGAACAACCCAATTAATATATTCAGAATTATAACAGGGACACTATGAAATATGATTTGATTTAAGATTTTAAATGCAAGTACATATTTCCTTCAAGTTAATATTCTTCTTCGAATTATTGGGATTCCCCTAAATGCAAGTACATATTAACTATGATTACCTTGTTACCTAGATTATCAAGAATTGGTCCGTCGATGACATAAAGTTTTCATTCATGTTTGAGGACAATCGAAGGTTATGATATGAATTAAGGAAATTGTTTTAGGAAGCTTATCATTACAGTGACAATATAATGGTGTTGTATTTTTTTTTAATTATTTATCAAATGATATGCATAAAGTTGCGTATTAGTACATTAAAATTAATCTCATCTTATAATTTTGTAATGACGATGCACAAACAAATAAACTTGTATATCAGTACATTAAGATTAATTTTTCATTCTAATAATTTTGTAATGCTCGAACATAATTTGTTAAACTATGTTTAGTTCACATATATAAGTTTGAATTCCTATTATACTGTGATATTAATCATATTATTTTTCGGTGCGAAAGTTTTTTACCAGTTGTTCCTATGAAACTCTTTATAACAACCCCAAAGCATCATTTTAAATTCAAAGCATATACCATTTGCAAATTATGAAACATTTACAAAAAGCAAACTCGTCTGTCAAATGTGTTTTCTTAGGGTATTCCCCAAATCAGCGAGAGTATAAATGTTATTCTCCATCCACCAGAAAACAAGAGAAATTAAATTCCCTCCTACCTTTTATACATACAAATATTCCTATCTATTAAATTTTTGACATGTGTCATTATTCCATATTTACTTAACTATCTCATTAAAAGTATATTAGGAATAATGGTGACACGTGTCATAATGTTAGTGGGTAGGAATATTTGTAGGCATAAAAGGTAGGAGAAAATTTAATTTCTCAGAAAACAATATTATTCCGTGGATGTCATATTTTTTGAAGACGAACCCTACTATTATTCACGGGAGAGATCAGTAGAAATATAACATGAACACTATGAAATATGATTTGATTTAAGATTCTAAATGCAAGTACATATTTTCTTCAAGTTAATATTCTTCTTCGAATTATTGGGATTGGGAGTACATATTAACTATGATTACCTTGTTACCTAGATCATCAAGAACTGTTCCGTCGAGGACATAAAGTTTTCATTCATGTTTGAGGACAATCGTAAGGTTATGATATGGATTAAGGAAATTGTTTAAGTAAGCTTATCCTTACCAGTGATCCGACATAGTGACAATATAATAGTGTTACTTGTACACTAAGATTAATCTTTCATTCTTTTAATTTTGTAATGCTTGAAAATAGTTTGTTAAACTATGATTCACCTTCCACATATACAAGTTTAATCCCTATAATATTGTAATACTAATCATATTATTTTTCCGTAGGAAGGCTCTTTACTAACTGTACTAGACTATGAAAGTCTATGTAACACCCCAAAACATCATTTTATACTAGGGTACAAATTATACACCATTTGCAAACTTTTATGAAACATTTACAAAAAGCAAAACATCCTTTTATACAAGGATACAAAGCATCACACACAATAGGAAAGCGTTTACAAATTACCATTATTATTTACAAATCAAAAGAACTAAAAAAATGCTTTTTACAAACTATCTTTTAAAAGTAAGTAGTCTAATATCCCTAAAAACTTCATGCTTGTGATCTAGGTTACGATTACTTTATTTGATAGGTGGAGTACATATCATAAAACAAATATCATTTGATAAGAAGCTATCAATCATATGAACATTTCATAACAAATAACATTTGTAATGAAAATAAAACATTTGTGACATGTACTATTTACATGTCAAAAACACTATCTTACACTAAAAATACGAAAAACATTTACAAATTGCCATAACTATTTTACATACAAAAGAACTATAACATGTTTTCCACACACTTCTTCATCTAAACCAGTAAGGTAATCTTCCATATGATCAACCCATTGATCATAATAATGGTGATAGTTTTATACTACGAATGAATAAAAAGTAGAGGTGTCGTAAGGCCGTTGAGAAAGTAAGGTACGTGCCTAGTTTAATGAACCAGTGGCGTACAATAGTAAAAATGAGAAAAAGTTAGAAGACCCATTGAAACTGTTATGTTTGACTTAGAATAGAATGGTTGAAATTATATCCGGTTTATCATTGTACATGACCTATTTGAGTAGGTAGTATAAATACTAGATGCACAATAAGAAAATAACAAATACTAATGACTGTTCATCAAATGTATAGCTGTGTGTAAGCACACAAACATTAAACTGTTAAGATGCAAGTGGTGGTGATATCGTGTGAATAACATCACTGAAAGGGTATAGTTATTTGTTTACTCATTGATGGAAAATCTATGTAGTCACTCTTTATAGGGCGAAAGATTTTAAATGGATAAATTTGGGAAGTCTTCGATGACAACTATGTGTATGATCTTTTGATATGATGATGTTGAGACCATCGTCTGAATGTAAGCATGATTAGTTGGATAATAAGGCCTTAAGGTGTCCTTGACATGAAGTCGAGAACACATGAATCAATTATACAAATATGACATGTGTACCATGTTGGTAAAATATGAACACTGCAGAAGATTTATGTGAAAAGTTTAGAGATTCTAAGAAGTGGGAAGTACATAGAAATATATATATATATATATATATATATATATATATATATATATATATATATATATATATATATATATATATAATGAGATGTGATGAATGGCAGTAGGGATCATGCCATTCTAGAGATATTCCACAATGGGCTGGATCTAGGATTTTGAGTATTACGGAGGATCCTGAATGTTGAGATCCTGACAATTAGGATCTTGAGAAAGTGGTTGAGGGTCAGGATCCTCGATTATTGCTAAGTTGTTTGTTTGATCATGGTTATTGGGATTATCTGGTTTGTTGGAGGGATATTCCATCACTGGGATCAATATATGGGTAATAGGGATCCTAACTTCTAGTGGGATCCTAATGGAAGATCCTAGATTGGCCAGTGCGTATGCCTAAACATTTTCTTCTCTGGGAACTTGTCTTAAGCTGAAAGCTTCGAATTCGAAGTCCAATCTTTTGAGGATCAGTAGGTATAGTGCTAGTCTTTCACCTTTTACATCATAGGATCGATTAAAATGATTAGTTAATAATAAGGAATCAAAAAATACTCGAAGATCCTTGATTTGAAGATCCTTGGACAACTGTAATCCTATGATCAATTCTTCATATTCATCCTCGTTGTTAGTTGCATCGAATTCATACCTGACTGACTGCTTGGGGTATGATGTCCCTTATGGTGATTTTAGTATGATCCTTAGGCTTGTTCCTCAGAAGTTGGAAGATCCATCAATGAAGAGTATCCATCTTCCCATGCTTTCTTCTTTTTGGAGTTCCTTGCTTTCCAATTCAACTTTAGGTTGTAGATCATCAATGAAATTAGCCACAAAGTCTGCTAGTGATTGTGATTTTATTGTTGATCTTGGTTCATATTTGATGTCATATGTACTCAGCTTTACATACTATTTTTCCGTCCTACCTGACATCTATGGTTTTCGCATAACATTATTAATGGGATAATTAGTCTTTACATGCATAGTATGTGTTTCAAAATAGTGTCTTAATTTTGTCGAAGTAGTTACTAATGCAAGTATTAGTTTTTCAAGATGGGAGTACCTGGTCTTAGGATCTAAGAGACTTTTACATACATAGTAGATGAGATGTTGGCCTCCGTTAGATCTTTGGCTAAAACAACACTTACTACGTTAGAGGATACTTAGAGGTAGGTATAGGAGTAGTGGTTACCCATCTAGTCGTTTCACCAACAAGGGTTCTGATCTTAAATAATTTTTAAGTTCCTGAAAAGCATCTTCGTGCTCTTTGGTCTACTCAAACCTTTTGTTCTTCTTTAAGATATCATAGAAAGGTTTACACCTCTATGAGGATCTTGAGATGAACCTGTTTAGTGTTGCTACTCTTCTTGTTAGTCTTTGAATATCCTTTGTCGAGGATGGGGATCTTAAATCGATGATGGCCTTTATTTGCTATGGACTTGATTCTATTCCTCTTTTAGTCACCATATATCCGAGGAACTTGCCTTCATTACAAAATGGAATTTGGAAGGATTCATTTTCATGTTGTATTCGTCTAGTATGTTGAAGGCGTCCTCAAGATCCTTGAGGTGATCTTCAACTTTATTTGATTTGACCACCATGTCATCGATGTAGACCTCCATTGTGTTCCCCACCTTATCCTTGAACACAGGTTAACTAGCTTTTGGTACATTGCACCTGCATTTTAAGACCAAAAGGCATAACAACATAGCAATATATACCTGTTGGGGTTATGAGCGTGGTATCTTCCTGTTCAGATGGTTCCATTTGAATTTGTTGGAACCCTGGTGATGCATCCATGAACGTTAGCAGTTCATGGCCAACAGTAGCATCTATCATGGAATCTATGTGTGGCAAGGGGAAAGGATCCTAAGGACAAGCCCTATTAAGATCCATGTAATCCACACATACTCACCATTTTCCATTCTTCTTTTGTACTATGACCATGTTTGCTAGCCACCTTGGGAACTTCACTTCCTTGATCATCCTTGTCTTGAGAAGTTTTTCTACTTCTTCTTGGATGATCTGATTTCTCTCGGGTGCAAACTTCCTTCTTTTTTGGTGTATTGGCCTGAAAGAAGGATCAATGTTAAGTTTATGAGTTATAATATTTTTTGTCTATACCTGTCATATCCTCATGCTTCCAGGTGAATGTTTTGCTTCTATCTTTTAGAAACTTTATTAGTTCTTGCTCAATTTGTTCTGGTATTAAGAATCCTATGAGGACTTCTAGCACACCTCATGCCCCTGCTTTAATTTCTATGCTTGTCATGGTACCGTTGAAGATTTCATTGAGGTCTTGTGGCACTCCTTGGATTCTTGTTGATCACCTGTGATTTTTACTGTCCCCTATGGAGTAGGCATATTAACATACTAATGGTATGTTGAGGGGACAACCTTCATATCGTGGATCCATGGTCTATCTAGTATAACATCATAAGACGATAATGTATCAATTACACAAAAGTGTTGCATAGAGTTTACCCCCTCTATGTAGATAAGTAGCTTTATCTTGTCGACCGTATGCTTTGTTTTGCCACTGAACCCTATTAACATTGAGGATCTTTTGACTATTTCAGATTTTGGGATGTTCATCCTTTTTAAAGCATCCAGGAGTATAATGTGGACTGAGGACCCCCCATTGACAAGGATTCTTTTGACAAAATGGTTGGTGATGTAAATGGTGATCACCAACCCATCGTGACGGGGATCTTGGACGTCTGTTTAATCCGTTTCGTCGAAGGTAATCTCCTTCTCGTTTGTAATCGACATATTCTTCTGACGCATTTCTTCTTTCTTTGTTTTCGATACTTTAGCATGTATTTTTGCTGCAGAGTAAGAGGTACCACAAATTTCAGATCCTCCAGAGATCACATTGATTACCTTGGAGTCTGCAGGAGGGGATCCTGGTTTCTCTAGGATCTTTTGAGGTTCCTGATATTTTTCTTTGGATCTTTCTTTTCTTCTTCCAAGGATCTTGTTGATGTATCCCTTGCTAAGTAGGTAACTGATCTTCTTTCTGAGGGCTATGCAATCTTCCGTAATGTGACCGAAGTCCTCGCGATACGCACACCATTTGTGCTTATCTTTCCAGGCGGTGGACTTTTCTCCTTTTCTTGGCCATCTTGCTTTGTCGCCAAGATCCTGCATAGCAAATATTAAACCCGAAACATCCATAAAAAAATAGTAGTCAATGATCTTAGGAAATTCTACTTCCCCCTTCATCTTCAAGGGCATTCCCCCTATGATGATCAGGTCTGGAATAAGGTTGGATTTATAGGATCTTTGGACCGATGAGTCGGCCTTCCTATTGGGTTTATCCTATGGGTTGCTCCTTTTTTCGATCTCCTTGTCTTCTTTGAGCCTTATGAAGCTCAGTGCTATGCTCCTTTCTTCATCTATTCTTTCGCATGAAGTCATTACAAGGTCTTCGTAGAAAGGAGAGTCCTTCTTTAATCCCATTTTGAAGGCTTCTACGAAAATTGCCATATTGATGTCGGGGATACTTAGAGCTTCTCTGCCAAATCTGTTCATGGAATCCCTGAGAGATCCATAGGATCCTGAACCACTTGATAGAGATCACTAGTGATCTTTTCAAATTTTATACTACAAGAAAATTTTGTAGTTAAAATATTAGCTAAATGTGCAAATGAAGTAATAAAGTAAGGAGAAATATTTAGTAGCAATTTCAAGGCTGATCTTGTGAGGGTCGAACCAAAACCATTGCATATGCAAGTTTCCTTCAAATGTGTGGGAATGGGGATGATCTCCATTCTTTCCCTGTATTGTGCCACATGTTCTTCATGATCCATATTCCCATCGTAAGGCTTCATGTTGGGAGTTTGGAAGAGCTTTGGGACTTTGGTGTCAACAATCACCGGAGCAAATCTTGAAATCCTATGGATCGTTGGAGAAACTTCCAGTATAGGTTGTGTTGGTGCATGTAAATGCTCCACAAATAATGAGTGATAGTTAGGTTGTATTTTCCCTTTATTTTGTATTGTTGGTGTAAATACTCTCCCTCATATATAAAGGGAGAGTTGGTCATTTATTTCCTTAAGCTAGCTTATCCTTTTCTTAGTTAGAGTAACACTTTTCTTACAATGTAATTCTAGAGAGAGAAAGTGGTGGGTTCTCCCCACCTAGGGAGAGTTTCTCTCCCACCATGTTCTTCATGAAATATATTATTATTCTCTCTTGTTCTTAGCCTTCTTTAACGAACTCATAATATGTTCTTTGTGTTCATACTTACAAAAACACGATTAATCTCGAGATATCCTTCTTCCGCACTCACCGTTTGTTATAAAAATGGGTTCCAACAATTGGTATCAGAGCCGTACCTTGAAGATCTCACGATTAGTTCAAGGGAACGACTCCCGTTCGGTGATTATCTTGTGATTTTTCCGTGTTTCTGCAAGAAAAATTTTCGGATTTCAAACCGGAATTTTTTTATGAAGTTCTTTCTTAGTTCTATATTATGGGTGATTCTATCTTAGTAAAATAAATTGTTGCTGCTGCTGCTCGTTCTATTCTCTGCTGTAAAATGATGTTCTTAAAAGTTTATTATTTTGCTGTTGAAGAAATGAAGAAAAATGGGAAGAGAAATTAATTTTGTGGTCTCATAAAAGTTGAAGATTTGCTCCAGGAGTTCTCTTATTCTTGGATGAGAAGACACAATTAATGGGCTTATTTTCTTTGAAGCGGTGCTCTTTTGTTTTACCCAGCAGCATGGAAATCTCCTTGAGGTATGAAGTTCTTCATTCCTCACTTTCTTGCTGTGAATCTTTAATGTGAAGAAATTTGGACGTAAATTGTGTTTGTGAAAAGCACTTTGTCATTTTTGCTCTTTTGGGTAAAGAATAATTCACTCATATTTGCCTTCCCAAGCAAAAACCATGTGACATAGTCCAATCCCATCACCTTTTGTCCCCTAAAACCCCCTGTATACTCTTCTTTTTGCCTTCCCAAGACCCACTTGTTGACTTAAATGCTTTATAAAATATTTCCCTCATTAAAATATGAATAAATGACATTTGCGGTACCATTTTTCATGAAAAAAATAGCATTTTTCGTCACCTGTTCAGCCCTTTCCGAATCCCCGAACTGCAGCCAAAAACTGCCTACCGGAGTCACCTGAGAAGCCTCTCAGCAGCCCTTCTTAGCCTTTGATCCGAGGTCATTAATGTCCCATCCGCAGCCAAGGTCAGCAACCAAGAGACCGCAACCCACTCTTACCTTATCCTGCTGACCGAAGTCACTCTAGACCGCAGCTTCGGATCCTTCCTGGCTCGGACCGCAGCTTCGGACCGCAGGCGTCTTTCTCCATCTCGGACCGCGGCTCGCATCCGAAGTCCTTGCACCGCATCGCCTACCGCAGCCTGTTCCATCCGCAGCCTTCACCCATCATCTAGTCTAGACCCGCAGCCAGCTAATCATCCGCACCCAAGACCTCGTCCGCACCCTAGTCCTCCTACCGCAACCACCATAGACCCGCAACACCCTCACTTCGGATCCTCTCTCCAACGCCCCCTTCTCCTCCCTTCAGCCCTTCCTCCTCCTCCCCCCTCCTTCTTCCTTCTCCTTCTCCCCTCCTCCCTTCCTTTCTATTTCCTCCCTTCTCATCCCCCCCCCCCCCACCACACACACACACACTTTTTTTTAGCATTCTTATTTTTTTAAAGCCTTTTTTTATTATTTATTCAGTTTTTTTTTTATTATTTATTCATTTTTTTCAGTTAAATTTTTTTTACACCAATTTTTTTTATTCAGTTATTTTTTCTTAAAGCCATTTTTTTTTATTTAGCCAATTATTTTTTTTAACACCAATTTTTTTTATTTTGCCATTTTTTTTATTATAACCAATTTTTTTTTATTAAAACCAATTTTTTTAACACTAATTTTTGCCACCACCTGCCCACGGATTGTCACATTGGTTACTAATTTTATGCCGGTTATTATTATTGGAAGAATACTCCTATCGCAGTCAGACTTCATATTATCTTTTTTGTGATGCTTGCACCGCAACGACGATTGATCAACAAAGTTGTTTCGCATTCTTCACTTTATGGGATATTATGACTTGACGCTCTTGATTTTTGGTTGACAAATTATGTATCTTGAGCATGTGGACTTTATTCTCTATTGAAGACCACTTCAAGTGTTCCGGCACCGCAGTTTGGATATTTGGATATTATTTTTGGCACAACAGATTATTCTCAGTACAACTTTAGCAACTATGTCACCCGCCTCCTCATGACCGCAAGAGTATTTATTTTACTATTTCTCGTTTCTTATCGAGACCCTTCATACATCTAAGGAGAGCTTCTCTTAGCTCTTGGTATCCGACACTCTCCATCCGATGATTTGTTGATTTTTGATATCCGGTCATTGATTATCAAAAATAGGGAGAAAATATCATCCGAATTTGGTTATTATTGTTTGAGTTTGGATTTTGAAGACTTCTGAAGACGATTATTTATTTAGTGATGCGATGTGGCACTTATTTATTTTTGGTCTTCACGGATCAAATTTTTGGCATTACTCGATGTTTTCCGATTTAGATTATTTATTATTCGGATTCTACCACAAGATGATTTTGTGTTCGCATCTGGTTTAGTTCTTATGGTTTCACGAGTTTGGATTTATGATATGTTGAAGACAAAGATTATTTTGGCGATGTGACGTGGCACTTATTTTTGATCCTTGGATCAAATTTTTGGCATCGTTGGACCATGTTTTTGGACTCACATTATTTTTCTCCGGACTACATTTTATGGATGCTTCACATTTTTAGCAGGTTATTCTTTGAAGAATTTTGGTGTATTATGATTCAAGAACTCGGGATGTTTTTCAGATTTTTTGAAGCCGAAGTGTTTCTTTTATTGGATATCCTACTTGCTCATGGTGACCTCCTTTTTCGGGTGATTATGACTAGTTTGAAGATTTGGATCTTATTTTTCTGCTTTGAAGCCGGAGACCTTCATTGTTAGAGATTCTTGGCCAGTTTCAGACTTCATAGACACTTCAGAGTTTCAGAGACATTTCAGCACTTGAGTTCATTTTATTACCACCCTTGCTAGTCGGATTACTGTATTATAGCCTTGTATCACTTATTGTATCTCTCATCATTTGTAAGCATTTAGGGAGAGAATGTTGGTGCATGTAAATGCTCCATAAATAATGAGTGATAGTTAGGTTGTATTTTCTCTTTATTTTGTATTGTTGGTGTAAATACTCTCCCTCCTATATAAAGGGAGAGTTGGTCATTTATTTCCTTAAGCTAGCTTATCCTTTTCTTAGTTAGAGTTACACTTTTCTTACAATGTAATTCTAGAGAGAGAAAGTGGTGGGTTCTCCCCACCTAGGGAGAGTTTCTCTCCCACCATGTTCTTCATGAAATATATTATTATTCTCTCTTGTTCTTAGCCTTCTTCAACGAACTCATAATATGTTCTTCGTGTTCATACTTACAAAAACACGATTAATCTCGAGATATCCTTCTTTCGCACTCACTTTTCGTTATAAAAATGGGTTCCTACAGGTTGGACCACCTTGGGCACACTCGAGATCATTTGCCTTAACTGCTGAAGTTCCTGTAACACCGTAAATTTTCAAAACAATATTATGATTTTTATACAAAACACAATTCATTCATTAATCATAAAAACATCATTGTTTGAAACTCAAATTCATAGCATATAAAAATCCCAAGATCTCATGACATAAAAATCCCGTGTGTGTACTGATCAGGCCGGCGCCTTCCCGCGATCCTCATTAGTACCTGAAACTAATAACACCAAACACTGTAAGCACAAAGCTTAGTGAGTTCCCCGAAATACCATACATAACACATATTAGCCACTCAAGGCTATAACTCTGTGGGTACGTGGACCCTACTCTGTGAGCCCTCTGGTTCTAACTCTGTGAACCTTCCGGTTCTAACTCTATAAACATGCACAACATAAATCACATAGAAATAATGCAGTACAACACATAACATATAACATACAAATACTCTATCACATAACTCTGGTTACCTACTCAAGGTAAAGTATAGTGAGAAGACTCACCTCGCGTATCTCGGTAACTCGCAAATCCCTGAAATCACTAGTGCTCGATCTCCCGAGCTATAGTCCTCCTATAACACAATACATCTCTAATTAACACTTTCCCAACTAAGGTTGACGAACCCTAACAAGTCAACACCGGTCAACTCTGGTCAATGGTCAACGGTCAACTCAACTCGCCGAGTCTGGTGTGGACTCGCCGAGTCTCTACGAGGACCTGATTCCTCTGAGTCCCTGCCGACTCACCGAGTCACTCACCCGACTCGGTTACTCAATCCCTGGTTCGAAAACACTGAACAACCCGCACCAACTCGTCGAGTCTGGAAATAGACTCGGCGGGTGCATTCCATGCACAACCCCAAACGACCTTCTGAGGTCAGATCTGCTTCACTAACTCATAGATCCAGTCCTTCCAAGCTTATTCATACGTAAAGTTCATGTCTTGGCGCTCATAACACACCTAAAGACTCATAAATGGTGTTTTGACCTCAAGCACAAAGATCCCAAACCAAAACCTCCATGGATTCATAAAAAGCTTGGACAAAGGGACACTCTGGACCTCCAAGGGTCCAGATCTAGAACCTAACTCGCTTAAGGGACCAAGGAAGCACTAGATCTAGCCACAAAAGGGCTCAATAAGCCCTAAATCAATAAGAACATCACCTTAACAGAAAATGGTTCGAAAATAGTACCTCAAACGTGATGTTCTGGACCTCAGATCTTCAGAAAGTTGATCCTCTTTTTTCCACCTTGGCTATAGCTTCCTTTCCCTTGCTAGATAACACCTCCAAGGTCAACAATGGCTCCTTATCTCACTCCAAACGCTCAAGCTCACTAGGGTTTCACTCTGGGGACTGGTGAGCACAAATGACGATAGGGTTTCATTAAACAGCACAGACTCGCCGAGTCCACCAATGCGACTCGTCGAGTCCGGTCATTAATCCGGGTGAGAAATCGCGTCTCTACTCGGCGAGTCTACGCACCAATTCGCCGAGTTCTTCCACAAAACTCAAAATAAAAGAATAAATCTAATACCTGAAATTCCGGATGTTACAGTTCCTTGGCCATGACCAAGCTTATTCCTGCATCAATGTCCATGGAGGTAGTATTAAAAATATTATTATTCATGGAGGTACCAGGATCCTTGTTATTGGGAGTGAAGAAGGTTTCACTGGGATCCTGTATCATATAAGCTCGCTCTTTTGGCGCTGCACCCCAAGCAGGAATAGGGGCCGGTGTTGAGGATCCTATCTCGTGGCGGTTTTCTGAGGATCGTGTATTGTTAAAGTTTAGGATCTTGGGCTATAAGATCGAGGGTGTCGCTTCTTGGGATTTTTGGATCTACGCCCTCATTCTCTCTATTTCATTGAGTACCATCCTATTGTTCTCCTACTGCTGAGTGACTTGTCGTTCCATTCTCTTCATCGTAACAAAGAGATCGTTATTGGAAATCAGTACAAGAGGATCCTGAAATCCTTGGGTAGTGACCGGAGATGTGCTTTTCTTTGGTGCCTCAAAAGCTTTTTTTGGAGCTCCGTCTAGAGGTGGTGGAAGGTTTTTAGAGGAGATGGGATGAATAGAGGAAGAGGATAAGGTTGGTTGGGTAGACATGTGTAACGACGTAAATTTTCAAAACAATTTTTCATTTTTAAAACATAATTTCATTCAAGACAAAACCATAAAATCCAATGTAACGTGGTCATTATACAAAACATATCAAATCCTAAGATCAAACATATCCAAATCTGCCTGTGTGTGTACGAGTCATGCCGACGCCTTCCCACTAGTACCTGAAACACATTACACATAAACACTGTAAGCAAGAAGCTTAGTGAGTTCCCCAATATACAACTTACACATATACGCCTTTCCAGGCCATACTACACACGACCTTCCGGTCCATGTGTCTCAGGGGACTTCCGTCCCAACCCGGTAAACCTTTCGGTCCTACCCTTGTCGACCTTCCGGTCCATAACTCCCTGACCTTCCGGTCCACATCATAATGCTTTCCAGCCCATATCAAGCATAGCATACATATCACATACATAACACATACAATACATGCAACTCATAACATACAATGCATATATCTCATAGCATACCAGACCTTCCAGTCACACATAGGTACCCTTCCAGGTACAATATAGTGATAAGACTCACCTCGAGTAAATCTCGGAAATCTCGGACTCTGTGAGATACGATCTAGCCTCCACCTAATCATAACAAACACTCCTCATTAATACATTTCCCCAAGGCTAGACTTTTTCCTTTCCTATCATTCTCAGAAGGGTAAAAGACCATTTTACCCCTCTCATGGCTCAAATACCCAAAAGTTGACCAAACCCTAAAAGTCAACAAAAGTCAACCTTCTGAGGTACGCGGCGCATACCAGATCTGTACGCTGAGCGTACTCGGAGGCTTCACAGAATCGGGTACGCGGCCCCTTACGCCGCGCGTACTGGGATTACGCCCAGCGTAACTCCCAACTTTCTTCTCCTTTTCATTCAGGTCTTAATTGGTTAAGACTTGCGTCCAAAATCCAGATCTGACTTCTCTAATATGACTTAATCCATAAAGTTGGTGACTTTAAGCCTTTGCATGGCTGTGGAAGTCACCAACACCCAAAACACTCCATTTCCAACCTTAAAAGGTCCATATCTCATGCATGAACAACCTTTAATAACCAATACTGGATTTTTATCACATAACAACACTAAATGAGCTAGTATGGGACAGATCTAGGCTTCTATGAGCTCAACCACTCAAAAAGCTATGAACTTGGGGACCAAAAACCCTAAAACTTCTCTCTACAAAGCATGAACAGAAAAGATGCAAAGCTTGAAGCTTTTTACCTCAAAATGAAGCTTCTTTCACTGCTAAACTCGGATCCAAAAGCTTGAGCTCCGACCCTTCCTCTTCCAAGGCTAACACTTTGCTCCAAATGGCCAAGAACACAATACAAGGCCCTCCTAGACACTCCCTTGCTATAAGAACGAGATTTAGGGTTTTGAAATGTTAAAGCTCTGGAAAAGGTGGCCAACAAAAGGGCCTTAAGGTTGCTTAAATAGGGAGGCTCAACATATTAGGGTTTCTCATCTGGGCCGGGTATGCCCCACATATACATTGGTACGCCTCGCGTACCTGGTGACCCTTCCCGCTCAAGACGCGGACGAGTACGCTGATCGTACACCCCAATATGCCCTGCGTACTCGCCAACCATGCATTTCCTTAACAAGGGCCAAAAGTGCACATTGCTCAAAGATGAAGGTTCACAAGGTATACCTGATTTTAGGGATGTTACAATTCTCCCCCACTAGAACCAGACTTTGCCCTCGAAGTCTCATGCTGCGAGCAACTTCGGATGCTGCTCCCGCATCTCCGACTCCGGCTCCCAGGTCAGCTCGGACCCTTTCTAATGTTGCCACTAGACCTGCACCAGGGGCACTTCCTTGTTCCTCAGAACCTTGATCTTCCGAACCAAGATTGTGAACGGCTTCTCAGCATAATTCAGACTCGCATCCACCTGGATATCCTCTAATGGTACCACTGCCGACTTGTCGGCTATACACTTCCTCAGCCGCGACACGTGGAAGGTATCATGAATCTGGTCCAACTCTGCAGATAGCTCCAAACGGTAAGCTACTCTGCCCACCCTCACGATCACTTTAAACGACCCAATATACCGAGGCCCCAGCTTGCCCCTCTTCCTGAATCGAATCACTCCTTTCTAAGGAGACACCTTCAGGAGTACAAAATTTCCAACCTGAAACTCGAGCTCGGATCGTCGCCTATCTGCATAACTTTTCTGGCGACTCTGAGCGGTCAACAACCTCTGTCTGACCTGCTGTATCTGCTCTGTCGTTTGAAGCACTATCTCCGTACTACCCATCACATGTTTCCCTACCTCACCCCAGCAAATGGGAGTCCGACACCTCCTCCCACACAACAACTCAAAGGGTGGCATACCAATGCTCGAGTGATGGCTGTTGTTATAGGAAAACTCAACCAAGGGCAAATACGTGTCCCAAATCCCTCCGAAGTCCAATACACATGCCCGAAGCATGTCTTCGAGCGTCTGAATCATCCGCTCACTCTGTCCGTCTGTCTGTGGGTGGTATGCGGTACTAAAATGCAGCCTCATACCCAACTCCTCATGAAACTTCTTCCAGAATCTGGAAGTAAAACACACATCTCGGTCTGAAACAATCGAGGTCGTTACTCCATGCCACGATACCACCTCCCTCACGTACAACTCTGCCAGCCTCTCAGTAGAAGAACTCTCACTGATAGCAAGAAAGTGAGTGCTCTTCGTCAACCTGTCCATAATTACCCAAATCGCATCGACACCTCTTGCAGTCCTTGGCAATTTGGTGATAAAATCCATGGTAATCTGTTCCCACTTCCACTCGGGAATCTCCAATGGCTGCAACTTACCATGCGGACGCTGGTGCTCGGCCTTAACCTTGCGACATGTCAAGCACCTCTCCACGAACCATGCGACATCTCGCTTCATACAGGGCCACCAATATTCCCTTTTCAGGTCCAAAAACATCTTAGTGGCTCCGGGATGGATCGAGAACCTCGATCTAGGCGCCTCCTCCATCAAGATGGTAAGCGTTCCGCCCACAAACGGTACCCAAATCCGACCCTGAAAGGTCATAAGTCCTCGACTATCGGTAACGAACTCCGATACCTGCCCGATCACCCGCTCCCTTTTGCGGTTCTTCGGTCTCACGGCCTCCGCTTGGGCCCCTCTAATGGTGTCCAACACCGGAGTCATCACTGTCAATCTCATGCAAACGTCTCGTATCGGGGCGCTCTCCGCCCTACGGCTTAAGGCATCGGCTACAACATTAGCCTTGCCCGAGTGGTACAGGATCTCACAATCATAATCCTTTACCACATCCAACCATCTCCTCTGGAGCATGTTCATGTTGGGCTGATCCATCAAGTACTTCAAACCCTTATGGTCCGTGTATATGGTACACCGAACCCCATACAGATAGTGATGCCAGATCTTGAGGGCGAACACCACAACCCCCAGCTCCAGGTCGTGGGTGGAATACCTCGACTCATGAGGCTTCAGTTGCCTCGATGCATATGCTATCACATGCCCCCTATGCATAAGCACTGCTCCCAACCCGGATATCGATGCATCACAGTACACCACAAAATCCTCCATCCCTTCCGGGAGTGCGAGCACCAGGGCTTCGCACAACTTCTAGCGAAGTGTCTCAAATGAGGTCTGCTGCTCCGGACCCCAGGGAAAAGCAACACCCTTCCGGGTCAACTTGGTGAGTGGCACGACGATCTTGGAGAAATCCCTGATAAATCTCCGACAATATCCGGCCAATCCTAGAAAGCTCCTGATCTCGGTGGGCAATCTCGGCACCTCCCACCTCATGACCGCCTCAATCTTGGCCGGATCGACCAATATCCCATTCTGGTTGACGAGATGTCCCAAGAACTGGACCTCTCGTAAACAAAACTCACACTTGGAGAATTTGGCATAAAGCCTCTCTAATCTCAGAACTCCAAGGATCTCCCTCAAATGCTCCTCATGTTGTTCTCTAGATCTCGAATAAACCAAAATATCATCAATGAATACGATCACCGACCGATCCAGCATCGGTCTGCACACCCTGTTCATGAGATCCATGAATGCTGCTGGTGCATTGGTGAGCCCAAAAGGCATCACCACGAACTCATAATGCCCATAATGAGTTCTGAACACCGTCTTCTGGATATCTTCATCCTAAACCCTCATCTGATGATAACTCGACCTCAAGTCTATCTTGGAGAACCAAGATGTGACATCCCCTAATTTCTCAGCCAGAAAAGACCGAGTTAATTTATGCTTTTTAAAATAAAATCAGAGAAATCTTTTTAAAAGATGTTGCGGAATTGGTCCCCAAAATAATACATGATAAAAGTTTATCAAAATCTTTCCTTAAGAAATGTATAGTTTCATTTCATATCAAAACCTCGGGATGTCATGTTCCGATACAGATCAAAAGCATAAACAAGTCATTATAAGCTTTTCAACAGTTATTTACAACTACTGGCCTATAATAAAAAATCTTTCATCATCTTCCGACTATGCTCGGGGTCCACTACCTATAATCATAAAAACTGAGTGGGTCAGGCTTGGGATCCTGGTGAGCATATAGGGTTTTCAACCAACAATAATAATATACTTATTAAATTCACCAATCAACAATAACCCTGATTACCCATTACCGTTGTCCTCACTTTACGTCCCTAAACACCTATCATAAGGGACCTAGCCTAAGGAATATCATCGGGATGGACACTACTGCTAAGGGGTTTCCTCAGCCATACATGTCCTAAAGGCAACCATGAGGGGGATGGAGTACGCCAATGAACATTTAATTCATCAACACCTACAAGTTGCGAACCTGCTAGTGTTCTACTGGACTGTCTAGAAAGGTCCGTGGTCTTCATCTATACTCCGCTAGATGACTACAACAACAACAACAACAACAACAACATCGAGGCCTCTCACCATTTTAACACACATCAACTATTTCATCTACCCATGTTCTACCCAACTTATTTTGTAGATAAAATACATATACAGTTTAAAACTTGTATAAAACATTTATTCAACAATCACCTCAAAAAAACACTTAATATAATTACACATAGCACGTATTTTATAGAAAATACTTCATATATAGGTGTAAGATGAAAGTGACTACACACTCACATGATTTGACGATAATCGGGCAGCAATTCGTTGCTTAAAACGATCGTTTCTAATAAAACCGGGAGTTTATTGAGAAACCGGGCTCTACAAAGGTCGGGCTTCGAAACCGAAAAGATAAATTTTCTGGGCTTCTCGGGCACTTTGTGGAGTTTTCCGGGCTTTGGAATAAGTACCGGGGCTTCGGGGGATGTTAAGATGAAAGAAATATGGGTTTAGGGGCTAAAAATGACAAGATTCCAAAATATATCCAGGAGGTCTCGCACCCTTCTTATTATAGGGGGAGGCTTCTGATCCAAGGGCTGAGAAGAGGCCACGCGTCGCAGATCCGAAGGCTCGCAGGGAGGTGGCTCACACACGTGTTGCGCGTGCGAAGGCCTCGTTGGCAGTCTGTGATTGGACTGAGGTCTAGGTCCGAAGTAGGGTGGGTTCGTGGCAGCTTGCGAGGGTACATGTCGCCTTCTCAGTGGACCACTTTGGATAAGGCCAGGTGCTCGGATGACTCATCATCTTGGATGACTCAGCAGCTTGGATGACTCAGCAGGACACGTGGTGCGTTTTGAGCGAGGGTGATGTGGCAGCTAGTGACTATGCAAATTTTCTCGATTTACGTGCCAAAACTTCTAAAATCCATAACTTTCGCATACGAGCTCCGTTTTTGACGTTCTTTATATGCACGCGTAGGTAAAATTACGCTCCACAACTTTAGTTTAGACTTCGTCGACTAATTTTGACTTTAATTTTTATATTATTATTTTTAACAGACCGGGATACGAAATCCGTTAAAAATTCATAACTTCTTCATCCGACATCCGTTTTCGTCAGACTTCCTACCGTTGTGCTACGAATGACGTGACCTTCAATTATCGTTTAGGTTGTGTTGGCTAAAAATCACTCGATCTAAAATTCGAGTTTTTAGCTGTCTACTTTAAAGTTGAAACTTCGAAAAATCATAACTTCCTCATACGAAGTCGGATTTGGGCGTTCTTTTTATCGAACTTCTCGGTTTAACGAATACTACGACTTTAGTTTAGATCACAAAGGCTAAAAAGTAGTTTATCAAAAACTCACTTTTTACGACATTCAGCACCGTGCTGGTTTTGTCGCGAAACTTCGACAGGTCATAACTTATTTGTTATAACTCGGATTTTGGTATTCTTTATATCCCTGAAATCCTTGTTTCGACCACTAAAACTTTATGTAAAGATATAGGGCTTATCTCACACTTTAATTTTGACGCTTATTTTTATTCTTAATTAATTAAGCCCTAGTAATTATGTAACATCCCAAAATTTAAGTGTGACAACCCAAGTTGTCCCGTTACATTTCCCGTTACCGTTAACGGAATATTCCACTGTATAAAAAAAAAGTTCCGTTAAATAGAGGGCATGAATTTAATAAACATTCCATTTTGTTACCTTTAACATGCCGTTAAGTCGTGATAAAAGGGAATAAAAACCCAAGACACACATTTTCATTCATTCAGAAAATGTCAAGTTTTATTATTACGACCACTAAATCGGGTGCGACCAAAAGCCCCGTTTAACGGCAGTATCGGGTAAAATTCCAGTGAGCCCCGACTGTGAAACCTATATAAGGGTGAGTGGAGTCAAATGGGAGACTTTTTACACTCTCTCTCTATACTCTCTCTCTAGACCCGTTTTCGCCCCGAATTCGCAACCAAACGCTTCCAAATTGTAAGTCCGCTTACCCTAACTTATTTTAAGCGTATTAATTTATGTTTATAGCCCAAAAATCATCCAAGAAGACATAAGATAAGGAGTTTACGGCCCAAGAACATTCTAGGGCCGTAAACCCCTAAAAAGGTGTCAAAAATGCCTTTAAACTTGACCATGAGCTTAGAAACTATTAGGGGATATAGCCTAGGGGTGTTTAAACACTAAAATGCATGGATTTAGGACTCAAAGAAGAGTTTACGGCCCAAGCACATGCTTAGGCCGTAAACTCCACAAGTTAGGGTCCCAAATGTGCACCAAACTCATCCTAGGGCTTATTACGTATTTTAGGGACTTATTCCTTCGAGTTTAGGACACTAGAACACTCCAAAATGAATTAAAGAAAGGAGTTTACGGCCCATGAATAGTCAAGGCCGTAAACTCCCTAAAATCATGCCCAAAAGTGTGATTTTGCCCCCCTAATGGCCTTAGACATTTACCATAAAATGCTAGAATGGAAATAAAGGCTTAAACACAAGAAAAATGAGACATTTCTTGGAGTTTACGGCCCAAGCATTTCCTAGGCCGTAAACTCCCCTAACCCCCCTCAAATGTTGGTTTTAATCCTCCAAAATAGCATCACACTTCATTAGAAATCACTAGAAAGGCATTAGAGGCTTGAAACTTCACTAAACTCAAAGATTGAGAGTTTACGGCCGTAAACTCCCTTGGGAGAGTTCTTAGGCCGTAAACTCCTATAAAATACCTTTAGAAGCCTCAAATCCAATCATGCCTTTGATGAAAAGTGCTTAGAATAAGTCAAGGAACAAGCTAGAAGCATCAAAACCCCAAGAATAGAACCTTGGGAGTTTACCCCTTAGCACCCTTAAACGCTACCCGGGACCCCAAACACGCAACCAAAAGTGTTTTCCACTCCTTTGAGTGTGTATAATTGTTTTATTAGTATATTATATGCTAATTGTATGTGAACATATGTTATCATATGTTAAAATAGGTCCTTGTCTGTGTTCAAGTCCTTGCGTGACCCCGAACGCCAAAACGGCACTACCGTCGGACCTACTTATACCAGGTGAGTTCATACCCCTGAATGAACCTTTTTAATGCTTTTAAATGTTTTCATAGGGGGGGATTACAAGTTAAACATGCCAGTTATCATATCAATCACATGTGATTGATAACCCGCATGCACAAGATTTTACCACTGTACACTGTTTTACCGAGTAGGGCACTATAAATGGCTTTCAAAAAGGGTTTTTAAATTGTTCAAGTTCTTACTTTCATAGCTTATCAAAGATTCATTTTCAACTGATTTGTAAAATATTCTCAAAGATTTCTAAAGGTTTTCACACTTATTTTATCAAAGAATACAAATGCGATTTTCCGGAGTAATAAAGTCTTCAAGGGTTTTCATGAATACTTTTAATTGTTAGATACCGCTGCTTCGCTTATACCTATTTTATACTCCTACTCTGTAATGCTTTCGCTTATACCTGAAGTCGCTTATACCTGATAACGCTTATACTTATTTACCCTTTTACTTAGTGATACGATTCCACTTCGCTTATACTTGATACGTTCTTACTTCACCTATTGTCATCTCCACTTCACGATGCGCTTATACTTATTCGACACTTATACTTCACTTGCGACCGCTCTTACTTCACTTGTTAGACACTCCTACTTCAAGATAATCACTTTCACTTGATACCCACTTAGTCATAGTTAGATGTATGTCCATACTTATATAGGTATATATAAGTAATGACTGAAAGACTTAGGAAGGCTCATCGACCCTATTTCCTTTTCTTCGTTGAGATGTGGTTTGGTGGGATCGGGTAGCCGTCCGAAGGTCGTTTGGTCCATTAGTTAAATACTATGAATATGGGTATGGACATATAGGGAATTCTCTAGTCAAGTCAATTAAGAGTCTCTTCATCTATTCTACACTTACCTTAGAAACACACTACCCACTGTTTGGAAGTCTCTACCTCTAGTTTATCACTTGTATTAGAAACCCACTCCTCTCAAGGAACACACTATTCTCTATTTGGGATGCATCTTCGGGACGCGGCCTTCTCCGTCGTCTAGTTGGTAACCAGAGTCTCCTGTAGGGAGAGCGGACATTGTGTGTATAGGCCTATACGGGATTGACAACCCCGCACCCTGACTGCTAGCTACAGTCCACGGCCCACCAAGCCAAGGGGTGACAAATGTCATATTATATAGATGCTTGTAGGGCGTCTGGAACTCTAGTCAGTATGGTTACGAGTATCCTGGGCTGCCTTATAATTCATGGCTTTAAGGTAACGGTATTTTCGTCAGCAATTTACACTGTATGCTGATGTCACTTTTCAGAGTCACTCTGTTTCGACCTTGCTAGCTGTATCTTTCATTTGATACTGTCTGGGGTCTATAATCTCTGTTTTAGACCTTACCAGCTGTACCTTTCGTTTGGTACCTTCTGGGGTCTATGTCTCCCCTTGTTAGACTGAACCAGGAGTGTCGTCAGTTTGATATCCTCCTGGAGTCTATGATTCCTTGCCTTAGTCAGCAGTCCTCACTGCTGAGGCATATGTTATTTCCCTGATGTCTCCTGCTTTCTTAAATAATCAAATTCAGTGTTGTGATAACAATGTCAATTAAGGGAAAACTACCTCTTACCACAATGCACTGAAACAGTCTTGGTAGAAGGCTGCTTTATTTAAAGAAAATATAGGATTTTCTGGAAAGGACACTGAAGCACTGAAAGCACTTAAACTACTGCTTATTAAAGTTATTTGACGAAATGACACTAAATGCTTATGAACTCACCAGCATTTGTAAAAATGTTGATACTCGCTTTTCAAATAACTTGTAATCTCAGGTAAGCAATTAGACAGATACATCCCCGGAGCTGCTGATGAAGATGGCCTAAGTACCTTGCTGCACTTTATATATGTTGCTTGTATTACTTTGATACTATGTAATATAACCATGTAAAATTATTACTATTAATGCAATGTTTTGTTGTACTTTGATTACTATATGCATGTGTTGTGATACTTGACATGACGTCATCCACCCCAGAACGTTTCCGCCGTTCCGGTTTCGGGGTGTGACGGATTGGTATCAGAGCATTGTTTATAGTGAGCTAAGTATATCAATTCATAAAAGATATACAACCTATAAATGCAATGGGATAAAACACTCTGACCAAGAATTATACTTTAAAATATAACCATATTTTACCAAAGTATAATAACATCCAGAATCTAAGCGCTCGAACAAAAGTATCACAAGAAGAACAATAATAAAAGTCTTCGGATGTTGAGCACTACAGTCAAACCTGGGCAGTTATGTAATCGTAAGCTGGGATAAATGTAACCTGATCAACTACATTTATCCGAGATGCGATGAACGTGTGCTCGGGAGTGAGAGTGGGGTGCAGCAGATCTGAAACTTACCAAATAGGAATTCTAGAGCTCAACATAAAGTTAAAATACTATAGGAGTATTTTAGAACGCTAAAAGATCCACACTAATCCCAGAATCATAAGAAGAAAATAAGACTCAATCAAGAATTAAAGTACCATAGGGGTATTCTAGAATCTATAAACAACCTTGCGTGAATAATTAAAAAGACCCTTATCGATATACCTACAACTACAGAGGGTGTACTTCCGAGATCCTATATAATAAAGATCCCATAGGCTAAGAAGGTGTGGTTTCGCTCTGTTTCCTTTTCCTCGTTGGGATGTGGTCCTAGAGTAGTATCACATATTCGAAGGCCTATCGGATCTAAGCTATATAGGATTTGTATACCCTGTGTAATCGTAGCACGACTCGATATGGATCATACAGTGAAATGTTAATAATCCCTTAGGATTCTTTAGACATTTCCATTCTCGCGCGAACCCTGTAGAAAAACCCTATCCACTTCAGTGCTTGACAGAAGAGTTGAGTTCGACCCCGAGGAGATTCATTGAGAAGATTCCCTGTTCGGAAGTGAATGAACCGGGTCGGGACTATTGAATACACCAAGTGCCCATATTCTCTTAGGGACAGTGGTGAGAAATTCGCCTAAACTTCGGAGATTCCTAGTCATCCATCATGAAGTGATGACACCCATAGTTGGAATCAGAAGGAAGGCGGAGTAGAAATTCGATATGTCCATACAAGAAGAGAACCCTAGGAAACTACCCGAAGGAAGCCAACGCCGATTCCAGTCAAAGATACGAGGCAGACCGAGGGAGCTAGTACATAGAACCCGGGAATTGTCTTTTCCTCGTATTCGTCACGATAATTCACCCTTAAAAATGATGCAGTTTAGTGAGTTAGTGATTACACTACTCACGCTATGTGTTAGGTAAATCGTCGTTTCCCGTTGCCAGATACGCGATTAGGGCGGATCCCCGCATCTCTATTGAGAAAATTTTAGCCATCTGCCCTTGTGAGCTTCCCTTCCCATGATTTCGTTCCGAACCGTTCTCAATTCTCTCCAGGCCGGAGAGTGAAACCTTTCCCCGGTATACAGATCACTTAGTAGGAACGACTCGCATCTTATGGCCTTTTTCCGATACTCATACTCTTACCTTGATTTCCAGGACTACATCATAGGGATGTAGGTCAACGTTCAAACAACTAGTACCCGAGGCACGGGAAAAATTTATGCCTAATGCGTTCAGGACAGAAATGTCCAGGGTTAACCATCATCTCTCATTACCTTGTATTCCTCTCCGTGTAGGAAAAAAAAACCATGCCACCGAAGAAGCGTAACCAATCCGCAAGCAAGAAACCTGCCCTCTTATTCGATGAAGCTACGTTCCAAGCTGCAGTCTCAGCAGCCGTAGCAGCTGTCATGGCTCACCTGAATGCTAACAACACCAATGTTAGCAAGGGCACTGTCAGGATTTCCAATTCTGGCAATGGACGGCAGCAACCCACTCTTCCCCACTCAGCCACCCAAGAACCTCCACTGAACCCACTAAAGAGAAAACTTAAGATAGAGGAGGGAAGTACCTCGGCTCCAGGACCTTCCGAAGGGCAACGAGCTGAGGCAGTCGATACCCCTGTAAATCCTTCCCTCCCGACCTCAAGAAGACCATACCTAGGAGACCTTCCCCACTGCAGCAAGTGCAGCTACCATCATCATGGTACCTGCCGGGAACTCTATTGTGCTAGGTGCCACATGCTGGGGCATACTGCTCGTGTCTGCAGAACCCCGGTTGAGTTCATTACACCAACCACCAATGAGGCGACCCGTATAGTTTGCCACCTATGTGGTAAAATGGGACACTCTAAGAGGGACTGCCCAACTGAAGAGAAAGACAAAGACACAGAAGGAGCCTGACACTACTGCTTAGGAAAAAGCAGCAAAGAAACTCGTTGGATTTTTGGTACGTCTCTCGATCCCGGATAACTAAACTAAGAAAACAATAAAAGACTAATTCAAGTATAAATTCTTTCTAGTAAGGTGAAAGTCGCAGCACTGTTATAAAATTTAAAAATTCATTAGGTAAAACTACAATGGCTAAACATATACGTTACGGCCATGTATATTTAGGATGGATAGACCTAGAGTGAGCGAATGCCGCCTCATTTCCTGTTCCTCGTTTGGTTGTGGATTTAGGGCGGGGTCGCTCAGTCAACAGTCCTCCCCACCTTAAATATACATGACTAGTATATGTGAGGCGATTATAGAAATGCCTCGTGAGAATCCATTCAAGAAAAGATACTCTATTCGGAAACACTTAGAACTGTCTATAGTTCCGCGTCGACTCTATCGGTCCAAGTATCCGCGGTAGCGATATATGGGACAAAACCCGAGACGCCTAGAACTTGTGTGCCTGTTCGGCACATGACTCTATCGATCTTCACTTTATATCATGTCGAAGTGAGCCAACTTCGACGACTCTATTGAGCACGGTTTGACTTCGTGCAACCATGTGTACATTCTTAGTGCTGTGAGCTTTCTCCATGGCCATATCGCCAAATAAAGGTTCCTCCGAACCCGAACCTAACACAAATAATCACATCTAATGCAATTCGTCAACCGTCCCTCTTATCTCAAACCTTCCGAAGTACTCAAGTGAGGGTACCCCACGCCGTCGATCGACCCCTCGTAGTCAAATGAACACCAAAGTGAAAGGCACTGCAAATACCTCAGAAAACGACAACCATCCGAGGCATACTCCGTTGAATTCCCTGGGTGACCCTCCTCACCTCACACATAAGGTTCGTGAACCCAGAGAATAGAACTCATGAGGCTGGCCACTATGACCAGGTGTACTGCTGGCATCCATCAAGTATGGGCAGTTAAGCCACGCATGAGTTCTACCATGAACCTCTTCGCAAAACACTTTCACCCCATTCGATGACTTAGGAGCAGAAAATCAAGAGAACTACTGCGGATTGAGCTAGTAGAGTTCCGAGTGAAGATACCCTATGCCCACTAGATTTGCCTTAGACCGAGAAAACTCAGAACCTTTGGGAGAATAGTTGCGGTAGGTGCTCGCACTACTCCTGCACCTTGCCCACCCAGTTATAGGCAGGTAGTGCTTATCATCCTCCACCCTCTCACAAGGAGGAAAATCGTCGTCGCCTCGTAGATGATGAATCATATTTCCCGAGGTAAACACTAGAATACCGAGAACCACAGGGTAACCTTCGCAGCCAAGAATACTTGGTCAAGTGCGAAAGTAGTTGCGTTAAATCTCATGACACGGATCCCGAAAAGATTATAGACTCGACACCAGCGTTGGTGTTAGTCGAGGGATTACGTCGGAGCACGCACTTTCCACGCTAGAATAAACCACAGTCTTAGAGATTCCTTGGACTAATAGGTGTTCTCCGAATACTATCTCAAGCAGAGATAGTAGAACTACCTCGCGAGATGGTCCAACACTCGTCTGGTGAAACCCTATCTCCCCGATTCTCAGGGTTTCCGTATCTCAAGCGTCGTTAGTGCAGGTCCATTTGCACGAACTGGAGATAGACACTCTATAGCAAACCGATGACCATAGTCGCGCAACCCACTTGACGATCTAGGAAGCCTCTATCATCCAGTGGAAAGAAAGCATGAAACTGAAGACCACTTGAGATTCCTAAGAACCAACCCGAAGGACTACACTACCAGTACGAGAGAGAACGTTAGGAACTTCGGAATGGCGATCACGCCAGTGATGATCTTGCCATAGAAGTACACTATGTTCTAAGTACTGAAAGGCTCTACCCTTCCTAGAGCGTAGGACCATCCGGGAATCCTCATGGAAATTTGGTCCAATCCTTTTGAGACCACTACTACTTTCGGATATACCACAAGATTCACATTCGACCGATCCATTTCTTAGACTTGATATGCGATTATCTGAAAACACTCTTCGTGCCTCACTCATCTTAATAGAATCCATCGAGAACCCTGACTTCATAGATACACCAGTCGGAACCCGCTAGCTACACTAGACGGAATGCACATCCCGTATGTGAAGGTCTGTGAGAATGACAACCACAGACTAGAGATCACTTGGAAATGCAAGGGTAACCGTATAGGAAGTACTCCCTCATCTCTACTTGGCCATTCATGCCTACTACCTTGTCTAGACTCGAATTTCGGGACGAAATTCCCTCTAACGGGGGGATGATGTGACAACCCAAGTTGTCCCGTTACATTTCCCCGTTACCGTTAACGGAATATTCCACTGTATAAAAAAAAAGTTCCGTTAAATAGAGGGCATGAATTTAATAAACATTCCATTTTGTTACCTTTAACATGCCGTTAAGTCGTGATAAAAGGGAATAAAAACCCAAGACACACATTTTCATTCATTCAGAAAATGTCAAGTTTTATTATTACGACCACTAAATCGGGTGCGACCAAAAGCCCCGTTTAACGGCAGTATCGGGTAAAATTCCAGTGAGCCCCGACTGTGAAACCTATATAAGGGTGAGTGGAGTCAAATGGGAGACTTTTTACACTCTCTCTCTATACTCTCTCTCTAGACCCGTTTTCGCCCCGAATTCGCAACCAAACGCTTCCAAATTGTAAGTCCGCTTACCCTAACTTATTTTAAGCGTATTAATTTATGTTTATAGCCCAAAAATCATCCAAGAAGACATAAGATAAGGAGTTTACGGCCCAGGAACATTCTAGGGCCGTAAACCCCTAAAAAGGTGTCAAAAATGCCTTTAAACTTGACCATGAGCTTAGAAACTATTAGGGGATATAGCCTAGGGGTGTTTAAACACTAAAATGCATGGATTTAGGACTCAAAGAAGAGTTTACGGCCCAAGCACATGCTTAGGCCGTAAACTCCACAAGTTAGGGTCCCAAATGTGCACCAAACTCATCATAGGGCTTATTACGTATTTTAGGGACTTATTCCTGCGAGTTTAGGACACTAGAACACTCCAAAATGAATTAAAGAAAGGAGTTTACGGCCCATGAATAGTCAAGGCCGTAAACTCCCTAAAATCATGCCCAAAAGTGTGATTTTGCCCCCCTAATGGCCTTAGACATTTACCATAAAATGCTAGAATGGAAATAAAGGCTTAAACACAAGAAAAATGAGACATTTCTTGGAGTTTACGGCCCAAGCATTTCCTAGGCCGTAAACTCCCCTAACCCCCCTCAAATGTTGGTTTTAATCCTCCAAAATAGCATCACACTTCATTAGAAATCACTAGAAAGGCATTAGAGGCTTGAAACTTCACTAAACTCAAAGATTGAGAGTTTACGGCCGTAAACTCCCTTGGGAGAGTTCTTAGGCCGTAAACTCCTATAAAATACCTTTAGAAGCCTCAAATCCAATCATGCCTTTGATGAAAAGTGCTTAGAATAAGTCAAGGAACAAGCTAGAAGCATCAAAACCCCAAGAATAGAACCTTGGGAGTTTACGGCCGTAAACTCCCTTAGGTTGGGCCGTAAACTCCTTGTTTGGTCCATATTGATGCTTTAAACCCCTTTACACCCTTGATACTTGAGCATAGCAAAGTCCCACAACTGATAGGAGACCCTTAGCACCCTTAAACGCTACCCGGGACCCCAAACACGCAACCAAAAGTGTTTTCCACTCCTTTGAGTGTGTATAATTGTTTTATTAGTATATTATATGCTAATTGTATGTGAACATATGTTATCATATGTTAAAATAGGTCCTTGTGTGTGTTCAAGTCCTTGCGTGACCCCGAACGCCTAAACGGCACTACCGTCGGACCTACTTATACCAGGTGAGTTCATACCCCTGAATGAACCTTTTTAATGCTTTTAAATGTTTTCATAGGGGGGGATTACAAGTTAAACATGCCAGTTATCATATCAATCACATGTGATTGATAACCCGCATGCACAAGATTTTACCACTGTACACTGTTTTACCGAGTAGGGCACTATAAATGGCTTTCAAAAAGGGTTTTTAAATTGTTCAAGTTCTTACTTTCATAGCTTATCAAAGATTCATTTTCAACTGATTTGTAAAATATTCTCAAAGATTTCTAAAGGTTTTCACACTTATTTTATCAAAGAATACAAATGCGATTTTCCGGAGTAATAAAGTCTTCAAGGGTTTTCATGAATACTTTTAATTGTTAGATACCGCTGCTTCGCTTATACCTATTTTATACTCCTACTCTGTAATGCTTTCGCTTATACCTGAAGTCGCTTATACCTGATAACGCTTATACTTATTTACCCTTTTACTTAGTGATACGATTCCACTTCGCTTATACTTGATACGTTCTTACTTCACCTATTGTCATCTCCACTTCACGATGCGCTTATACTTATTCGACACTTATACTTCACTTGCGACCGCTCTTACTTCACTTGTTAGACACTCCTACTTCACGATAATCACTTTCACTTGATACCCACTTAGTCATAGTTAGATGTATGTCCATACTTATATAGGTATATATAAGTAATGACTGAAAGACTTAGGAAGGCTCATCGGCCCTATTTCCTTTTCTTCGTTGAGATGTGGTCTGGTGGGATCGGGTAGCCGTCCGAAGGTCGTTTGGTCCATTAGTTAAATACTATGAATATGGGTATGGACATATAGGGAATTCTCTAGTCAAGTCAATTAAGAGTCTCTTCATCTATTCTACACTTACCTTAGAAACACACTACCCACTGTTTGGAAGTCTCTACCTCTAGTTTATCACTTGTATTAGAAACCCACTCCTCTCAAGGAACACACTATTCTCTATTTGGGATGCATCTTCGGGACGCGGCCTTCTCCGTCGTCTAGTTGGTAACCAGAGTCTCCTGTAGGGAGAGCGGACATTGTGTGTATAGGCCTATACGGGATTGACAACCCCGCACCCTGACTGCTAGCTACAGTCCACGGCCCACCAAGCCAAGGGGTGACAAATGTCATATTATATAGATGCTTGTAGGGCGTCTGGAACTCTAGTCAGTATGGTTACGAGTATCCTGGGCTGCCTTATAATTCATGGCTTTAAGGTAACGGTATTTTCGTCAGCAATTTACACTGTATGCTGATGTCACTTTTCAGAGTCACTCTGTTTCGACCTTGCTAGCTGTATCTTTCATTTGATACTGTCTGGGGTCTATAATCTCTGTTTTAGACCTTACCAGCTGTACCTTTCGTTTGGTACCTTCTGGGGTCTATGTCTCCCCTTGTTAGACTGAACCAAGAGTGTCGTCAGTTCGATATCCTCCTGGAGTCTATGATTCCTTGCCTTAGTCAGCAGTCCTCACTGCTGAGGCATATGTTATTTCCCTGATGTCTCCTGCTTTCTTAAATAATCAAATTCAGTGTTGTGATAACAATGTCAATTAAGGGAAAACTACCTCTTACCACAATGCACTGAAACAGTCTTGGTAGAAGGCTGCTTTATTTAAAGAAAATATAGGATTTTCTGGAAAGGACACTGAAGCACTGAAAGCACTTAAACTACTGCTTATTAAAGTTATTTGACGAAATGACACTAAATGCTTATGAACTCACCAGCATTTGTAAAAATGCTGATACTCGCTTTTCAAATAACTTGTAATCTCAGGTAAGCAATTAGACAGGTACATCCCCGGAGCTGCTGATGAAGATGGCCTAAGTACCTTGCTGCACTTTATATATGTTGCTTGTATTACTTTGATACTATGTAATGTAACCATGTAAAATTATTACTATTAATGCAATGTTTTGTTGTACTTTGATTACTATATGCATGTGTTGTGATACTTGACATGACGTCATCCACCCCAGAACGTTTCCGCCGTTCCGGTTTCGGGGTGTGACATTAAGACCAAAAATTTCTTTTTAATAAAACATTACTTTAAGCAAAGACATCTTTCCAAAACATAATCTGAGTATAGGTTTTCAAAACACATGTTTATTATCAGAGTAAACATTCCCAGGCTGACTAATCTATGGTGTGTGCCATGCGATCACCCCGAGCTCCTCCCTCCGCTACCGGAAGTACCTGAAAACAAAACTGAAAACCGTAAGCACGAAGCTTAGTGAGTTCCCCACCTTACCACATACCATGCATAACCACATACTGCACATACTGGGCCACGCCCGCTATCCGGGGCCTCGCCCTCACTTCAGGCCTTGCCCGCTACAACGGCCCCGCCGCTCCAGGCCCCGCCTGGCTTTGAGCCCCGCTCGGATACAGATCTGTTTCACTTAGGCCTCGCCTGTTACAGGGCCCCGTCCACTAACATATAACAAGACATACACATATCACATAACATCACATAAGCTTAACGAATGCTAACAATTCTTGCTCTAAGGCCTCGCCTATTTCTGGGCCTCGCCCGTGTCATGCTACTGATGAGTCATGGGACCTAGTCCATACTCCTGCTATTAGTGAGATACGGGCCCAACCCGCTCTCACTCCTTTCCTAACTTGGGCCTCGCCCTGGGCTGCTGCTACTGAGATGTGGAACACCATCCACACTCTGTTATTGGTGAGATACGGGACCTCGCCCACACTCACCTCCCTACTAGGCACATACAAGTATCACACAGACAATAAGTATAACTATCACATAAACCATCTCTTGGGCACCCACCCTCTATCTTTGGACCTCTTCCGAATATCATACTAGCATACTGTGCCTAGGGCTAACCCCAGGTCTTCCACTCATAACTACATGGGCCGGTATTGTGGCCGTAGACCCATTCATACAAAGGGAAACTCACCTGATACTGCTGAACTGCTGCTGCTAATCCCTTTGACCGCCACCCGACCACTGACTCCGAACTGCTGCTCCACTAGCTCCCCGAGCTACCAATATCAACACATTACTTAATCTAACTGATCTTCAAAGGTCAACCAAGTCAACCCTTGCCAAAGTCAAAGTCCTAGTCAAAGTCAACCTTCCAGGTCAACCTTACTCGCCGAGTCCACTTACTGACTCGCCGAGTTCTTATGCCCAAAGTCCTTCCAATCGCGACTTGACTCGCCGAGTCAGCCCCTGACTCGCCGAGTCTACAGATTCCTGAATCCTGTCCTGACCAACTCACTGAGTCCTTGCTCGACTCGCTGACTCGAGTCTTACCTCGAAGGGTTTGGGACTACGCGACCTGACTCGCTGAGTCTAAGAACAGACTCGCCGAGTACCAGGCAATCTTCATCCAGCTCGCCGAGTTGTTCATCCAACTCGCCGAGTGCAAGCCCAACATCATCCGACACGACGAGCTGTTTATCCCACTTGTCGAGTTCCTCTTCATCTTCATGCTACTCGCCGAGTCCACTCAAAGGACTCGTCGAGTCCATTCGGATCTCCAAACATGCAGAGGACTTTTGAGTCATGCAGGGACTCCAAACCATAGATCCATACTTCCAAAGCTCAATCCCTATGTAAAGTTGCAAACTTTACGTATAACTAAAGAGATCTAGGCTCAAAACATACTAGGGTTTGGTTTTAGGACAAGAGGGCTTCACCAACTACTCATCTACTGATGCTTTATGACATAATGGACCATCCCAACAATAGATCTGAAGTGGCAACAACATATCTAAGCCCCCTAACCCAATTTGGGTCTCAAACCACCATAAAACCCCCAAAAACTCATGGCAAAATAGATCTAGATGCAAAGAAGGGAAAATGGAAGCTAAATACCTCCAAGATGAACACAAACTGAAGTAGATCTCGAGCACACACCTCTCCTTTGAAGCAACCTTCTTGATCTACAAGCTCCTTTCCAAAGTTTCCTTCCTCCCAAGCTATTTCTCTCAAATGATGGAAGCTCACACGAAAATAGGGTTTACAGGTTCTCTGGGATGATATGGTGGCTGAGGGAGGGACATAACACCCTTTATATAGGATACAACTCCCGGAATTAGGGTTTTCCTCGCACAGGCCAGACTCGCCGAGTACTTACTCCTCGACCCGGATCCCGTTCTGACTCGCCGAGTTCATCCTTGGGCTCGCCGAGTCGCCCCTAAAAATTAGGGTTTTCTTTCCTTTCTTGGCCTTCAAAGCTTTGGGTGTTACAACTCTCCCCCACTTAAACAAAACTTCGTCCTCGAAATTTGCTATGGCCCACCGCCTGCGATCTTCCTCTAATACCCTGCCAATTATTCCAATACCAGCTGGCTACCTTCGCTGGTCTTCCGCCCGATTATTCTGACTAGCATCAATCCTTGCGGTTAATCATCTCGGGTCAACCCTAACCCTGAACGTTCTGGAAACACAACTTACTCAACCAACAATCCTTTTGGTACTCTCCGAGTACTGCAATTGAACCTATAGGGGTTCACCCCTTCTTTCTTCACGCGATTCCCTTGCCTTCCCAAGGCGATGCTCCAAAAACAACTATTTCCTCTGACAATGTGAAGGTCCTATCTTTACCATTCCATTATTCCCGCTAAATTCTGTACAGGCCATCACCGCCAGTAACCACTGACGCTCCTCTCTTGACATAACTTGGTGTCGAGCATTCCTCGACTTAACTACTAAGTTCCACCGTAACCCGCTTTCCCACACTACTACTGACCGGATATTTCTGCCTTTCCTTATCTGCCTTCCGGATGAACTGAGACCACTCTGGTCCCTACCAACCTACCAATATCTGGATTACCGGCTCCCACCGGTAGCTGGTCCCAACACCAACACTAGTCGCTCTCAGCGACTTCCAAGGAAACCTCGACTACCCATAACTGCTCAAACAATTCTGCCGCTCAGGCACCACAAACCTGGGATCCCCGATCCCCTAACTTGACACTAAGGTCCCTACCAGGTCCCACCTGCGCTGCTAAAAACTCACGGGCCTCGCCCACGGGTCCCACCCAACCATACTACTGAGCAACCCTGCTCCTAGGTCTTATCTACACTGCTAATCTCATACGGGCCTCGCCCACGAGTCTCACCCAACTATATCCTGGAGTGGCCTCTCCCAAGGTCTCACCTTGCTAGGGCTATACAGGCAACTCCCTATCATCCTCATCTACTATCCATCCTGATCCCCATCTGATCACTAGGAAATAAGGGCCTCGCCCCAACTCCGCTAACGGAGCGACTAAGGAACGCTACGGCTTACCCATAGTCTTACATCACCATCCGTTGCTGACTGCCAACACGAAGGCACCCGTGTGCCATTAGCTCTCAAGATCCTCATTCTGACTCCCTCGAGTCCTTCGGGTGATCCACGACCCGAATTCCCAACCATGAACTAACCATTACCATCACACGCACTAGCTGATGGGGAGTTTCTCAAACTCCCAACCCTGAAATCCTCAAACCATCAAACGCTGAACTACTCCTTTCCTCCCCGGAGGTCGTGCACTCATTCAGGGTCTGCGTGCTCCCTTCTGGGCACACTCGGAGGATTCTCCCCCACTTCGATCCTGCTTACCCCTTGCTACTCAATACTCAAAAGAAATCCCAATCCTTGCTACCATCCCACAATCAATCTGCTAAGGAACCCAAGCTTACCATAGCTAGGGATCTAGCCAATCCATCTCTGACACTACACAACCCCGATCTAGAGAGACATACCAAGTCCCTCTCAAGCATGCTACAACTACTGCATCCTTCGAAACCTTCCTCAATAGAGCACATCCCCTAACTACCATACAAATAACCAAGGTATGCAGATGACATATAACTCGACCATAATCAACCGCACATAAAATAAAATACTCATACCGATAATGATGCAGAACCATAACAATATAATCATGCACAAAATAAAAGAACTGAGAATGGAAATTGCATACCTGCAACGTCCGGCGTTGCTCGCGTCTCCGAGGTTGTCATCTGAAAAGCCCTGCTCCCTGCTGCAGGTGCCTCTACCCGGCCCTGACGGCCATCCGTGATCCTCAAGGTTGCAGGGGCGGGTGCCATCACCCGTCCTGCCGAAGACAAACTGGGGCACTGGGCCTTCTTGTGGCCCCGCTGGTTGCAGTGAAAATATATCAAGTCTGATCCCTGCACGGCGGTAACAGTACAATCCCTACTGAAATGACCAGTCTGACCGCACTTGAAGCAGCCAGACTCACCACCGCTACCACTCCTGCACGTGCCCCCGTGTGCCCTGCCACACTTTCCGCATCGACTGCGGTCCTGATGATCCCTCGATCTCGAATCCGATCCCTTGGGCCTTTTGCCCGAACCCGCAGCTACTTGAATCTCATCCGGCTTCCTCTTCCGGATTTGCTCCAAATCAATCTCCCTTTCTCTAGCCCGAGAAATCATATCTTCCAGCGTCTTACAGCTGGATCTGCTCACGAACTCCCTGATGTCATCCCTCAACATCTCATGGTACCGAGCCTTCTTTATTTCCTCATCCGCGACATACTGCGGTACGAGGAGAGCCCTCTCCCTGAACTTGGCGGTGATCTCCGCCACAGTCTCAGTAGTCTACGTCAAATCCTGAAACTCTCGTGCCAGCTGCTGCACCTCAATAATCGGCGAAAACTCCGCCCTGAACCTGGCCGAGAAATCGCTCCAAGTAATCGCGTCCAACGCGACATCATCCCCCAAAGCATGACCAATCTCCTCCCACCAATCTCTCGCTCTGTCATTCAGAAGACAGGAAGCGAGTCTGACCTTTTCCCCCTCGGGACACTTGCTCGAACGAAAAGCGTTGGCAACATCAGCCAACCATTTGCTACTAGCAATGGGGTCCCTAGCCCCATGATAATCTGGTGCCCCGCAGGCTCTAAACTCTCGAAATGTCAGAGTACGCGCTCCCATCAATGCCATCATCTTAGTACGGAAGGCTCCCAGCCTCTCATCCAAGATCTCCAGTATACCCTCCTTGACCGTGCCAAAGATCACAAGAGTCTGAGCTAGAATACTGTGCGTAACCTCAGCTAATATCAACTCTCTCATCCGCTCCTCGAGCTGCTCGGCCCCTGATCCCGAGCCTGATCTCTCTCCGGCGCCTGATCCGCCCGCTGGTCTCTCTCGCAATGTCACCATGCTGAAACATAACACAACCACTATCAGAATACTCATCACTGATGCGAGACTAAACATACCCTACCAGGTTCCCGGTCTTGTCTCGGCCCTTCCCGAATCGAGTACGGATCCTCTGCTTTCAGTAGTACGGGCCCATACTACCTTCCACATCTATCCGTACTTTCCTTAGGAATTGCTTTGACTCCACCAGGTCCCTTAACCACTGCTACTGCTCCCAACACTATCTCATCCTAGGCTTACCCTAGGGAAACCTCTGACTCAACTCAAACCAGTCCTCAGCTGCTGAAGGTCTCCTTGTGATGCCAATTAGCCATCACCTGGATACCATCACATGCAATGAGGCTCAAATAATCCTTCAAGTAAAAGACTCGTTCCTACAACGGTTGGACTCAAACAAGAGCTGC
Organism: Lactuca sativa; assembly: GCF_002870075.4. Lineage (NCBI taxonomy): Eukaryota > Viridiplantae > Streptophyta > Magnoliopsida > Asterales > Asteraceae > Lactuca > Lactuca sativa. The sequence continues at coordinate 268,345,746 of NC_056630.2, read as the reverse complement.
GCAATAGGACCAAGTCCAACACTCTGAGATTATTCAACCCTGATCACATGTGGCGTGTCGTATCCACCTAATGGCTAACTCCTATCACTCAGAATCCCACAATGCACAAAGCAAGCAGCATTCGAACAAGGGAAAATCTAACCACAACATACTCAAGCAATCATATCCTCATAACAAGAATATGAACTAGCATGCAACACAACTCATAACTCAGGCATAACCTAAACAGGCTATCCTACTACTGTCTACTCAGCACTACTATGCAGCTCAAAAGCACAAATAACAGGCACATAAGGCATCATCCCTAGATCCTTAGTCCTATTCTAGCATGCTGTTCTATCAACTGATAATCATAACATAAACTTGTATGGGTATTCTGGGGTACTTACTTGAGCTTGGTTGATTGCATGCACCAGACCTCTTTTCTCTTTTCAAAGTTCTTTTCTTTCTGAATTCCTTTTGCTTTTCTAAAACTGTTTTTCGCTAAAAAAAAAAAAATTCTTTTTACAAAACTGCCTTTTCATTTTTGAAAAGTGTTTATCCGACCCCTAAGTTTGAGTTCAGGCACACCCGAGAGTATGCCCGAATCCCTCAAACCAAGGCTCTGATACCAACTTGTAACATCCCAAAATTTAAGACCAAAAATTTCTTTTTAATAAAACATTACTTTAAGCAAAGACATCTTTCCAAAACATAATCTGAGTATAGGTTTTCAAAACACATGTTTATTATCAGAGTAAACATTCCCAGGCTGACTAATCTATGGTGTGTGCCATGCGATCACCCCGAGCTCCTCCCTCCGCTACCGGAAGTACCTGAAAACAAAACTGAAAACCGTAAGCACGAAGCTTAGTGAGTTCCCCACCTTACCACATACCATGCATAACCACATACTGCACATACTGGGCCACACTCGCTATCTGGGGCCTCGCCTCCACTTCGGGCCTCGCCCGCTACAACGGCCCCGCCACTCCAGGCCCCGCCTGGCTTCGAGCCCCGCTCGGATACATATCTGTTTCACTCAGGCCTCGCCTGTTATAGGGCCCCGCCCACTAACATATAACAACACATACACATATCACATAACATCACATAAGCTAAACGAATGCTAACAGTTCTTGCTCTAAGGCCTCTCCTATCTCTGGGCCCCGTCCGTGTCCTGCTACTGATGAGTCATGGAACCTCGTCCATACTCCTGCTGTTAGTGAGATACGGGCCCAGCCCACTCTCACTCCTTTCCTAACTTGGGCCTCGCCCCTGGGCTGCTGCTATTGAGATGTGGAACACCATCCACACTCTGCTATTGGTGAGATACGGGACCTTGCCCACACTCACCTCCCTACCAGGCACATACAAGTATCACACAGAAAACAAGTATAACTATCACATAAACCATCTCTTGGGCACCCGCCCTCTATCTTTGGACCTCGTCCGAATATCATACTAGCATACTGTGCCTAGGGCTAACCCCAGGTCTTCCACTCATAACTACATGAGCCGGCATTGTGGCCGTAGACCCATTCATACAAAGGGAAACTCACCTGATACTGCTGAACTGCTGCTGCTAATCGCTTTGACCGCCACCCGACCACTAACTCCGAACTGCTGCTCCACTAGCTCCCCGAGCTACCAATATCAACACATTACTTAATCTAACTGATCTTCAAAGGTCAACCAAGTCAAACCTTGCCAAAGTCAAAGTCCTGGTCAAAGTCAACCTTCCAGGTCAACCTTACTCGCCGAGTCCACTTACTGACTCGCCGAGTTCTTATGCCCAAAGTCCTTCCAATCGCGACTTGACTCGCCGAGTCTACAAATTCCTGAATTCTGTCCTGACCAACTCACTGAGTCCTTGCTCGACTCGCTGACTCGAGTCTTACCGTGAAGGGTTTGGGACTACGCGACCTGACTCGCTGAGTCTAAGAACAGACTCGCCGAGTACCAGGCAATCTTCGTCCAGCTCGTCGAGTTGTTCATCCAACTCGCCGAGTGCAAGCCCAACATCATCCGACTCGACGAGCTGTTTATCCCACTCGTCGAGTTCCTCTTCATCTTCATGCTACTCGCCGAGTCCACTCAAAGGACTCGTCGAGTCCATTCGGATCTCCAAATATGCAGAGGACTTTTGAGTCATGCAGGGACTCCAAACCATAAATCCATACTTCCAAAGCTCAATCCCTACGTAAAGTTGCAAACTTTACGTATAACTAAAGAGATCTAGGCTCAAAACATACTAGGGTTTGGTTTTAGGACGAGAGGACTTCACCAACTACTCATCTACTGATGCTTTATGACATAATGGACCATCCCAACAATAGATCTGAAGTGGCAACAACATATCTAAGCCCCCTAACCCGATTTGGGTCTCAAACCACCATAAAACCCCCAAAAACTCATGGCAAAGTAGATCTAGATGCAAAGAAGGGAAAATGGTAGCTAAATACCTCCAAGATGAACACAAATTGAAGTAGATCTCGAGCACACACCTCTCCTTTGAAGCAACCTTCTTTATCTACAAGCTCCTTTCCAAAGTTTCCTTCCTCCCAAGCTATTTCTCTCAAATGATGGAAGCTCACACGAAAATAGGGTTTACAGGTTCTCTGGGATGATATGGGGGCTGGGGGAGGGACATAACACCCTTTATATAGGATACAACTCCTGGAATTAGGGTTTTCCTCGCACAGGCCAGACTCGCCGAGTCACGTTGGCCGAATCGCCGAGTCGGTCACTTACTCCTCGACCCGGATCCCGCTCTGACTCGCCGAGTTCATCCTTGGACTCGCCGAGTCGCCCCTAAAAATTAGGGTTTTCTTTCCTTTCTTGGCCTTCAAAACTTTGGGTGTTAGAAATTAAGCATAAAACACATAATTCACATAATATTCACATAATTCCATTTCATTTCTTCAAAATGAGTTACAAAGGTTAACCTAGACTATCACATCAATATAAATGCCTAGGCTAGAAACATGAGTGTTACAATTCTCTCCCCCTTTGGATGATTCCGTCCCTGGAATCACATATGTCACACCCCAAAACCGAGAACGGCGGAATACGTTCTAGGGTGGAGGACGTCATGTACAGTATCATAACAATGCATAATAGTAAAAACAAGCAACAACATCCACTTCATTAATATAGCAATTGTAATACAAACGTGTTCTGTACAGTTTGTAGACACCAAAAAGTATAATAAAAAATAAAGAGGAGTCTTGTATGCGCTCTGTCTTCTCAAAAGCTGCATTTGTACCTGTCTATTGCCGACCTGAGAATACAAGTTATTTTGAAAACGAGTATCAGCATAAAGCTGGTGAGTTCATAAGGATTTAGTGTCATTGCTAGTATAAAAGCGTTTACAATCGTGTAACATGAAAGTTGTTATCAAGTTTGAAAATAGGGTGAATCTCTAGAAAATCCTATATTTTCTAATAATGTAGTCTTCTACCAAGACTTTATGACTTGTAGGTTTGATCCTTTGAGTATGTAAAAGTTTTCCCAATTAGACTCTTAATTATTATAAAAATATAGTTTGGACTTCGTTTGAACAAAGTAATTGGGAAAATAATGTATTATTCCAACAGTGTTACTGCCGATTGAATAGTAAATAACCGCAAACTCTAGGTAGCTATATGTATTTAATACACCTCGGGGAGTCTACTTTACCATTAATTCGTAATTTGTTAATTTAGGGTTCCAAATGTGAATCTGTATGTAACCATGCAGATAGGCGATCGAATGTATCATGGCCCTCCAGGTCATATGAAATGTGGTAGCATGTTATCATCCCTGGGCCTAGTCAGCTCGGACTGTAGCTAGTAGTCGGGATGTGTGAGTGTCCGCCCTGTATAGATCTATACACGTAGAGCCCACTCTCCCTCAAGGAGACTAAGGTTACACAGTGAAGGCGCAGTTAAGTGCCGTATAGAGAGATAGTGTCTCACATTCTGTTTTAGTATGTTCTCTTGTATTAGTGTATAGTGTGCTTCTCAGTATAATATATTTAGTGTTCTTTTGTATAGCATATAGTATTCTTCCTGTATAGTACTTAACATGTAGCAACTCATAATAGCACTAACTGTGGTAAGTATCATAGTAGTAGTAGTGAGGAGTGGTAACCTTAACTATATACCTATTATAGTTAACTGGCATGTTGCAGTCATTCTTGGATACTCATAAGTATTGAACTGAGTGAAGGTATTCATATCCAACACAAATAGGTACAATATATAACTAAGAATTCAACGACAGTCGAACAGATAACAAATTACCCTAAGACCCCAATCAAACAAGAAAAGGAAATAAGGCGAGCTATCAGTCCTAAGTCCTTCAAGTCTTACTTATATAAATGTATTGGTGTGGATATTGATGGGTTTTGAGCATTCTAACACTTCCTAAGTGTACATGCAACCCTAATAACCTTGGATCTATGTTTGTCTAATTATCATGCAAAGTTGAATTCCAAGGTTATATTCCTATCTAGCATACATGGGGAACAATTTTAACTTGAATGAAAGATAGAATAACTTACCTTGTTGTTGCTTATGTTCCTAGAAACCTTGTGAGCCTAGCACCCCAAGTATGATGCCTCAAATGCTTCACACAACACCAAATGCTCTTGGAAAGACCTTTGAGAGAATACACACTTCTTGAAATTGGCCTAGCCCTCTTGTTTCTTATGTGTAGCCGATTTTGGTGGAGAATGGGATCCTTATATAGTGTTGACACATCTAGGGTTACACCATGTAAACCCTAATGTGTCATGACTCTTCATTTCCATGACCCATGGGTTTGTAACTCCCATGGAGCATCCATGGAGCATCCTATGGGTAGAACCCAACTTGATAATCCACGGAGCCTCTTAGCCCACTATACAAGATATGAATGATTTACATAATCAACCCACATATTTAATTAGTTATCTTTTGATCACTTAATTAATTCCAAACTAATTATTTGATCAAACTAATCAAATAATATTATTAATATATTAGAACTTATAATATATTAATAATCTCCAAGTGTTATTTCTCTCATTTAGTCTATCCAATTGCATGGTGCCATGCAACCCAAATGGACCATGCCGGGTCGGGTCAAGTACTGACCCATAATAGTTATGGACTTAGACACCTTATCCAACAGTCTCTCACTTGGATAAGTCTAATAACTATAACTCCAGTACTTCAGGAACCGACTGGCAATCATAGCTCTTTCAAGGTCTCTCGGAACTGAGAAGATGATGGTACGCCATTTAAGATAAGGGATCATATAATCCTCTGTTCTAGATATCAGCCGAACAAATACATGGAACAATGTCTTTCTTATTGTCCAACAGTTTGTTTCTCGATTTCCGATTTGTTTGACAAAGAACTTAATTGAACACATCAACTTAGTTCTGACCGGGCCCGGTACATAGGTCAAAACAAAATCATCGAGGGGCCCAGATATCAGCTTCTAATCCAAGAAGGAATAGATAAACTTCGACTCATATGTTTGTTCTACCACTCATTGAATTACACACAAAAGCACGTTTTATAACATCGAGTTACCAATGCGTTTTCGTACAATCAATGCATAACCAACTTGTAAGTAACAAATCATATCTCTAGGTTTGAAGACTTATATGATATTACCGTCTCACAATCACTCGAGATAGAATTCCATGAAGTGATTACAGTGAGCGTGGGTTGAGTCCAATGCTCAGAACTTATGAGCACTCATGATTGTTGTAGCCTTGTCCAATACCTTAGACCTCTGCAACCAATCATGACAGTCTTGATTCATACCTACTTCCAACATATGACCGACTGTGGAGGTTTGAATAATATGTTATACCAAACAAAATTATTCTGGAAGTCAAAACATGCAAAAGAAATATAGTAAATGATCGACAAGAGATAGCAACACTTTACTCATAAATAAAACACCTTTTATTCATCATCTAATGTCAGTTACACTTTACAAATTTCAAGGTTATCTAACTACTAAATCTAACATCATCCTTCAGCCCTATGCTCCGAGCATGCTGGAGATGCTTAACCCGAGTCAGTCCCTTCGTGAGGGGATCTGTTGGGTTCTCATCCGATGATACCCTCTTTGCCACGAGGAGTCCTTCTTCTATTCGATGTTTGATAAAATGGTATTTTCTGTCGATGTGTCTGGATCTCCCATGATCGCTTGGTTCCTTGGCTAAGGCAACAGCACTTTCACTATCACAGAAAATTTCCATTGGCTCTTTAATAGCTGGTACAACTCCAAGGTCTCCAATGAAGTTCTTCAGCCATATCGCCTCCTTTGCCGCCTCGCTAGCTGCAATATACTCTGATTCACAAGTTGAATCAGCCACTGTCTCTTGCTTGGAACTCTTCCAAGAAATTGCTCCTCCGTTTAGGGTAAAGACCCAGCCCGACTGAGAGTGAAAATTATCCCTATCAGTCTGGAAACTAGCATCACTATACCCTACAACTCTCAAGTCATCACTCCCACCGAGGGTAAGGGCCCAGTCCTTAGTCCTCCGTAGGTACTTGAGGATATTCTTTACCGCAGTCCAGTGTGCCTTGCCAGGGTTCACCTGATACCTGCTAACCATGCTCAGGGCAAAGGCTACATCAGGTCGAGTACACGTCATAGTGTACATGATCGATCCTACAACCGAAGCATAAGGTATTCGACTCATTTCTGCTATCTTAGCCTCAGTGCTAGGGCTTTGTGTCTTACTCAATCTGGTGTTACTCTGGATGGGTAACTCTCCTTTCTTGGAGTCCTGCATGCTGAATCTCTTCAGTACCTTATCCAAGTAGGTACTCTGACTAAGTCCAATTAGTCTTTTACTCCGATCTCTCAAGATCCTTATCCCTAGAATGTAGGCAACTTCTCCTAGGTCCTTCATAGAGAAACACTTCCCAAGCCAGGATTTAACTTCTTGCAGAGTTGGGATGTCATTTCCTATGAGTAGTATGTCATCCACATACAATACCAAAAAGCTAACTATACTCCCACTAGCCTTGACATACACGCAAGACTCATCTTCACTCCTAGAAAAGCCAAATTCCTTGACCTTTTCATCAAAGCAAAGATTCCATCTGCGAGGTGCTTGCTTCAATCCATAAATGGATTTCTCAAGCTTACACACTCTATTAGGGTACTTGTTGCTGACAAAACCCTCTGGCTGACTCATGTAAACATCTTCAGCCAACTTTCCATTAAGGAAAGCGGTTTTGACATCCATTTGCCATATTTCATAGTCATGAAATGCAGCTATGGCCAACAGAACCCGAATAGACTTAATCTTGGCTACTGGAGAAAAGGTATCATCATAGTCCACTCCAGGAATTTGAGAGAAGCCCTTTGCAACTAGTCTAGCCTTATAAGTGTGTACTTTACCATCCATGTCGGTCTTCTTCTTGAAGACCCATTTGCACCCAACTGTCTTACGACCTGGTACATTCTCAACCAAGTTCCAAACTTGATTGTCATACATGGACTGTATTTCGCTGTCCATTGCCTCTTTCCACTTGGCTGACTCAGGGCCTACCATGGCTTCCGCATAACTGTTAGGTTCATCCAGACCTATCAGTGTCTCATCACTGATAAGTGTATCTCCTTCTGCAGTAATATGGAATCCATAGTAATGCTCAGGAGCATTCCTAACCCTTGTGGAACGCCTCAGAGGTACAAACTTGTCAATTGGCTCAACATGAGTTTCCTCCTGAAGTTGAGTGCTAGGGTTTAAAGTTCCTTCACCGCTTGACTCTTGAATTTCTTCAAGATCAACTTGCCTCCCATTATTTCCTTGGCTTATGAACTCTCTCTCTAAAGAAAGCCCTCCTAGCTACAAAGACCACATTTTCACTAGGTCTGTAGAAGAGGTAACCAAAGGATTGCTGTGGGTAACCGATGAAAATACACCTCTCGCTTCAGGGTTCGAGCTTATCATGAGTCTCGCATCTCACGAAAGCCTCGCAACCCCAAATCTTGATGTGGTCTAGTTTGGGTACTTTACCAGTCCACATCTCGTGAGGAGTTTTGGCAACTTTCTTTGTAGGGAGTAGATTAAGGATATGGGCGGCAGTCTCTAAGGCATACCCCCAGAATGAGATTGGTAGCGAAGCTCGACTCATCATGAAACAAACCATATCCAACAAGGTTCGATTACGCCTCTCAGCCACACCATTCGACTGTGGTGTCCTGGGAGGTGTCAATTGTGAGACTATCCCACATTCCCTTAGATAGTCAAGGAACTCTGAACTAAGATACTCACCACCACGATCGGGTCGAAGCATCTTAATGTTCCTGCCCAATTGATTCTCGACTTCCTGTTTAAATTCCTTAAACCTTTCGAAAGTCTCTGACTTATGCTTGATCAAGTAGACATATCCATATCTACTGTAATCATCAGTAAAAGTCAAATAATAACGATTAGCATCCCTTGTGGCATGTTTGAATGGTCCACACACATCTGTGTGTACAAGGTCCAACAAACCTTCACCCCTCTCACACGAGCCTGTGAAGGGTGACTTTGTCATTTTACCAAGTAAGCATGATTCGTAACTATCATCTGACTTTAGGTCAAATGACTCCGAGACTCCATCCTTTTGGAGTTGGCCTATGCGTTTCTTGCTTATATGTCCAAGACGACAATGCCATAATGATGCTTTATCCAAGTTATTATTATTAACATAATCAATACACAATACATTATTTCCTAAGTCATCAACCACAGATACTGTTTCATACACGCCATCACAAGGTAATGCTTTAAAATAAAGAACATTATTAAAGAAAGCATTAATCGAACCAACTTCATTATCAAACGAAAATGTGAAACCTTGTTTATACAATGCATGAAAGGGAATAATATTTCTTGCCATTTCTGGCGAATAACAACACTTATTCAAATCTAAACTAAACCCACTACTTAGAGATAAAGTATAAACTCCAATCTTGGTGACAGATAAAGCTTTCCTATTCCCCATGATTAAGTTTATTCTTCCTTGCTCCACATTCTCACTTCTTCTTAGTCCTTGCAAGTCACAACAAATATGAATACCACAACCGGTATCAAGGACCCAAGATTTAGAATGGGGTGAGTTATTAGAAATGATAGTGTAAATACCTGCATGGTTGGGTTTAACTTTCCCATCCTTCACATCTTGCTGGTATTTTGGGCAGTTCCGCCTCCAATGTGATTTTTCATGGCAATAGAAGCATTCAGCCTCTTTTGGGTCAAAAGAAGGAGTGACGAAACCTTTCTTGGTTCCACTTGAAGAAGAGCCATCAAGGGTCCGAGCCTTGGTACCATTAGAAGAGCTCTTTCTCTTCTTCCCTCGACTTTTCCTGATTGCCAAAACCGGAGTAGAGTTTGGAGTAGGAGTGTTAACAACCGACTTCCTCTTAAGACCTGATTCTGCGGTCTTGAGAAGTCCCTGAAGTTTGCTGAGTGTGACCTCTTCCTTATTCATGTGATATGTCATGCGGAATTGATCATAGCACGATGTTAAGGAGTGCAAAATTATATCTATTGCAAGCTCCTCAGGGAAGTTCACATTAAGCTTCAGCAAACGATCCACATACCTTTGCATTTTCTGCATGTGGCTCGTGACGGATTCCCCGTCCTTCATCATGGCTGTTATCATGGAGCAGATGATTTCATACCTCTCTTGTCGTGCACTTTGATGGTATCTTTCCTCGTAGCGGGTAATCATCCTGATGTTTCTGATCTACTCGTTGAAGTTGGATCCATCAAAAGTGACTTTCCCACACAAGTTCATAAGGGTAAAGGAGCCATTAGGATTAGAGCCAGAAGCAGCATTTTTTGAAGACATCTGAAAGAAAAGGACAAGGTTAGTTTAGATATTAAGAGAATCCTTAATAAAACACCCAAATATAATATTAAGGCTAGGACCCAATCACAATATATTATAACTTAGAAGAGGTATGCCGTAATCCAAGCTATAACATATTTGAAAGGTAGGTGAATGACGATTCACCAATTTCCACCACGAAAACCGAAATATTAAATATTAGGTTTTTGATTGGTTCTTAGAAATTCCTATATTCTTTTGAGATTCAATGAACTTTTCAAAGGCATGTTTCAATTTCGAGTGTGCCCTCCAAGTTTTGTGACTGGGATACCGAGGATCACAGAACGAGGTGTGAAGTAACCATGCAAATCACTTGGTACCCTTAAAGTTTATCACTCAATCGATGTGCCGGTAAACCACACACGTTCCACCGATACTATAATAAACTTTAAGTCACCCTTTACCTACCTTGTTAAGTCCAAGTTAGTGTGCCGGTTAACCACACACGCTCCACCAACGACTTAAACAAAGTGTAAAGTGTAGTTTCATGGATTAGCACCTTATTCACATTTTTTCTAAAGTAACTAAGACTGGGAATTTAATAAAACATTTAGTTACTTTATAATATCCATCATACTTTTAATGAGAATTTATAAGTCCTTGTCTTACCCGTTCGGCTAACGACCCTCCACCGATCAAGGAAGCGGTGGGTGAGAGTGGACACCCATTAAGTTGCCATTTTATAGGCAACAACCTTATACCCACCTTATAGACCGGCTTCGTGAATGAGGCGTACTAGCGGTAAGACGACTTTGTTCTTATACATATATATATATATATATATATATATATATATATATATATATATATATATATATAATTATTAAATCATAATAATATAGGTATAAGGGTTGAATTTTAACTTTTAAAATTCTAAGGGTTGGAACTAAAGTTTTTAGCATGACTTTACTTGTTCCAAAACTTGAGGGCAAGTTTTGTAAACTTTCAAAACTTTTCATTTCTTGTAACTTATGAGTTTATTAGAGTAATAAAAATGAAGACTCTTCATTTTTCTAACTCTTGTGTTCTTTTAATGGTTTTAACTCAAGTGACTTTTGGTTTTCCATAACTTGAGGACAAGTTATGGACTCCATTAAAACACATTATGATCAAGAATTAAACTACCACATAGGTTACAAATAATTCCTATGATCATCTAAACATCATAAGATCAAGAACATGAATATGAACACTTTCATAAATCAAAATTACACTTAAAACTTTGTAATTTTGATAACTAGTTGTTGTAAATGTATTAGCAAAGACATTACACCATCTAAAACAAGTTTTCAAGTACCAAAACAGTTTAGGGTAATGTTTCTAGTCCATTTCCAGCAACTAAAGTCGAAAATCTGCACTCTGTGGCTCCTACTCGCCGAGTGCATGAACCTACTCGGCGAGTAGGTTGAAGATTCAAGTGAACTCGGCGAGTCCCCCCATGGAGTCGGCGAGTTCATCAGGCAGACAACAAGTTTTTCAACTTTTTTCAACTTTTAAGCACAAATAACAAACAAACAAGCCTAGGCTCTGATACCACTGATGGGTTTTGAGCATTCTAACACTTCCTAAGTGTACATGCAACCCTAATAACCTTGGATCTATGTTTGTCTAATTATCATGCAAAGTTGAATTCCAAGGTTATATTCCTATCTAGCATACATGGGGAACAATTTTAACTTGAATGAAAGATAGAACAACTTACCTTGTTGTTGCTTATGTTCGTAGAAACCTTGTGAGCCTAGCACCCCAAGTGTGATGCCTCAAATGCTTCATACAACACCAAATGCTCTTGGAAAGACCTTTGAGAGAATACACACTTCTTGAAATCGGCCTAGCCCTCTTGTTTCTTATGTGTAGCCGATTTTGGTGGAGAATGGGATCCTTATATAGTGTTGACACATCTAGGGTTACACCATGTAAACCCTAATGTGTCATGACTCTTCATTTCCATGACCCATGGGTTTGTAACTCCCATGGAGAATCCATGGAGCATCCTATGGGTAGAACCCAACTTGATAATCCATGGAGCCTCTTAGCCCACTATACAAGATATGAATGATTTACATAATCAACCCATATATTTAATTAGTTATCTTTTGATCACTTAATTAATTCCAAACTAATTCTTTGATCAAACTAATCAAATAATATTATTAATATATTAGAACTTATAATATATTAATAATCTCCAAGTGTTATTTCTATCATTTAGTCTATCCAATTGCATGGTGCCATGCAACCCAAATGGACCATGCCGGATCGGGTCAAGTACTGACCCGAAATAGTTATGGACTTAGACACCTTATCCAACAGATATATTCTAGAGACACCAAAACACCTTTTATGGTGTTTACGGTTTTGGTGTTTATGGTTCATGAATGTTCATGGATCATAAACCCTTGTTTACTCCCTTAATGGTACGATTTTGGGTTTCTAATTTCATGCACGCAAGTTTCCAAGTCAAAGATGAGCATTAGAAGGGTTTTGGAGGGATTTTGGGGCCTCAAAACCCCCTTATAGGAGTTTACGGTTTTGGGAGGTGTTCCCCAACCGTAAACTCTAGGTTTTAAGGTATTTTGGGTGGTTAAATCCTGAATTTGCATGAATACAAAGTAAAACAACAAGCTAGGAATGATTACTTACGGATTTGGAGCTTGAATGAGTTGTTTCTTGGCCAAAACCCACTTTTAGAGAGAGAGTAGAGAGAGAAAGATTCTAGGAGTGAGAAAAGGTTCAAGTGAAAGCCACTCAACCCTTATGTAGGGCTTGAGTTGGCGGCAAGGTGGGGATCCACCCCATACCGACGTTAAACGAAGTTTAAAATTTTACCCTATTAAATGGTCGTTACCCGGCTTAGTCGTAAACTAAAATTTTTCCCAAATAATTTCAAGGGCGCTACACGTGTGTTTATTTCGTTTCAACACTTATGAAATAAAATAAAATAAAAACATTAATTTATTTTCCTAACCCAAATGATAACGAAAATAATAATAAAATTATTTTAGTAGCGGAAATGGGTTATAATGACGGAATAAATTTCAGATTGTCACATCATCCCCCCGTTAGAGGAAATTTCGTACCGAAATTTAGAATTCAAGTTGCTAAGTTATTACAATATAACTAAGCAAAGAGATGAGGATATTTGAGTTTCATTTGATCCTCGCGCTCCCAAGTGAACTCCGGTCCTCTCTTGGCGTTCCAACGAACCTTCACAATTAGGACGCGACTTTGTTTCGTTCGTTTGACTTCTCGGTCCATGATCTCCACAGGTTCTTCCACGAAGTTGAGGCTCTTGTTGAACTCGATCTCATCTAGTGGAATTACGAGAGTCTCGTCTAATAGGCACTTCTTCAAGGTCGAGACGTGGAAGGTAGGGTGTATGTTACTGAGTTCCTGGGGTAGGTTAAGTTTGTAAGCTACGGGGCTGATTCTAGTGAGAATCTCGAAAGGCCCTATGTACCTTGGGTTTAGATTTCCACGCTTTCCAAAGCGTATCGTGCCCTTCCAGGGTGATACTTTCAAAAGGACTCGGTCTCCTACCTGGAATTCCAAAGGTTTTCTTCGTTTGTCTGCGTAGCTTTTCTGTCGATCTATAGAGGCTTTTAATCGTTCACGAATCTGTATAATCTTCTCGTTTCTCGAATGATTTCCGGGCCCGTGAGAGCGCTGTCGGGAACTCGTCCTTTAGCTAACTTAGTGTCACCCACCTCAGCCCAACACAGAGGGGATCTGCACTTTCGGCCGTAGAGGGCTTCGAAGTATACTACAAAATCTTCTGTCCCCTCGGGGAGGGACAGTATTGGGGAGGTGCATAAGGCTCGTTTCAAGGTCTGGAATGCCTTCTCCTGTTTCCCTCCCAGGTAAAGGCCACGCCTTTCTAGGTCAAGGTGGTAAGGGGTTTCACGATCCTAGAGAAGTTCTGAATGAATCTGCGGTAGTAGCCAGCGAGGCCTAGAAATTTACGAATTTCGGTAGGCGTCTTCGGTGCTGACCAGTTCTCAATAGCTTTAATCTTGGTTGGGTCCACGTGGATTCCTTCCTCGCTAACCACGTGCCCTAAGAATTCAACTCTTCAGATCCAGAATTCGCACTTAGAGAACTTTGCATATAACTTCTCTGATTGTAGGGTTTCTAAGACTCGTCGTAGATGATCGCTATGCTCCTCCTTACTCCGGGAGTAGACAAGTATGTCGTCAATGAAGACGATGACAAACTGATCCAAGTAAGGACGACACACCCTATTCATTAAGTCCATGAATACCGCGGGTGCGTTGGTCAGTCCGAAGGGCATCACTACGAACTCGTAGTGTCCGTAACGAGTTCGGAAAGCTGTTTTCGGAACATCCTCCTCGAGTACTCGTAATTGATGATACCCGAACCTTAGATCAATCTTGGAAAAGTAACTCGCCTCTTGCAGTTGGTCGAATAGGTCTTCTATATGAGGAAGAGGGTAGCGATTTTTGTCCGTGAGTTTGTTGAGTTCCCTATAATCGATGCACATACGGAAAGACCCGTCTTTCTTCTTTACGAACAAGACCGGCGCTCCCCAGGGTGAGAAGCTTGGTCTTATGAAGCCCTGATTGAGCAGCTCATTAAGTTGACCAGATAGAACTTGCATCTCAGTAGGTTCTAGACGATAGGGCGACTTGGCTACGGGGGTAGCTCCTGGAATTAAGTCGATCCTGAACTCGACCTGACGTTGTGGGGGTAAACCTGGTAACTCTTCTGGAAAAACGTCGGGGAAATCGCATACTACGGGGAAGTCTTTTAGATCTTTCGCTTTCTGGCTCGTGTCGACAACGTGTGCAAGGAACACACGATATTCTTTACGTAAGTACTTCTGGACTTGAATACTCGAGATGATGCGAAGGCTCGTACTTGGTTTGTCTCCATAAATTAACAGGGTTTCGTTATTCGGTAGGTTTAGGCGAATGGCTTTGTCGAAGCACAGGATATCAACGCGATGGAGACTCAACCAATCCATGCCCACAATGACATCGAAACTCTTTATCGATATTGGTATGAGGTCGATTGGAAATGAATGATTATCTAGCGTGAGGGTACAACCTATATAGATCTCGTCAGAACTCTCTGTCTTTCCGTTAGCGATTTCTACGACGAATGTTTCTTCTAGTGGTTGAGGGGATTGCTTAAGTAATTGTCTAAAGTTATGGTTTACAAAACTTCTTTCTACTCCACTATCGAATAGGATACAAGCATAAGAGTTATCAAGAAGGAACGTACCCGTGACTACTGTGGGGTCTGCTACTGCTTCATTGTGGCCAATAGCCAGTAGTCTCCCTGTTCCTCCTGCATTTCCTGCTTTTGGGCAGTTTTTCTTGAAATGCCCAACTTCACCACAGCCATAACATGCATGGCTTACTCCCGAGCCGGAGACTTGAGAAACGGGTTTGGGTTGAGACCTGCAAAACTAGGCGGTATGACCCTTCCGGTCGCAATCAGTGCAGTGCATTTCACGGCATGGGCCGTTATGATGGAAGGGGCACTTTGGGCACTTGGGCAGGTTTCCAGCATAGGATTTTGTGACAACCCGGAATTTCCAATCGGTCAAACCCTAAAAGTCAATCAATTCAATTTATAAGTCAATTACATTATTACTTATTTTTAGCAAATTTAAAGTTTGTTTGATTATTTTAATATTATTCTTTAAACGAACGGGTGAAAGGAAGTGCCGTCTCGGGTCTTGAAATTTCAAAGTCGCAAATACCTCGTGTCTTAGAAGTTCATGGCCAAACTTTTATGTTTGGGCCGAAAAATCTTCCAAAAACCGTGAACTCATGCATTAAGCATGAGTTTACTCCCCAAACTTGTCACTTTTTACATTTACTCTCAAGAACACCATTAAAACACTCTCAAGTATCATCCAAGATTTTATTCAAGATCTTCAAACTAGTAAGTGTTTCTAGCCATTTCATGTTGGTATAACACTTAATCTAGTGATTGTACATCTTTTCATCCATCCATTTTTGTGTTTTGATTAGATTTCCAAAAACACCAAGAACACCAAGAACACACACTAAGTGTTCTTGGATTTTTAGCTCATTTCAAGCTTCCATATAGTAAGTACTTCTATCCTAGAGTCTTATCAAGCTTGTTATACATGTTTGCATCAAGAAAATGTCCCTAGAACACAAAGAGAAAGGTGTTCATAGTCCAAGAATGTTCTTGGGCCGTAAACACCATGTAAGGGCACCAAAGTGTGCCTAAGTCTCTCTCTAGCCCTAGATTGATGTTTAAATCCTTCCTTGATGTGTTTAAGCCATGAAAAACACCAAAGTCCATCATTTATATGTGTTTACAGTTTGGGGATCTCCCAAAACTGTAAACACCCCAATGTGGGTATAAATGGACCATATTCCTTCCTTAGGCCTAAAATCTAACCTACACTTTTACCTTGTTGAGATAAGGACTTGAAAACATGACAATACCACTTTCCATATGGGTTTACGGTAGTAAACCCAAAAGGAAATGACCTTGGGGCCGTAAACTCCTCAAAGGAGTGTATTGGTGCCCTAATCCCTTCCAAAGGCCTAACCACCATGTAGAAATGCTTCAAAGGACTTGTAAAACCTCAAAACAACTTATGGTCATAAAGTGTAGAGTTTACAACCATAAACCATTGATTTTACTACCGTAAACTCCTTGGGTAATGGTCATGAAAAGCGTAAACTCCAAAGGAGTTTACCCTTGAACCCCAAACACTCTAGCTTTGCCCTACAAACACTTGGATGTAACCCTTGTGATCTTTAACACTTGAAACAAAGTGTTTTCATGTTCTAGGGTGTCCCAACTTAATTTATTAGTTATAATTTGGCTAATTAGTTATATATATGTTTATTATAAGATAACTAGGCTCGTGCGTGTGTACAAGTCTCTATTTGTCACCTAGCACCATATCCGACACTTCAATCCAATCCACTCACATCAAGTGAGTTCATACCCCTTTAACTAACCTTTGAAATGCTTTTAAATGTTTTAAATGCTTTAGGGGGGATACAAGTTGAACCATACTAGTTATTAGATCAATCACATGTGATTAATAACTAGCATGCGAATGGATTTTTCATGCTTTAAACCGTTTTACCAAACAAATGACTATAAACTGTTATCAAACTATTTTACATATCAAACTCTTTATCAAATTCTCTTTCTGTACTAAACCTTTCCTTTACAGCTTTTAAACTTATAAATTGTTAAAAACCATGTCCACTACATATATATTATGTGTATATGTATAAGACATAAAGATTTATACCTCAGTTCAGTACATTCTGTCATTCCTCAAATTTACTAATAAACTATAATAGGTATAGTTTAGGGTTATACTACTTACTACTTTTAGTTCCACGAATCATACAAGAAGTCAGTTCATTCATGGGTCAGTACTTATTACTACGAGAACATATACATAATATTAGTATGAGAACATATACAACTATACTAGAAGGAGAACATATTCAACTATACTAGAAAGAGAACATATACAACGATACTAGAACGAGTAACAATACATTACATATACATGAATACATTAACATAAATGTGATCCACTGTATCGGAGCATGCCTTCAATGTTATGGCCCGAGTTGTAGCCAGAGTCTCTTGGAGGGAGAGCGAGAGTTTGCGTATAGATCTATACTGGATTGACTTTCCTACACCTTGCTGCTAGCTACAGCTGGACCTGCAGGTCTGCGGGTGCCAAATGTCATACCTTTTTACGACTTACATTGTCGTGTTTCATAGTCGATAGCATGGTACAATTAATCACATAATACCTTGATATAAATCCGGTTTAAGGTAATTAGTACAACAATAGTTCCTATAATACAACACTACAGTACTACGTTAATTTACCCTTTTCATATATAAATATAGTGATCATTTCACTTAAACATTAATGTACAAACTATATTTTGATAATGATAGTTACACTTGGGAAAATTACACACTTTTACAATAAACGAACATACAAAACAGTTATGCCTTGGTAGAAGGCTACTTTTAGTAGAAAATATAGGATTTTCTAGGAAGTTCAAACTTTTACAAACACTTACAAACATTCATATACTTTTATTACAAATGTTTACAAACTCATACTTCAAAATCGCGTTCAAACATTTTGATGCAAACACCGACACTAAAATACTTATGAACTCACCAGCTTTAATGCTGAAAAACTCTTTCAAAATAACCTGAATTCTCAGGTCATCGGTAGACACGTACCAAGGCCGGCTTTTGAGAAGATGGAGCGCATTCAAGACTTATCTTATTATTTTGATTTACATTTTTGGTGTCTATAACTGTATAGAACACGCTTGTATTAAAATTATATATTTAATGCAATGGATGATGTTGTTTTCTTGTTTGCTATTATACTGTGTTGTGATACTTTACATGACGTCCTCCGCCCCAGAACGTTTCCGGCGTTCTCGGTTTTGGGGTGTGACAGATTGGTATCAGAGCATTGTTTATATTGAATTGAGTATATCAACCCATAAAAGATATACTAACTATAAACCCATTGGGATTAAAACACTTTGACCAAGAGTCTATACTTTTAAATAATAAAATATTTAACTAAGTATACAAGTCTGCATTCATACTAAAATCAGTGTTACAATGACAAGAACAAAAGTATTACGATTGTTAAATATCACAAGTAAGCTCGGAGATGTATGGTCAGTCTTGGGAGTGGCATAGCCTGATCAACTATGCTGGTCCGAGGAGTGATTAGCATATGCCCTAGAATGGTTGTGATATGTTAACAAGTCTAAAAACTTACCAACAATACCACAATGAGAACAATAGAACCTAGACTTAAAACACTATAGGAGTATTTTTTTTTGTGCTAACTACAAGCTACCTATTGTGACAACCCGAAATTTCCATTCTGAACCAACCATTTGAAGCCAATACAAGTAGAACAGTTACAGTGAAAATTCAGACTCCGAGTGTAAGTTTGACAGTTTTTAGGATTTATAATTAAGGAGATATTAGGAGAGTGGATGCACTAGGGTTTGTGCAACGCTGCTATTCTAATACTCTAGGACACTAGAGTTCGTTCCAGGAATAAAAATATTTTCTGCCAAAAATATCTCCGGACTATAAATAGAATTCTGAACCAAATTGGTTCATTTGTTGAATTCCATTTAGAGAAAAGTCAAAATTCTCTCTCACGGATTTTCGGGTTTTCATCCCAAATCGTGAGTACACTTCTCTAGTTGTTTTATAATGCTTGTTATAAGCTTAATAACATAGATTACATGTCATATATGTGAGATCCGGGAGTTTACCGCCCAAGAACGTTCTTGGGGAGTAAACTCCAAAAAGTGGCTTAAGAGCTATCTAGTCCCATTTCCTTGATAAGTGACTAACTTAGGCTTGTATGTAAGTAAATTAGAGAATAGAAAACATCAAAATCGGATTGATAACCCAAGATTTGGGAGTTTACCGCCCAAGAACACTTGGGGAGTAAACTCCATTTTAAGGTCCTAAAGGGTTCCAATGACCCTCAAAGCTTTAGAACTCGAACTAGAAACCTTCATTTCATGTTTAGGGCACCAAAATCATTTCAAAACATGGATGAAAGTGAGTTTACGGCCAAGGAGCTTCTTGGGCCGTGAACTCCATGTTAAGTGCCCAAAGTGCCCTAAATGCCTTCATTGAACCAATAGACTAGCATAGCACATTACCTTGATGTGTCTAAGACCCAAAGAAATCAAAATACCAACACCTAGGGGTGTTTACGGCCGTAAACACATGGCCAATTGGTTCATGGGCCGAAAACTCTAAATAAGGATGTTTTGATGCCACAAACACTTCCTAAGGCTTAGGCTTAAATTAGGACAAGTACTCTAAAGTGTTTATGGCCTAGAGAACATAAGGAATCACATATATTAAGGAGTTTACGGCCAAGACAAGTTCTTGGGCCGTAAACACCTATAAAGGGGTCAAATGACACCCTAACTCCTTCCTTATGCCTAGAACCCAACATAGATCTTAACCTTGAAATGTTTGAGACTTGAAATCACCATAATCACCCTCCCAATGGAGTTTACGGCTGTAAACTCCAAGGGATATGGTCCCAGGTCCATAAACTCCTCAAAGGAGTTTATAGGAAGCCCAAACACTTGTTTAAGCCTTGAAGCAATTCACCACATGAGTTTATAGGACTTGGTTGAGAGTTTACGGCCAGGAGTTTACTCCCCTGGGCCGGAAACTCCAAGACATATGGTCTTTAGACCATAAACTCCCATTAGGGGCATTGCACTCCTTTGTTGCAACCCATTAGCCTCCTAGCACTTGACCAAGAGTGTTTTCCTCGTGTTTAAATGTTTATACTTGTATAATTAGTGTTTTAATCACTAATTATTTATATACATATGTCTTCATATGTGATTAGGATCATTGTGTGTGTTTAAAGTCTTCATTTGACACCAAGCACTTGTCCGATCCTTCGTTACGATAACAGTCCGTTCAAGTCCAGTCACTTACTGCAGATGAGTTCATACCCCTTAACTAATGTTTTAAACTATTTTTAAATGTTTTATGGGGGGGGGATACAAGTAGAATCATGCTACTTATTATATCAATCACATGTGATTAATAAGTAGAATTATGCTACTTATTACATCAATCACATGTGATTAATATACAACATTCAAATGATTTGGCTACTTATTAGCCGTTTTACCAAACAGTTTCCTTCAAATGATTTTTATAAACATTTTATATGTTTTAAACTCCTTATTACACTGTACAGTTTACTCTGTATATTACATTTCAAACTTATTTACAATTGTGTTCAAACAAATGTTTCTTTATACTAAACTGTTTTATCAAACCCATGCCTTCAAATTGTTTTATAGATTGACATCAAGTCGATCTTTTCTTAAGATAATAATTATGTTTCAAATGTTTTACAAAACTTGTTTATGCTTTTATATTATAAATTGCATGCCTCTAGATGTATACTTATATAAAAAATGTTTAAAAGACTTAGGAAGGCTATCCACCATATTTCCTTTTCGCGCTTGAGATGTGGTCTGGTGGGATATCGGGTATTCGTCCGAAAGTCGTTTAAATATTAGTTATATATCATGTGTACATATATAGTCATAAAAGGTCTATCCAGTTCATCCAATGCCGTTGGGTAGCAAGGGTATACATCCATGTTCATACGTACCAGTTAGATTACTAGTAAACTACCGTAGGGGTAGTTTAGGATGATACTAGAACTATTACTAGAATGCGATACCATACAATGAGTCAGTTCATTCATGAGTCTATACTTGCTAGATAGAGAGCACGTACACCACATCTAGAACATTACAGTACATTACTATACATGCTAGATAGAGAGCACGTACACCACAGCTAGAACATTACAGTACATTACTATACATGCTAGATAGAGAGCACGTACACTACAGCTAGAACATTACAATACATTACTATACTATTACATGATCACACTTACATAAGTACAATTACATGATCACATCTACATGAGTACACTTACAAGAATTACTAGTACATTTTATATGTATAGATTCTGTTATATAATCCTCATTCTTATCTTTACCTTGTGATTCAATCACATAATCGACGAGATAGATTGGATTTAATATCCTAGTACCCAAGGATACATTGCGGAACTGACCATTCCTAGAATCTCTGCTAGCTATTAACGGTTGATACCATTACAGGTATACTTTTGGGGACTGACTATTCCTATACCTAGCTGTTAGCAACAGAGGTAAATGTACATCCACGGATGTCTTCAGTTAACATTGTTATTTGCCCTAGTACCAAAGGGAAATACTATCACAATTAGGTCTTGATAGAAGACTACATTCAGAACAGTTAGGTCTTGGTAGAAGACTACATTCAGAACAGTTAGGTCTTGATAGAAGGCTACATGAGAACAGTTAAGTCTTGGTAGAAGACTCCTTTTGTTACTAATAGGGATCATAGGGATTTCTAGGGTTTTTCAAATGTTTACAGTTGTTTTACAAACATTTTCAATACTTACAATTCATATACTTACAAATTCTTACATACAAATTCATACATACAAATACTTACTTACAAATTAAGACACTAAATACTTATGATCTCACCAGCTTTAAAGCTGATACTCGCTTTCAAAATTACTTGTATCCTCAGGTCATCATAGACAGGTACCGATGCAAGGAGAAAGGAAGATGGAGCTTGTTCAAGACTCATCTTTCATTTTGATTTATGCTTTAGTGTTTATCAAAATTTGACAGAACACATTTGTATAATAATTATATTATTAATGCAATGGATGATGTTGTTGCTTGTTTACTACTTTACATTGTTGTGATATTATACATGACGTCCTCCGCCCCAGAACGTTTCCGCCGTTCTTGGTTTTGGGGTGTGACAGATTGGTATCAGAGCATTGTTTATAGTGAATTAAGTATATCAACCCATAAAAGATATACTAACTATAAATACATAAGGGATTAAAATACTCTGACCAAGAGTTTATACTTTAAATAATAAAATATTTAAGTAAGTATACGTGCTGCATTCATACTAAAATCAGTGTCACTAGGATAGTACAAAAGAATTACGATTGTTGGGTAACACAAGTGGGCTTAGAGACATATGGTCAAAACTGGGAAGATATAGCCTGATCACCTATATTATCCGAGAGTTGACTAGCATGTGCCTAAGTTTAATTGTGTGGTTGCAACAATGCTAAAATCTTACGAACCCTACCACAATGAGAACAATAGAACATAACATTAAAATTAAAATACTATAGGAGTATTTGGTGTTACTATAAGTACTTTATACTTGAGAACTATAACGGGATCTTCATTACTAAGTTGATAGTTGCTAAGTGGATACACTAAGGCTACATGTAATTAGGATGTTATAGACTTAGAATCTGTGAAAATTTTACTTTACCCCTATTCTGTGTGAATTTGGAGTTAAGATCACTTATTCGAAGTCTATCCTGTTTAGATTACATATAGCTGGTATGCACTTCACAAATAGCGATGTAACTAATGAAGATTTTCTAAATAATTATCTAGATAGTTCGTCTAATAATTAATCTCTTACCCTATATTCTCGCATAGAAAACATAGCTGGGCTCCATCCCCTCGGCAACCAGTATCTTCCAAATGAAGTCATAGTTGGTTGGTTTGGAGAAGAACCAGAGAATGATCATCCTGTTCCCCTTGAATGATCACCATGATGAAGACCTTTCAGATGATGCTAATTCCGAACCAGAGGTTGAGAACCTACCCTGAGCAACTCCCTTTCCAATTCCTAACCCTAGTCCGGCTTTTCATGGCCCGACCCTGAGTGAGTGGAATGCTTGGAAACATAGAGCCAAGGACAAGATCAGTCTATGCCAGTTGATGGCGACCAAAGCTTTTACGACTTGAGCAATGGGGGCTCAGCAGATAGAGTCTTGCCAATCTTGGTCCACAGAGTGGCCCGAAATGAGATTCAAGGAAGGACAATCCTACATCAGATTACCGAAGTTGTCGCCAATGTGAGAATGCATACCCTCTGCACCATTCGTCTAAGAAGATGCTCACGAGAGATCAGAGAGAAACCATGAAACCCTGCTGCAAGCACTGGCTGAATCACAAGCCGAAGTCTTAGAGCTCCGAGTACGCCAGCGGGTGTACGAAAGACACGTACTTGACATGGAATGTCAGTTGGCTAAACTGAGTGTTCACCAGAGGGATGACCGTCGCCAGTAGTAGACGCTTTACTTTATTTCCTTATAAAAAGGAATCGTGTTTTTCTGTCTATGCCCGATGTGGCATTTTCTATGAAATTATCCTGTACCGTAAGTACTTTAGTTAGGTCTTTATGCTGTCAGGAACTATCTTCTGTGGATATGATGTATGACCTTTACAAGGTCATTTTCCCGAATCTATACATCGTGAATATCAAAGATATTGACAGCCGGCTAACTTCTGTGTCATTCTTCATTCAAGTACTCTTATCATTCTTTCATTGGAGTCTATCTGAAACATGCTTTAGTCAAGTCATTGGACTATAGTGATTCATCTCCTGAGACATTTCCAAGTCTCTTTCAGTGGTTGGATCTTGTTATTCACCAACCCACGATACCTCGGCTCGAACTACAAACGTCTTGAGACCATTCTACGAACTTACTTCTACTCATTACTAGGACTGCATCATAGGGATGTAGGTCAAACCTTCATGAACATACTTCCATTCCGTACTAGGACTGCATCATAGTGATGTAGGTCAAACCTTCGCGAACATACTTTCATTCTGTACTCGGACTGCATCATAGGGATGTAGGTCAAACTTTCGAGAACATAGTCGTACTCTTTACATGAACAATCTAAGTACATCAGGGTCAACCAGAATCGCTCACAAAATCCTTATCTTTCGTGTTACAGAATGATGTCGTCATCCGGAAGCAATCAGTCGAACAGGGAAACATCCGCTTTTCCTATGGACGCCGCTACCTTTCAAACAACAGTTACATCTGCCGTGGTGGCTGCCGTAACCGCGGTCCTTGCGCACCGTAGCGCTATCAGCACAGTCAATGCTGCTGATGGGAATGAAGTTTCCAATCGTGGTATCCATCCAGGAAGTCACCAAACAGTAACAGTCACAGACTTGCAAAGCCGAAAAGCAGAGAACAAGAAACGAAAGCGTCAAGCCCGGAAAGAATGCAAGAGATCCCAAAAGCTGGCTATACAACAGCAGCAAGTGGAAACCCCTGCCGTTCCCATACCGAGCAGGCCATACGAGGGAAAACTCCCGAAGTGTGATAAATGTAGTTTCCATCATCATGGGGTTTGCCATGAGATGCAATGTTGCAATTGCCTAAACATAGGGCACCGTGCTCGTGACTGTGGAGCACCGAAACGACCCATCACTCAAGTCCCTTTCATCGGGACTGACCCTACACACAAGATGAGTTATAACGCAGAACGATTTAAGAAGCAATTTTCAAGGTGAAGTAACGAGGAAGGCACTCGTGTCCACATAACACTGGCTAAACACCACAATCCTGTCACCAATGCAAGTACTAGACAGTCATGCCATCAATGCGGTGAGTTAGGGCACTTCAAGAAGGATTGCCCCATAGCGAAGAACTCTGGCGCAGATGGGAGGATTCTCAGGATCATAGCTGCAGGAGAGCCTGCTCCAGAAACCACGTTAATGTAATTAAGGCGTTTCGTTGTAACAGACTTATAAACTATCCAGAACTAGTGCAACTAGAGTCTTACCTTTTGCAAGATCCTGTCTGTATAGGGATTCTCGTGCTGCGTATACTTGTCTTTTGTAGTATATCTTATTCGCAGCAATAGTCTTGTGGTAAATCTAAAGTACTGTAACTCTGTTCATGGTTGCACGGTTGTGTTTTGTCTGTAAACGTCTTATGTTCAAATCTATGTCTTTAAGTTTCAGTATGATTTCGACATTATCATACGAATCGATTAAATTTGATCCTCAAGAAAAACGCTTCATACGTACATCTCTTTCTTCTAGATCACTTTTCCAGCAAAGCCGTCATATCAGAACACCGAAGTACTCATGCCAGGAGTACCTCTTAGTTATCTTCTTTCCGAAGAAATCCCCGAAGTACCACTCGTGCAGTACGTCAAGTTTAATCCAAGGATCCATGCGATTGATCTATCACTGAGGAAGGTATACATAAGGGTGATATATAATCAAGCTTCTACAGGTTTAGAATTGATGATTCCACTTTAACTTCTTTTTTCCCCGATGGGATGTGAGCTTAAAGAAGAATCAGTTATTCGACTACCTTTTCAATCTTAATTATATACGACTCGTATACCCGAAGTTGTGATTGTGAAACCATGTATGAATTCTAATATGAACTTCAGGACGGAGAACTACTTAAGACTACGAGTAATCACATCATCATGTGAACAAACTTAGAACCCAGTACGACTCGTGTAAACAGATCGCACTACAGCTTAAACACCTACGGAGACTCAAAAACAGTGCAGACAACTTAGCGAACCACACATAAATAGAATTAGAAGATTAGGCTTCTCATCCTAGAGGACCTCAGTCTTATTCTCCTAGAGATTGACGGATTGCATCGCATGTGCCTCGGATATCGAGGACTCCGTCAAGATTTTTCATTAGAAATCGTTATCCCTGCCTCGCATAGATGAAATGGTCGAGCAAACACAAGGAAAGAATTACTTTCAGAAATGGATCTGAGATCCGAATATCACCAGTTCGAGTGTTAGAGAAAGATGTCCGGAAGACTATCTCCTGAACTCGATGCGGACACTTCGAGTCCGTAGTGATACCCTTCGGATAGGACCAATACGCCCATAGCTTTCATGAGCTAAACGAGTAGAGTACGTCTTTCTTACTTGGATCAATTCGTCATTTCTCCATGTAGTGACTTACTTATCTACCCTCGTAGTAAGAAGAAAACCCAGGGAAACATTTCCTATAGAGGAACTTTAGCGAAGTTCTCTAGGCACGAGTTTTAAAATTGAAAAGTCAAATTTCTATGACACACTGTTAGTAATGTGAGAAATTATGAGCACTCTTTCAATTTGTCAAAACCGTTGAGCATTTATCGACACCAGAGACGCCGACAGTCTTTCGCCAAATTCTAGGTCTTACCGACCTACCGTTTTAGTTCATTCAGAACTCCTTGCAAGCTACAGAAACCCGTATGACTTTGACCCAACAAGGGGTGGCCTTTGTCTGGGAAGTTAAGCAAGAAGAGGAACCTTTTGAATTCCAAGTGAGTGACCAAGCTCTTTAGGTCAACTCATTCTGAGAATGGCTTAATACGCTTTGGATCGCGTGGAAAGCTAAATCCAATATAGTTAGGACCTCCAGGATTCTCATCAGAATCGGTCCTGTGCCTCGCACAAACTAGACCTACTCCGCGAACTCAGTAACGTACATACTACTCTTCGCGTCTCGATCGTGAAACCATACCTTTCCGTTAGGACTCCTGAAAGTCCACTCGTCGAGATCCTCGCCTTCGTATTAGAACCATAGTGACCCTCGACCGAGAGGTCAAGCGAACGAAACAACGCCGTTGCCAGTTAGTGAAGGTTCGTTGGAATTCCAACCGAGAACCCGATTTCACTTAGGTACGCTAGAATCAATCGATTAGGAAATTTCCTCCTCACGACTCGATCATTTGTACATACTTCCTTGCTTAAATTCTAATTTCGGGACGAAATTCCCTTCAACAGGGGGATGATGTGACAACCCGAAATTTCCATTCTGAACCAACCATTTGAAGCCAATAGAAGTAGAACAGTTACAGTGAAAATTCAGACTCCGAGTGTAAGTTTGACAGTTTTCAGGATTTACACTTAAGGAGATATTAGGAGAGTGGATGCACTAGGGTTTGTGCAACGCTGCTATTCCAATACTCTAGGACACTAGAGTTCGTTCCATGAATAAAAATATTTTCTGCCAAAAATATATTCGGACTATAAATAAAATTCTGAACCAAATTGGTTCATTTGTTGAATTCCATTTAGAGAAAAGTCAAAATTCTCTCTCACGGATCTTCGGGTTTTCATCCCAAATCATGAGTACACTTCTCTAGTTGTTTTATAATGCTTGTTATAAGCTTAATAACATAGATTACATGTCAAATATGTGAGATCCGGGAGTTTACCTCCCAAGAACGTTCTTGGGGAGTAAACTCCAAAAAGTGGCTTAAGAGCTATCTAGTCCCATTTCCTTGATAAGTGACTAACTTAGGCTTGTATGTAAGTAAATTAGAGAATAGAAAACATCAAAAGTAGATTGATAACCCAAGATTTGGGAGTGTACCCCCCAAGAACACTTGGGGAGTAAACTCCATTTTAAGGTCCTAAAGGGTTCCAATGACCCTCAAAGCTTTAGAACTCGAACTAGAAACCTTCATTTCATGTTTAGGACACCAAAATCATTTCAAAACATGGATGAAAGTGAGTTCACGGCCAAGGAGCTTCTTGGGCCGTGAACTCCATGTTAAGTGCCCATAGTGCCCTAAATGCCTTCATTGAACCAATAGACTAGCATAGCACATTACCTTGATCTGTCTAAGACCCAAAGCAATCAAAATACCAACACCTAGGGGTGTTCACGGCCGTAAACACATGGCCAATTGGTTCATGGGCCGAAAACTCTAAATAGGGGTGTTTTGATGCCACAAACACTTCCTAAGGCTTAGGCTTAAATTAGGACAAGTACTCTAAAGTGTTTATGGCCTAGAGAACATAAGGAATCACATATATTAAGGAGTTTATGGCCAAGACAAGTTCTTGGGCCGTAAACACCTATAAAGGGGTCAAATGACACCCTAACTCCTTCCTTATGCCTAGAACCCAACATAGATCTTAACCTTGAAATGTTTGAGACTTGAAATCACCATAATCACCCTCCCAATGGAGTTTACAGCTGTAAACTCCAAGGGATATGGTCCCAGGGCTAATTAGAGTACTTTCAAAGTTAGGAACGTTTACAAATAAGTGCTCTACCGAGCATAGAAGGAGAAAAGACTATTCCTTAAACAAAAGGGAAAGATAAGTGGACATCTTTTACCGGCGACGGCTATCCCTTGGGCGAACCCTAAAATCAACCAGTTAGCGCACAACTTCTTGAAGATGTCGTTCCTATGCTCTCTGACGCGCCCGGAGTTCCCTGACTTCGTCTCGGGATGCAGCTAGTTGTTGTTGTAGAGCCTCATTGGTCCTCCTAGTCCTATCCATAGCTTCTTTCAGCTGGTGGATACGGACAGTGTTAAGGTTAGAGTTGGCATCAACCTCCACAACTTTGCCAATGGTTGCTTGACCGTGCTCGACGTTCCTGGCAATCCTATGGATCATGATGGGCAAGGTTCGGTCCGCCAAACCTCCCTCTCTTATGTTGTAGAAGCTTCGGTCGCCGTTGAAAGGTAAGGGCTGACCCTGTTCATTGCTCCATCGGTTCAAGGTTATTGCCCACATGGGAGTGGGACCTTGAAATGCTGAACGGGGGTTAGGGTTTGGAGCTACTGGGGGCAGGTTGCTGACTTCTGGTTCGGAGTCGGAGCTATCCGAAAAGCCTTCTGCACGGTGATCATCCAAAGGGATCGGGTGATCATCTTCTAAATCTTCCTCGAGCCATCCTCCAATGCCTTGGTTTGGATAGTACGGATCGCCGGGATGGTGGAAGCCATCCATGCTATCTACGCGAGAATGGGGAAAGAAAGGTTAATAGACGCACTAATCTAGATTACTTATAAGATGATCATTATTAGCCGACCCAATACTTGCATAGTGCATACCAATTACATGGCGGAAAACCAGCTATATCCGATCTTGGTTGGCCTTTCACCCCTAGCCACAAGTCATCCCCGTATTTTGCCACATACGTGGGTTCGGTCCTCCAAGGCCTGTTAGAGCTCTCTTTAACCTGCTCATGGCTAGATTGATCGGTTTCGGGTCAAATAGGAAGAACTAGAAGATTCCACCTCTGGAAAGCGCCTACACCTAATGGCTTAAGCCGCTGTTCCCATTTCCTCACTGTAAATCTCCAACAAAATTGGTCTCCACTTTTCATTGGCAAATCAAGAGGCAGATGATAAAAGATGGATCTGTTGGAATCATTAACCGAAGCGGGATAGACCTTCGAATAAGTGACTCTAACTCTAAGTCCACAATCAAACAAGAACAAGAAATGAAGCAAAGGTCATAGATTCTAAGTCTATAGCGCCTTAGTCACATGTAACCATGGTGTATCCACTTAGAAACTATTGCCCTACTAGTAACGACCCTTTTAGTTCTCACATATGTAGTTAATAGAATGCAGAATACTCCTATAGTATTCTTGTTCTAACGTTCTTGTGGTAGTGTGGGTAAGTTTTTAGACTTGTTGCAACATCACCATCACTCTTAGGCACATGCTAGTCACTCCTAGGAAAATGTAATTGATCAGGCTACATCCGCCCAGATGTGACTATATGTCTAAGCCCAATTGTTCTGTCCAACAGTCTTCATACTTTTGTTCTGTACTAGTATGATACTGATCCTTTGTATTAATGGATGTATATATATATATATATATATATATATATATATATATATACTTAGTTAAATATTCTAGTATTTAAAAGTATATATTCTTGGTCAGAGTGTTTTAAATCCCGATGTGTTTATAGTTCGTATATCTGTTATGGGTTGATATACTTGATTCACTATAAACAATGCTCTTATACCAATCTGTCACACCCCAAAACCGAGAACGGCGGAATACGTTCTGGGGTGGAGGACGTCATGTACAATATCATAACAATGCATAATAGTAAAAACAAGCAACAACATCCACTTCATTAATATAGTAATTGTAATACAAGCGTGTTCTGTACAATTTGTAGACACCAAAAAGTATAATAAAAAATAAAGAGGAGTCTTGTATGCGCTCCGTCTTCTCGAAAGCTGCATCTGTACCTGTCTATTTCCGACCTGAGAATACAAGTTATTTTTAAAACGAGTATCAGCATAAAGCTGGTGAGTTCATAAGGATTTAGTGTCATTACATGTATAAAAGCATTTACAATCGTGTAACATGAAAGCTGTTATCAAGTTTGAAAATAGTGTGAATCTCTAGAAAATCCTATATTTTCTAATAATGTAGTCTTCTACCAAGACTTGATTACTTGTAGGTTTGATCCTTTGAGTATGTAAACGTTTTCCCAATTAGACTCTTAATTATTATAAAAATATAGTTTGGACTTCATTTGAACAAAGTAATTGGGAAAATAATGTATTATTCCAGCAGTGTTACTGCCGATTGAATAGTAAATAACCGCAGACTCTAGGTAGCGATATGTATTTAGTACACCTCGGGGAGTCTACTTTACCATTAATTCGTAATTTGTTAATTTAGGGTTCCGAATGTGAATCTGTATGTAACCATGCAGATAGGCGATCGAATGTATCATGACCCTCCAGGTCATATGAAATGTGGTAGCATGTTATCATCCCTGGGCCTAGTCGGCTCGGACTGTAGCTAGCAGTCGGGATGTGTGAGTGTCCGCCCTGTATAGATCTATACACGTAGAGCCCACTCTCCCTCAAGGAGACTAAGGTTACACAGTGAAGGCGCAGTAAAGTGCCGTATAGAGAGATAGTGTCTCACATTCTGTTTTAGTATGTTCTCTTGTATTAGTGTATAGTGTGCTTCTCAGTATAATATATTTAGTGTTCTTTTGTATAGCATATAGTATTCTTCCTGTATAGTACTTAACATGTAGCAACTCATAATAGTACTAACCGTGGTAAGTATCATAGCAGTAGTAGTGAGGAGTGGTAACCTTAACTATATACCTATTATAGTTAACTGGCATGTTGCAGTCATTCTTGGATACTCATAAGTATTGAACTGAGTGAATGTATTCATATCCAACACAAATACGTACAATATATAACTAAGAATTCAACGAGAGTTGGGCAGATAACAAATTACCCTAAGACCCCAATCAAACAAGAAAAGGAAATAAGGCGAGCTATCAGTCCTAAGTCCTTCAAGTCTTACTTATATAAATGTATTGGTGTGGATATATTCTAGAAACATAAGAAGTTTAAAAGAGTTTGAAAATAGTTTTTTTATAACAAATTAACATGAAAATGAGTTTGATAAACATTGAAAACAGTTTTGATGGCAAAACGGTTAAAAGTATAGAAATCCTTTATGGTTGTAAGATACAAATCACATGTGATTGATACTATAAATTGTTGGATTCAACTTGTATTTCTCACACCCCAAAACTGAGAAAGGCAGAAACGTTCTGGGGCGGAGGACGTCATGTAATGTATCACAACAAATGTAAAGTAGTAAACAGGCAACAACATCGTCCATTTCATTAATAGTAATAGTTTAATACATGTGTGTTCTTTCATAGTAATAAGACAAAATGATAAATAATCAAATTAAAAGACGAGTCTTGACTGCTCCATCTTCGCATAACCTAGTCATCGTACCTGTCTACTGGTGACCTGAGAATACAAGTTATTTTGAAAGTGTAGGTTAGCATTTAAGCTAGTGAGTTCATAAGTATTTAATGTCATTGTTCATATAAGTTTGATGATAACATTTGAAATAATTCAATGTAATTGTTTGTATATGTTTTGAAAACTCCTAGAAAATCCCATATTTTCTACTAGTATAAAAAGTCGTCTTCTACTAAGACCTGAATGTTTTGAAAGTAGTCTTTAACCAAAACCTGACTGTTTTTAAAGTAGTCTTTAACCAAAACCTGACTATTTTGAAAGTAGTCTTCTACCAAGACTTGTATGTTTTGCTCTAACAAAGATGGTTTTCCCCTTTATGACTACTATTAACAAGATATATAGTCTACTTCATCGTTTACGTGAATGTATCACAAAATAAAAGTAACAGGGAAAATATAGCCATATAAGTATTATCCTTTTGTATTAGGATAAACACGACATCGGTACTACCGAAATGTATTCACCTTGAATATCCGTAGATGTTCATTTTCCTCTGTAGCTAACAGCAGGTTGAAGGAATGGTTAGTCCCGTAAAGGTCTCCCTAGTATAAGTATTAACCGTAGACATCCGTAGATGTCCATTTACCTCTGTTTCTAACAACCGAGTTTAGGAATGGTTAGTCCCTTATTGTTTCTTACCACATAGTATTTATGTAAAAGTATCCCTATAAGTGTATCCATGTAAAAGGAATCTCTGTAAGAGTATCCATATAAGTGTATCCATGTAAGAGGAATCTCTGTATGAGTATCCCTTCATATAGCATGTAGTTTAGACTCATGAAGGAACTGACTCTGGTGTAATTTCTTGTAATAGGGATAATGTTTTGTATCTCCTAAAGTATTCCTATAATAGTTTACTAGAATGTAATTGATGAGTGTCCAAGTAGGTTTGTACACCCTTGCTACCCAAGAGTGTCGGAACTGAATTAACTGATGGAACATTTATGACTATATATGTACACATGATATATAACTAATATTTAAACGACCTCCGGACGAGTACCCGATATCCCACCAGACCACTCCAAATCGAGGAAAAGGAAACAGGGTGGATAGCCTTCCTAAGTCTTTTAAACATTTTTTATATAACTATACATATAGAGGCATGCAATTTATAATATAAAAGCATAAAAGAAGTTTTGTAAAACCTTTGAAAAGTTTAATAAATAAGAATTTTTGACTTGATGTCAGTTTATAAATCGATTTGAAAACCATTTGACAAGACAGTTTAAGTGTGAGAAAACCTTTGTTTGAAGCACAACTATAACAGATTCAAAAAGGAAACTATTTGAATCTATTATAAAACATTTGTGAAAACTATTTGAAGTACCTATGAAAATGTTCGTTTGTTCTTGTATATGAATGTATCTCCTTGAAATAGTATTTCTAGTATGTAAAAGTTCGTGATGTTCTCGTAGAACTATACCTATTATAGTTTTCTAAAAGTGTTCCTCGTTTGTATAGTAATCCCTAGTGAAATGCTCACTTGTTATGAAAAGTATAATTTTTGTAGTGCCTAAGATGGACACATATACATACAGTATAAGCAGAGTGTTTGATTTATACATATATAACAACATTTTTCATTTCAAAAGATATGATGTTATCGTGATATATTTTGCATACGAAAGTTTCGCTATAATAGTTATAAATCACATATGATTTCGTTGATAAAAAGTGTATAATGAAATTTTATATAACACACGATAATAATCGTGTGTTTTACATGTATTCCCCCCCTTAAAATCATATAAAATCATTTACAAATCATTTAAAAGTGTGGATTATAGGGGTATGAACTCACATGATTGAAGTGGTTGATTTGAAGTAGTCGAGAGAAGAATCGAGCAGAACTTCGATAGGAAGAGTTGAAAACGCAAGAAATCTCAGGATTCTTGGGAAACTCGGGAATCTCGGGAACACAAAACCTTCCTTTGGGATTTGAAGGTGAAAAACGGGGCTTTGGTAGGGTCTCGGGGGCTTAAATGCATATTTTCGGTGCGAGAAAGAAGGGAACTGAGCAATGGAACTCGGAGCCCTTGAAATCTATTTATAGGGGCGTTTTTGGGGTGTGCCACGTCATGGCAAGGGTTGGCCACGTCGTGGGGAGTCAAACTTATCCTCTTCCATTGATTGGACGCCCTCAGTCACTTGCCGGGTCGCGGCAAGCTTGTGCCATGTCGTGGCAAGCCTGACAGCCTCAGATTTCGGGCCTCGAACTTGTAAAATCCGTAACTTTCATGTACAAGCTCCGTTTTTGGCGTTCTTTATACGCACGCGTAGCTGAAAATATGAACTACAACTCTCGTTTAGACTTCATCGGAAAATTTTGACTTTATTTTTAATTATTTATTTATAACGGGCGGGGACACGAAAAGTCCGTTAAAATTCCGTAACTTCTTCATCCGATGTCCGTTTTCGTTAGACTTTTCGCCGTTGCGCTACTATTATTGAGATCTTCGATTCTCATTTAGGTTGTTTTGGCCAAAAGTCTCTCGAGCTCTATTTCGAGTTTTTAGCTACCTACTGCTATATCCTGATCTTGGAAAAATCATAACTTCTTCATACGAAGTCAGATTTGGACGTTCTTTTTATGTACGCTCACGGTTTAATGTTATCTACAACTTTCATTTAGATCCTTAAGGCTAAAAACTATTGTATTGAAACTTCGCGTTTTTCGTTTAATCGGTGTTGCCGATTTTGTCGGAAATCTTAGAATGGTCATAACTTCTTCGTTATAACTTGGATTTTTGGGTTCTTTATATGTATGAAAACCTTGATACGATTCCTACCACTTTATTTAACCCAAATAGGATTTTAGGAAAGTTATATTTTGACCTAAATTTGACCGGCGTTACATTACATTGTCTCTGAATATCGGGTTGTCACAGTATTCCCCCCATAAAAGCATTTAAAAACATTTGAAAGGTTAATTAAGGGGTATGAACTCACCTGAAGCGAGTGGAGTGGATGGAATGTCGGGTAGGATGCTAGGTGTCAAGTGAGGACTTGAACACGCCCACGGATCCTATGTAACATATAGTGGCACATGATGGGTCTAATTAGTCATTTTATCACCAATTTAGTAAGTAAAGGCCCTTTAGTGCACGAAAACACTTTGTTACAAGTGCAAGGTGTGACAATCCAAAAATTTCCGTTTGTTTTAACGTCGAAATTAATTACGTCAAACATTAGCCAAATTTATCCCAAATATATTTTTGACCGGAATTAAACTCGTTGAAATATTTTAAATAATATTCGTCAAGCGAACCAAAATTAGGGCGGTACAATTTTAAAATTTGCCGTGATTAATAATAGTTGTGAAAA
Source organism: Lactuca sativa (assembly GCF_002870075.4). Classification (NCBI taxonomy): domain Eukaryota; kingdom Viridiplantae; phylum Streptophyta; class Magnoliopsida; order Asterales; family Asteraceae; genus Lactuca; species Lactuca sativa. Next base: position 268,310,510 of record NC_056630.2, on the reverse strand, counting down.
ACTCCGTTCGCGGTTGGTGTTAGGTGAACCCCAGCTAGGCCATAAACTCCACCCTATATAAGGGTGGAGTGGGTTTCATTCCCACCTTTTTCCCACCTTAGACTCTCTCTCTCTCTCTACTTTCTCTCTCTACAAAACAAGTTTTGGTCAAAAATCGCCCCTTCGAGCTTCAAATCGGTAAGTTAACCTTCCTAGCTCGTTGTTTATCTTATCTAGCTTGCAAATTCGTGGCTTAATCATCCATAATCCCCCAAGAACATGAGTTTACGTTCTTGGGAGCATCCCAAAACCGTAAACCCCTTGGAAGTGGGTTTTGATGCCCAAAAACCCTCCCAAACACTTCTAATGCTTAGCAATGACTTAGGGGCTTACACGAAAGGACTTAGAACACCAAAAACTTGCATTTTGGGGAGTAAACATGAGTTTACGGTCTAAGAACATCCTTAGACCGTAAACCCATATTCATGGACCTGTTGGATTAGTGTCTAAGTCCATAACTATTTTGGTATGTACTTGACCCGATGGTGCATGGTCCTTTTGGGTTGCCTTCACCAAAGCAACTTGAATGGAGAAATAAATAAAGAGAGAGAGGTTATTATGATTTATTAATATGTTATAAGAATAATATATTAAAGGAGAAATCATATTTGTTTAATTAATATTGGTCAATAATTAATTAAGAATTAATTTTGTGATCAAGTGTAATTAATTAAACTAGAGGGGCTGAATTGTAATTATGTGATAGTTACAAAATAAGGTAAGGATTATCTTATATATATGGTGAACGAATTTGAGGTGTAAATCCTTTAGAATTCGACTAGGATAAGGGTTTCTAGGACTTATCTTATGGTTGCTTGGTGGACAAGCAACTAGATAAGGATAAGGACTAAAACCTTAATCTTTACACCTATATAAACCCCCTAGGGCTTAGGAATTCGTCTAACCCTTCCCAAGAGGTCCTAAGGACGAATTCTAACCTCCCTCCTCTCTCTTTATACCTTCTCCACTTGCTTATGGTGTTTGTAAGCCATTAGAGGAGTGACACTTGTGACTCTCAGCTTTCCAAGGTCAATTCAAGGAGGAATTGGATTGTTATTGCTATATAACAATCAAGGTATGTTCTTAAACCTAATTACATGTGAATTCTGATTTCCATATGCTAGAGTTAGGGTATATAGTCTTGGAATCAAAGTATGTACAATAGAGAAACCTAGATCCAAGCTTTAGGGTTTGTATGAGCACATAGGATGTCTTATGACCAAAACCCATCAGTGGTATCAGAGCCATGATTGGTTTCTATTGTATTGATGCTTGATGTAACTGAAAATCATGTTTTGGCCTCACTATTCGACCTGACTCGGCGAGTCAGCCCTACTCGGCAAGTTCCAGAGGGTGACTCAGCGAGTCGGCGCGTCAGATAGTGCTTATCTCGGGATTTCTTGCTGTTTTTTGCATTGGGATAATTACCTTATCATGTTAGATTAATATTAATCTGATTATATGATATATTTGACTATATTTTTAATCTAATTGAAGATATTTATCAATTAATAAGATAATTGCACTACAAGAAAAAAGGCCTTTTACGACGCGCAAAATACGACGCTCATTGATCTATGTTACGCAAAGGAGAGTGACATTAGAAAAATGTCATCTCTTCAAAAAATTTAAGGATAGAAGACACGCATTATTGCGCGCCCTTAAATTAGTGTCTAAAAAAAACACGGAGGGCACCTATAATAAAATGCGCGTCGTCTAAGGATGTCGCTTTATATTTTTTAATGGAACGCGCGTTCCATCCTTTAATAGTGGGGGAAAGGGGGAAATGAAATTCTGAAAAAATTAAAAACCCCGCCATGCTCTCCTCTACCTTCTTTCAATCGTTCTTCTCTCTCTCTCTCTCTCTCTCAATCAAATACCAAAAATTGACTATTGTTGGAACTAGGGTTCCGGTTCTTAGTGAAATCGAAGGTTTTTTGGTCACCAGGCCATGAAATTGATCAAAGGGGTACAGTTTAGAGTGATTTCCATATCAAGTAGAACAGTAGCTCCATTAAAATCAAGGTCTCGAAACTCCATGGTCAATCACCATCAACATTCTACTTCTTTATTTGTTCCAGAGGTTTGTCTTCCTTTATTACGAGTTTTATAACCTTTTTAAACAAACTCAATTATCCCTCGATACCTAATGTTATCTTTTGCGTTGTTGCTTCTGCTCTGTTCTTCTTGAAACCTCCCCACACTCTCATGTTGAAACATAATTTATGATATCAAGTTGGAAATCAATAGAAATGGCTATGAAGGTCGGTTGGGTTGGACGATTCTCTGGAGGATGAGAGAGATTTAGACATGGCAGATCGTAGGGCTACAGAGATTGAGCTTGATACCATGGAGGGTTTTGCGTCAAGGGAAAAGCTCCACCATCATCTCAACGACCAAGGTTGGTTAGGGTTTCTGTTTTTTTTTCTGTTTTTTCTTTTTCTCCTTCCCCAGTTGAAAATTCTCTTTGGTATGTGCTAGTTCTCTCTCCAGCTTCTCATTTTTTAAGATTAATTGTTAGTGGAAATAGGTTTTAGATTCATTGAAATGTTCTCTTTTGCTTCCTTTTCTCTAATGAGCATTATCCGTTCTATTTCATATCTAATTTATATGATCTGATTCTCTTTTTGTTTATTGGGTTTTATGTGTTAATCTGTGATAAAAATAAGTTCACTTTTTTGTGCAGGTTTCTTGACTTGAAGTTTAGTTTGTCTATCATATTTAGAGATAATAAACGAGTCTCTGGGAGGTATGCAATGAGCTTTAAGTAGGTCAATTAATAGATCCCATGAATCCAAGTGCACCACTTGCATGAGTTGGATGAAGTTGTGGGTTACATGAGCCTGTGTTACCCTTTTGGGCTAACTGCCTCGGTTCTGTTTGGAAGACATCATAAGGCCATATTACAATCTCCAAAAAAAACTTTCCTTGTTCTTGTTTGCTTTAACTTCATCAGCCTCCAGATCTAATATTAATTTTTCTCTTAGATTCAGAAATTGATAAATCTCTTAAACAAGGTTTATCCCATTTTTTTCTTCAGTAGTGTAGAAAGACATGTTGCCAATGTATACGGTTGTTGAATTTTGGAGTGCGTGTTCATATTCTTATTGTGTTCCTGGAAACCTTTTGTCACGATACGCTGAAATCTTTGTTGGATCCTGTAACATTAACATAGGTAATGAATAGAATGCACACTGATAAGTGATATTGGTAATTTAGTAATTTTAAAAATAGGAAAAATATTGGATATTACCTTGAACAGCAACGCCATTGCACCTTATCTGAAAATGAAGACAAGTAGTATATTGTGTTGTTACTCTCGAGTTAATAGTTACACATGCTTATAGAAACAAATCTGATGATGTTTAAATTAGTATGACTATCACATTTGTTGCATGAAATTATTCTTACAGAACCAACTCTGATGATGTTTAAATTAGATGAGAAGCTGAAGTTGATAGAATCTCGTCTGGAAAGCAAAGTATTTACTAAACCACCTCAATACTCAACCCCTTTTACATTGTTTTCATCATATTGTTACATATAACAAGATACACTTTTTGTTATTGTAGAATTGAGGGCCCACTTCAGGCTTACATCCTCGTTGACGTACATCACGTGATATTCCTCCGGTGTGGAGTTAAGAATTTGGGGGTTTCTTTCAAGAAGCAAGTAAAATGTACAGCAACTAAAGTTTACTTGGTCTCAAATTCTTCTTGCCCAGGTTGTTTTTCTTCCCTCAGTGTACTTTTAGTTTTCCCGCATCTTCTTATAGTTCCGAGATGCTTTCCATGTGCTTATAAGCTTGCTGGTGTTTACAAACTTATTGGCACGCATAAACTCATTTATATCTTGTAATCAGCTTCATGTTTAATAAGAATATATATTGCGCATTTTGATTGTAGTCTGAGGCTTGTAAGGTTTTCAGGTCATATTGAATTAAAACTGCATAGGCTAAGTTGATGAACTGTTGTGAAGTGTATGTTGCTTTACGCTAATATATGTTTATGTTTTCAGGTTCCAATGGCTCCAAAACAGCCAAACACAGGACTCTTTGTGGGTCTAAATAAAGGGCATGTTGTCACCAAGAAGGAATTAGCACCTCGTCCTTCCGACAGAAAAGGGGTAAGTAACAAATCATGATATCTAAATTGTGTTGAGTTTCTTTTGGTTAAATTAATGGTTGTGTTTCTTTGGATTATATATAGAAAACAAGCATAAGATCACACTTCATGAGAAACCTTTTCATGTATATTTGAGATCTTTTGTCTTTAAAATAAAGGGCTTTGAATCATACCTTGAGCTACAGAACTCAAACGGAATCACGGGTGCCTATGATTCTGTTTTCCATCAGATCTATAGTCATATTGTAAAAATCATACCTTGAGTTATAGAACTCAAACGGACCCCAAACCAGTTCCCAAAGTTCACAAATTGAGTTGGCTAACTTTATTAAGCAGGCCAACCTCACTGGTAAGGACTTTATCTATGTGCAAGAATGGAATCTTTGCTGTTAGGTCTGATTCGGGTCTGTTCTGATATGTCATTTTGTTTTCATCATTTATAAGGCTTGGAAAAGGATCCAGAGTGATTCCAAGTTTCTATATGTTCCTGATATTATGAATTTAAGATCTGGAGCAGATGGGGTGTTATTTCCAATTATAAATTTGTTAGAATTGATCCAGACTCCAGATCAGTGGGCAGTCACCAGCTTTTACTAGTGTTGTGATTGTCCACAATGTGAATTTTATATCCGGAGCTTGGGAAATGCTTTTCATTCAATTCCAACTCTGAGACTTTCATTTGTATGTCCTTTACTTCTCTGAATTTTGGTATGGACGAATTCTACTTACAAGTTGGGTAGAATTGGCCAACCTCACTTGACTGTGTTGTTGGAGACAGAAGTGATACACCTTTTTGTAAAATTCATATTTAATTCATCCTTTGGAGTTAGAAGGAGTTCTTTATAGTTCTGGAATCCTGAATAATCATAGTTTCCTATAAAATTTAGTTAAAGCTATGTTTCTGTTTTAGATTTTGGAGTAAATCCATTTTGAACAGCAGGTCTGTTTTAGAGACCTTGCTGTGATTACTCTTTTCTCAACTCATAGCTTCATTACTTCTCCTTTCTAACCTTTAGTCCTTCTAAGATGGGTTTTAAAAGTTTAAAATTTTTGCAAGTGTGCTATTGAAAATGAATAGCTGTACAACTCTTTGTTGTATCTCAGTATCAATGCATGTTCCATATCTGTCAATGTGTGTGAAATTAAATATTATCAAATTTTGCATATACAAAAAAAAAGTGTAGCTCCTATTTATTATAAACTCATTTGCTGAATATTGCCCAGATCTGGTTTTGTAATTCGGGATCTGGTGGTTGAGAGTGCATCAAAATCTTTGCGTATGTTGAGAGAAGAATGGATATTGTTGGAGTCCTGTAGAAACAAAAAAAAATGGATGATGATCACAAAAGAAAACATAGATGTATAGAAATAGAAATACTCACGATACAGTAGGAAGCTTCTCATGTATAATGACAAAAATGTCCTTTGGGCTACACCCAGGTCGTCTGGCCAAAAGATGGCTGTATTCTCCAAGCAGATAAGCGCTAACCTGCATAATGACATCAGCATACAGTTGTCTATATTTGTGTAGGAAATATAAGATATAATCTACATACCTTCACCATTGTCTCATGTATTGCAGGCTTATCAAGATATTCTCTAGCTTTGAGAGCTGCATAAGGCTAATGATTAAAAAAAGAAAAGTGAGTCAGTAGTAAGTCCTATGAACTTTAATAATGCAGATACCAATCTACATTCTACAATACCAAATTAATTAGAATATTCATGAATCAGAATGGAGATTCTAAAGATCATCATCCAAATGCACCAAAATTTAGAGTAAGATCGAACCACTATTAATGAAGGTATTCTACTGGGCTAGGATGCTTGTTGCTTGGATATGGAGCCATGGAAGAACTTGGACCCTTCCGTGTTAACAGTGATGGAAAAACACTCTACCCCAACCACTATGCATGGAACAATGGTAACAAAAATTCCTTTAATTACTATGTCCCATTCACATCACTTATAATCTTAGTCCCTGTCTTGCAGGTGCATGCCTAACCCTATAAAACCTTTGCTTTTGAGGTACTAACTGTTTTCTCCTGGAATTTTTTTTGCCTGAGATTTTTTGCTGCCAGCTATCCCTTCGGGACCACTCTTATGTATTATGTTAAAAGCACCAATTCAGAAATTTGCTGATTATGTAAGTCAGCTTTCCTCTTCCTTTTTGCTTTTTATTATTTATGCACCCTTATGCCACAAATCTCTTTATTTATCATACTAAATATGCAACCATCCCTTATTTTACTCCTAACTTGTTGTATAATTCATTCATGTCAGCTGCATATATGTTGCATAAAATAAATTGGTAAAAGTAGACATGTGAATTATGCATCTGTTATCTCAAATCTTACATTTATTTTTATTTATGTTATTGTTTTTTCCAGCTTTTAGGTGTTGGTGTCAAGCTTGTTGGCAATACAGTGTGGAGTACCCTCTTTCATCAATTCTTAATAGTGATGTCACGTGAGAAATCATTTTTCTTTTTGTTAAACAAGTCTTTATTATCATGTATTAGGTCATACCATGGGTAAAAACAGCCTTGCCCCTGGTTCCGGGGTTGTCACAAAATACTTGACTTTTTAACTTTGTTTGTGGTTTCATTTAGTAATAATCCTTCTGAGGGGGTGTTTGTTGGGCTGCTTCTTTCAATGTCATTAACAACAGTGGTAAGTAAAATCTTACTACTATGAACCTCTTTTGCTTAAACCTACCTTATTGACCTGTAGCTGATTAAACATTAAATTAATTATGCAGGTTTTGAAGTTTTTGATGGAAAAGAATAGTGTTAATGCTCTTCATAGAAAAGTATGTTGGTATTTTAGGAAATTTGGCTAATAATTTAGTTAAGTATATAAAAAATGTTGAAATCTTACATTTGTCTACTATTGGAATGATTATTTGTAGTATTACATTTGTCTACTATTCGAATGATTATTTGTATAACATTAACTTTTGTGCAATGCATTGTATTATTTGTATATGGTATTTTATTTTCCATTATGTGACATAAAATGCAAATTTAATATGAAAATAAGTAAATCCATAAATAATTTTTTTTTAATTTAAAATTACGATACGCAAAAATGTGTGTCATCTTCATTTATGACATGGCATTTCTTGACAGGGGCTTTCTTGATACGCATTGCGTGTCATTAACACGCGCGTCGTAAGGTTACGACACGCGAATGCGTGTCGTCTTCCTTTATGACAGGGCCTTCCTTGATACGCATTGCGTGTCGTAACCGCGCGTCGTATATGCGTGTCATAAATGCGCGTCGTAAATGCACGTCGTCTCTAGACGACGCGCAAATGCGCTTCGTCTATCTTTATGACATGGCCTTCCTTGACACGCATTTGCGCGTCGTCTGAGCCATTTACGACGCGCAATGAGCGTCGTAAAAGGCCTTTTTTCTTGTAGTGTTGTTTACTTATAAGATAATTGATTAATTATTTTAAGTAAATTGATAAATTATTTTGCAAGAAATCATCAAATATGGATAATTATGTGATTAAATGTTAATTTGAATTATTATTTGATCCTTGTTGTTGTGAAAAGTTTCATATTTGGCCCTTTAGGTTTTATAGTTTAAATTTGAACCCCAAAAGTTTTGTTGTTTTGAAATTTAAATAGTTGAAACCCTAATGTTTTGAAAAAGGTTTCAAAACTTGCCCTCAAGTTTTGGAATTTAAATTTTGATTAAATAGTTTAATTTTGATGTATATTTAAATTCTAAACCCTAATGTGTTGAAATGTTTCAAAACTTGCCCTCAAGTTTTGGAATTTAAAAGTTGATTAAAAGTTTAATTAGGAATGTTAAATTCTAAAACTCTAGTATTGTTTTGAAAAAGTTCACATCACACCCTTATGGTTTTATTAATTAATTAAGGTGTATAATTAAAAGAGGTTTAGTAAATCCATAAAATTTTAGGTTTACAATTTAATTGAATTAAAAGTATAATTGTTAAATTAGACCACCTAGTATTTTGAAAGTATAAAATACACCCTATACTATATATAACATTAAAAGTCTAACATTATATATATGTATGAGTAAAAGTCAGTCTTACCGTTAGTAGGCCTCATTCTCGAAGCTGGTCTATAAGGGGTGTTTAAGGAAATTGCCTATAAAATGGCGATTGAATAGGTATCCACTCTTACCCACCGCACTCTTGACTAGTGGAGGGTCGTTAGCCGAACGGGTAGGATAGGACGAAACCTTCCATTATAAGTATAATGAATTATTAAAGTAACTAAATGTTTCATAAAATTCCCAATCTTAGTTACTTAGGCAAAAGTGAATTGATGCAATTCCATGAAATTACATTTTGTGCCCTTGCAAAGACGTTAGTGGAGCGTGTGTGGTTAACAGTCACACTAAATGGTTCTAAGCAAAGGTAGCAAAGGGTGACTCAATGTTTGTCATAGTTCGGTGGAGCGTGTGTGGTTTACCGGCACATCGAATTGGTGACTGTAACATGTGAGGGCACCATGTAAGTTTGCATGGTTATTCACACCCGCTTTGTGATCCTCGGCATCCCATGTCACAAACTAGAGGGGAATATCGAGATTTAAACATGCCATTGAAAGTTCAATGAATCTCAAAGGATCTAGGAGTTTTCATAGATTTAAAACTTAAATTTCTTTTCGTTTTTCATGGTGGAAATTAGTGAATCGTCATTCACTTACCTTCAAATGTTCTGCAATTTGGGTTACGGCATCCCTCTCCCGAGTTGTAGAATATTGTGTTGGGTCCTAGCCTTAGTATTTCATTTAGGTGATTTACTAAGGACTCAATCAATCAACTAACTTGAAATTTTTTTTTCTCCCGTTTTGTAGATGTCAAAGTTCGACAACTATGGTCTTCCCAAATCCCGTGGAACAAGCATTCCACATGAAGATGGTATTCCACGATTCAATCGAGGAACAAGAAATCATGCTTCACTTCCTCCTCCTCCTCCTATTGTTCTCCCCAACCCACAAGATCGAAGAATTGAAAGGTTCAATATCACTAAAGCCCTATTGGAAATGAAACATGAAGATGGTAAATCCGTGTGTGCCCACGTTCTAGGAATGAAATCACACATTGATAGGTTGATAATGATGGGTGTGTCATTCCCGAATGAGTTGGCTGTAAATTGGGTTTTGCAGTCACTTCCAGAATCATATAATGAGTTCAAAAGAAAGTATTATATGATGGATCATGACGACAACCTCATTGACCTAACTTACATGCTCATTGCTGCTGAATTAGAAATGATTTGGCGAAGCAATGGAGCGTATTTGTTGGGAGAGTCAACCGACCATACTTCCGAGGACGTTCTAGGAGAACCGACCTGCGTTTGCTGCCAAAAGAAAGGGCGTTGGATACAAGTCTGCCCAAAGAGCCTGAAGAGTCCAGAAGATGGGAGAGTCAAAGAGTATGGCTGCGCTTCAGGTAAAATCCACTATCTAACTCCATTAAGTTCCTATTCATTAATTCTTAATAGATAATGTAATAAGATTTCATTTGAATGTTTTACAGGATCGGTGAAAAGAAAGGAAGCTTGGTGAAAGAGCAAGATGAATCTAATCACAAGGAATGGATCTTGATCACATGGACTTGAAGATTAAATTTTGATCTTAGATAGTTATGATAGAGTTGTTAGAAAATTTTCTTTTGAAATACATAGTTTTCAATGGATTTTGCATTGTAAGGACATATGTTTTCCGCTGCTTTTATAAATAAATTTTCGTTTGACTTATTCATTTATTTGTTTCCTTGCAATGAAATCGTTATGAAAATTGGTGTTTGCATATTTCTACAACAAATGGATATGATTCTTATTTATGGTGTTTATGGAAAAGTCGAGAATTTACCAAATAGGGAGAGTTTTCTCATCGCCCAAGTTTCAATTGGACAGAAATTTGGAATCATGCAACTTGGTTGCACGATGAATGAGAAATTTCATATTTGGAAATTAGACTAATTCATTGACAAAGTGTCAAGTGAAGGACTTGGAGATCGAATACACAAAGTTGCATATTGATCAAGTCCACCATAAGAGTAACAAAGATATTCGTCATGATTTACTAAAAGCTTAGTAAATATGATTATACTTACAAGATTAAGTGTAATTCTGAATTGATTAAAGGGTTTAGATCAATAGCAGAACGAATAAGAAGAATCAAGTAGGCAGAAAGATAAAAGTTTCTCCATTCTAAGAAGAAGGGAGAGTAGCTTTTATGCCTTATGATAGGTCTTAATGATTAAGAACCATATCTCAATTGATCCTCTAAGTGAGTCTTAGTACAATTGTATGTCTAAGAAGAGGAATCAAGAATTGAAGAAATGGTTAAATCAAGAAGTCTATCATACTTCGTTCCAATAACAAGTCTTAAAGTTAAGATTGTGACAATGAGTGAAAAGTATTAAAGGTTTATAACATTCATCAAATATGGAAAGTTGTGATGTCTTGGATAAGACAAAGACCAACTAGGACCAATTTATGAAGTGTTTGATAAAAACTACACTAACTCTTGAATATTTGTTTGTCAAGAAATGTTTTGACAAGAGAATCTTATATGTCAAGGAGTCAGTGGGAGTCTTAATGGTCTTGAAAGGTTTCAAGAACAAATCAAATAAACCTTACCGATCATCACTAGCACACGAGTTGAGGTTTAAAACCTATCGTGATAACATTATTTTGTTTCCGTGCCAATCCAATCGAGTTAACTATGCATGTGAGTTCTATGAGTTCTCATTTTGAATGCATAAAAGGCAAAGCACCTTAATCAATGAAAGGTACATTGATAGGAAAAGGTGAGCTGCTTAACTACTTGGAAGACGTGGTGGGCAGCTGTGCTACCATAAGGCAAGAAATCAAGATCAAGAAAGTTCGATCCATAAGAGTTTGAATTTGTCATAAACTTTGGTTTTGACAAATTCACATGGATAGGAACAAATACACTGTTTAAATCTAAGTGTCATAAGATTTCCTCCTTCATGAAAATGATTGTGAGGAAATGCTTTCACTAAGACATATTTTAAGAAGATAGTGATTGTAAAATTGCGTTCTCGAATTCAATTATGGTTACGGCATCCCTTTCCATAATTTGAATTGTGAGGTTTGGCAATTAGTCTTAATTGTTTAGACACACATATGAAATATCAAAGACAAATGTGTATAAGTTCAAGAAACCTTGATAAAAGATTATCAAAGCACTAAGAATTAGAAACATGAACTTAAGAAATTCAATAAGCATTGTTTTTCTGAAAGTTAAGATGTTTATGAATACATGTCGAAGCTAGTGGGAGCATAAGTGTTATGTTTTATAATAATCATCAAGATAGTGGGAGCATAAAAGTTATGATTGTATGGTTATTAAGGAAAGTATTGCAAGGTTAGCAATATTAATTATAGAAAACAAGAGTCATACTTTGCAAAGTCGCAATAGTTGAAGAGTTGTTTTGCTATAATTAAGGGAGAGAATATTATGCTTCATTTCAAATCTAAAGGTTTAGGTTGAGAAATGTTAATAAAATTTAGTCAAAGGTACAAAGTGTGTTCTTAAAATTTCGATTATGATTACGGCATCCCTCTTCACTATTCGAATTTTGAGAACATAGCAAATAAAACATTATGCGTCGTGTCCCATACGCTTCGGGTATAGGATCGATTGCAAATGCTTTAATGTTTGACCATTCTAAAATTTTCCAAATGTCGAGCACATTTAGAGGGAAAAAGGACTAGAATTGGTTTTGACTAAAATAATTAAACAACTATCAAAGGACAATCCAAAGTTCGACGAGGATTGGTCGCTTGTGAGTAGTTGGAAGTATAGTATTGGAAAATATGGAAATGTTTTCATATTGGATGGACCATATCAATATCATTACGAATAGATAAGATTCTATTAAGTATGAGTTGTCATATGGAACATATGGAAGTGTGTCCATATTGGGAATTGAATATTAAGAAATCTATGACTAGATTAGATACTTTTATGCAAAAGGATGTTCAAAGAATGTACTTTGAGTGAGAGACATCACGTCTATGGAATTGTCTTGTAACAATCTCCGATAGAGGACTTTGTAATATCATTGGCAATAGTCTTTGTGACTTTGGTGCAGTGACATTACGAAAGGATAGTTGCATAGAATGTTAGAATCTAGCATATTCTATAAGTAGCAAGAATTTGATATTCTTTAACTTATGAAAAACGGATTTGGAGTTGTGAAATGAGAAGGATTGGAAATGTGTTCAATGTCATCTATTTCACAAAGTAAGAACCATAGGTAAACATTGTGTGCATGCTAGGAGCATGGGACAAGTGTTGGAATTCAAGTAAGAAGTTGATTACCCGAAACAACAAATAATGAGTAATCAATATGGTGATAAATAAAAGGCGTTTTTATTTATACTCAAAGGTTTGAGGCCATATGGGATTAGTATTATTCTTGTGTTTCACATTTGCATGTTTTGACTTCCAGAATAATTGAGTTTATTAAGAATAATCGAATTATTCAAACGGGCCACAGTCGTTCATATGTTGGGAGTAGGTATGAAAGAAGACTGTCGTGAATTGGTGTGTGGATTGTCTAAAGAGCATTAGACATAAGCAAATGTTTGCTGCAACGTTCATGAGTGCTTACCAATATGATTTGAGCATTGGATTAAACCCACGCTCACTTGGATCATTCCATGAATTGTATCATGAGTGATTGGTGAGACGATAACATCTTATATTCTTGAAACCGAGATGTGTGAGTTGTATCTTGCTAATCGGTTGCACATTGATAATATGTAAACGCACTAGTAACTTGGTGTTATAAAACATATTGTTGTGTGTGATTCGGTGAGTGAGTGCAAGCAAGCATTGTATCAAAGTTTATCCGTTCCTTTTATCCAAAGTAGGATAAAAGCGATATCTTTGGGCCCCTCGATGATTTAGTGATGACAAACGTAAATGCTCGGCCGGGCTAGGGCTAATTTGATTTGTTTAATTAGTCAGTCGTCATAAATCGGGAATCGAGATATAGTACAAAGAGAATGATTTGAAATCATATCTCATATGATATCTAGAATGGAGGAATATATGATCCCTTATCTAAGGACGCGCGTATTTGATATGATCAGAGTTGACAGCGGCTTTGGAAAGCTACGATTGCAGATCGGGATCCGAAGTCATACGCAGAATAGTTGTTAGACTTATCCAAGTGGGAGACTGTTGGATTAGTGTCTAAGTCCATAACTATTTTGGTATGTACTTGACCCGATGGTGCATGGTCCTTTTGGGTTGCCTTCACCAAAGCAACTTGAATGGAGAAATAAATAAAGAGAGAGAGAGAGGTTATTATGATTTATTAATATGTTATAAGAATAATATATTAAAGGAGAAATCATATTTGTTTAATTAATATTGGTCAATAATTAATTAAGAATTAATTTTGTGATCAAGTGTAATTAATTAAACTAGAGGGGCTGAATTGTAATTATGTGATAGTTACAAAATAAGGTAAGGATTATCTTATATATATGGTGAACGAATTTGAGGTGTAAATCCTTTAGAATTCGACTAGGATAAGGGTTTCTAGGACTTATCTTATGGTTGCTTGGTGGAAAAGCAACTAGATAAGGATAAGGACTAAAACCTTAATCTTTACACCTATATAAACCCCCTAGGGCTTAGGAATTCGTCTAACCCTTCCCAAGAGGTCCTAAGGACGAATTCTAACCTCCCTCCTCTCTCTTTATACCTTCTCCACTTGCTTATGGTGTTTGTAAGCCATTAGAGGAGTGACACTTGTGACTCTCAGCTTTCCAAGGTCAATTCAAGGAGGAATTGGATTGTTATTGCTATATAACAATCAAGGTATGTTCTTAAACCTAATTACATGTGAATTCTGATTTCCATATGCTAGAGTTAGGGTATATAGTCTTGGAATCAAAGTATGTACAATAGAGAAACCTAGATCCAAGCCTTAGGGTTTGTATGAGCACATAGGATGTCTTATGACCAAAACCCATCAGGACCATAAACACCTTTTAAGGTGTTAAACTATCCCTCAAACACCTCCAAAAGCTTCCACGAGTGCCTAGAGCCTTGTAATCCTTCGTTTGATACACCAAAACATAGGATTCATGGACAAAATGAGTTTACTACTATAAAATCATGTTCTAACATCCGGAATTTCAGGTATTTTATTTATTTGGTGAATTTCAAGTTTTATGGAAGAACTCGGCGAGTTGATGCGTAGACTCGCCGAGTAGAGACACGAATCATTATCCGGGTGGATGGCTGGACTCGGCGAGTCCACTCTGTTTAATGAAACCCTAATTCCTCGGGTTTAGGGCCTATTTAAAGGGCCTTATGGCCGTCATTTGCGGCTACCAGACCCCAGAGAGAAACCCTAAGTGAGCTCATGTTTGTGAGAGGAAAGGAGTCATTTCTTGATCATTTGTTAGTGTTTTGCAAATAGAAGAGGACCCAAGACAAGAGGAGGCTGAAAAAGGTGCTAATCTGGTGATTCCAGAGCTCAGAGACTTCATTTTGAGGTATTCATTCGATCCTTCTTCATTTTATGGTGTAATTCTTAGAGTTAGGGCTTTTTAGCCCTTTAGAGGATAGTTATAAGGAGTAATTGGTCCCTTCTCGTGTTGGTGCTGTAGATCTGGACCCAAAGAGATCCAGAGACCCTTTTCCCTTGAGCTTTATGGGTGTTAATGGAGGTTATGAGCTTAGGATGTCATTTTAGAGGCCATATCTTCAAATAAGGCCTTTGAGCCTTTGCATGAGCACCAAGATGCTAGCTTTACATGATTATAAGGCTTTGGGAAGCTGGATCTATGGTTTAGAGGAGAGGATCTGACCTCAGGAGGCCAGTTCAGCTTGAGCATGGCATGAACTCGCCGAGTTCATTAGCCGACTCGGCGAGTAGGACGAGGGTTTTCCTGATAATCACACAGTTGGTGACTCACTGAGTTGGGGAAACGACTCGGTGAGTTAGAGGGAATCTAGAGGACAGAGTGCACGATGGTACTCGCCGAGTCAGGAGCCGGACTCGGCGAGTTGGGTCGGGACATTTCACAGAATGTGGCCAGTGATGATTTGTAGAGTTGAGGTTGACTCAGTGAGTCGAATGAGGACTAGGAGGGCGAAGAACACGTGTGGACTCGCCGAGTCACAGTTGTGCACTCGGCGAGTTTGGTCAAGGTTGACCGTTGACTTTGTTGACTTTTAGGGTTAGTCAATGTTTGGACCTTAGAGTCATCAGAAGGGTAGGATAGTCTTTTACCCTTCGTAGAGGATGTATATATAGAGAGACAGAGTTTAGCCTAGCCCAGAGGGTTGTATTAATTAGAGTATTTATTTCATGTGATTAGGCAGGGGCTAGACCAGAGTTTACCGATTCAGAGATTTACTGAGATATCCGAGGTGATCTGACTATA
The DNA here is from genome assembly GCF_002870075.4 of Lactuca sativa. Classification (NCBI taxonomy): domain Eukaryota; kingdom Viridiplantae; phylum Streptophyta; class Magnoliopsida; order Asterales; family Asteraceae; genus Lactuca; species Lactuca sativa. The sequence continues at coordinate 268,294,911 of NC_056630.2, read as the reverse complement.
CTTTACCTTGAGTAGGTAACTAGAGTTATGCGATACAGTGTTTGTATGCTATATATATATATATATATATATATATATATATATATATATATATATATGTTATGTGTTGTACTGCATTATTCTATGTGATTTATGCTGTGCATGTTACAAAGTTAGAACCTAAGGGTTCACAGAGCTTGGGTGCACGGACCCACAGAGTTATAGCCTCGAGTAGCTAATATTTGTTATATGTGGTATTTTGGGGAACTCACTAAGCTTTGTGCTTACAGTGTTTTGTGTTATGTGTTTCAGGTACTAGTGAGGATCGCGGAAAGGCGCCGGCTTGATCAGTACGCACACGGGATTTTATGTTATGAGATCTTGGGATTGATATATGTTATGAATTGAGTTTTAAACAATGTTGTTTTATGAATAATGAATGAATTATGTTTTTATAAAATGCGAAAAATTGTTTTGGAAATTACGGTGTTACAAGTTGGTATCAGAGCCTTGGTTTGCGAGATTCGAGTACACCTTCGGGCGTATTTGAACTCAAACTGAGGATTTGAGAAATATTTTCAAAAGAGAACGAAGATTTCTAAAAAAGAGTGAAAGATTTTTGAAAACGCAGAGCAGAGTCGTGTGTACGATCAGTCAGCGCCCGACGTTGATTTCCTAAAATACCCTTATGTTATATGTTTATGAGATTGATATGATGTATTCTCGTACTAGAGTGGGCTAGGTATTCCTATTAGGACTAGAGTGGCCTGATTTGAGATGCCTTAGCCTAGGGGGGGTGAGCTGCTATGAGATGCTTGAGAGTGAGTAGGTAGCAGTGAGGAGCTTATGAGAGATCTGTTAGAGAATGGGTTATACATAATAGAGTACTTGGGACTTGGGATCCTAAAAGGAGGACTTGGGGTGTATACTGATACGGTGTGGATGGTAGTATTGGGCCCATACTACTGAAAACACCGGGGCGGTGTACAGTTCAAGTAAGAATCTTCGGGATGCCAGGGATCAAGGAGGGATGAGTTATCGAGTGCGAGTATGCTCGAGTGAGTTTCTAATATATCGTATGTTGTATTTCAGAGGTAGATCATGGTGAGGACACGTCATATGCCAGAGAGCAGCGGGACTAGTGATGAGGAGATCCGCCGGATCATCCATGAGGAGGTGGCTGCGGCCATCAGGGCAGAGATACCAGAGATGTTCGGGTCTATTAAGCCAACGCTGATTGAGACTTTTGACAAGCGTTATGCCGCTCTTTCTAAGGCTGTTGTTGCAGCGGCCACCGCAGCCGTCGCTGCTGCTAGGCCGCAGGGGGGTGACTCATTGTTGTTCAGGAATTCAGCAACACGAAGCCACCAGAGTTTGATAGGACGCAGGATCCGATTGCAACGATGAGATGGGTATCTGACATTGAGGGGTGTTTATATACATGCTCGTGCCTGGAGCACTTGAGGGTTCGGTTTGCGCTAAACCAGCTTCGCCTGGAGGCGAAGGACTGGTGGAAGTTCGCGACAGCACACTATTCTCCAGCAGAACTTGCTGCGGTGACCTGGGAGAGGTTCACCACCATGTTTCGTGATGAGTACGTTCCCTCGGTGGAATGGGATCGGTTGGCACAGGAGTTTTTGACCCTCAAGCAGGGTACGGAGTCGGTTACGGTTATTACCAGGATGTTTCATGAGAGGGCGATGTTCTGCCCTGAGAACGTGTCTACTGAGCAGGCACATATGAGCCATTATCTGAGTATTTTGAGGAGAGATATTCGGGAGTTCGTGGCGAACTCCTCGTACCGGACATTTGCCGAGCTTCAGGAAAATGCCCGGAAGAGGGAGATCGAGCTAGAGACTCGGGCTAGGGAGGAGGCGGAGTCTCAGGGGAGGGATCGGCGACCGGCGCAGTCCCAGCCAGTAGCCAAGCGGGCCAAGCCCACTGATTCCAGAGCAGGGAGCCAGAAAGGCCGCACTTGTGGAAAGTGTGGCAAGGAGGGGCATATGGCCGAGGACTGCCCCAAGGGGTTTGCAGTGTGTTTTCACTGCAACCAGACCAGACACCGGAAGGCCGAGTGTCCGCAACTGCGAGGCTCAGCACAGGGAGCTTCTTAGGGGTCTGCCCCTGCTGCTGTTAGAGTTTCTGATAGTCGGCCGGTGAAGACCGAGACGCCGAAGGCTCGGGGGAGAGCCTTCTAGTTGACTGTGGAAGAGGTCCGCGCAACGCCCGATGTCGTGGCTGGTATGTATTATTTCATGTATTCATTTTAATGTTTGAGATTTTGTGCTTATATTATGATTTGCATAGGTACTTTTCTTGTGAATTCCGTACCTGCTTTGGTGTTATTTGACTCGGGTGCGAGTCGATCTTTTATATCGTTGGCTTTCAGTCAACACATCAGTATTAGTCGAGAGGCGTTGAGTCAACCTCTGAGAGTCTCCATCGCCAATGAGAGAGCAGTGTATTCCACGGAGGTGATTCGAGGATGTGTACTCGAGATTTTCGGTGTAGAGTTTCCTATTGATTTGGTCCCGATCGCGATGGGGGACGTCTGTGTTATCCTGGGCATGGATTGGTTGACCAGATTTGGAGCAGTTATCGATTGCGAGCGGCAAATGGTGACTATACGAGACCTAAGTAGGGGATTTCTTACGGTGTACGACGAGGGTACCCGTCCCAATTCAACGTTTTGTTCGGCTACTAGAGCGAGGCAGAGTCTACAATAGGGTTGTAGTGGTTTTGTAGCGTATGTGATGGATACGAGAGTTGATGCAGAGAGACCAAGTTCGGTTGAGGAGGTTCCGGTAGTGCGTGAATTCCCGGATGTCTTTCCGGAGGAGTTACCGGGTGTGCCTCCCGAGAGGCAGGTTGAGTTTCGCATTGATTTGATTCCAGGGGCAGCACCTATTGCCAAGGCGCCCTATCGCCTTGCACCTCTAGAGATGCAGGAGTTATCCTCGCAGCTTCAGGAGCTGCTGGGGAAGGGGTTTATTCGGCCGAGCAGCTCTTCGTGGGGAGCACCGATCCTTTTTGTGAAGAAAAAGGATGGTTCGCACCGAATGTGCATAGATTATCGAGAGCTGAACAAGTTAACGCTCAAGAACCGTTATCCTTTGCCGAGGATCAACGATTTGTTCGATCAGCTGCAGGGAGCATCTTGGTTTTCCAAGATTGATTTGAGATCTGGATATCATCAGATGAGGGTGCGCGAGGAGGATATCCAGAAGATCGCATTCAAGACTTGTTATGGGCATTACGAGTTCGTGGTGATGCCATTCGGGCTCACCAATGCACCTGCAGCGTTCATGGATCTCATGAACAGGGTATGCAGACCGATGCTGGATCGATCAATGATTGTGTTCATTGATGACATTTTGGTATATTCGAGATCCAGGGAGTAGCATGAGGAGCATTTGCGAGAAATCCTCAGTATGTTGAGATCGGAGAGGCTTTATGTCAAATTCTCGAAGTGTGATTTTTGGTTACGAGAGGTGCAGTTCCTTGGTCACCTCGTTAACCAAAAGGGGATTTTGGTTGATCCGGCCAAGATCGAGGCAGTGATGAGTTGGGAGGTGCCGAAATCTCCTTATGAGATCAGGAGTTTTCTGGGGTTGGCCGGTTATTATCGGAGGTTCATCAAGGATTTCTCCAAGATTGTTGTTCCTCTCACCAGGTTGACCCGGAAGGGTGTGGTGCTCAGCTGTGGCCCAGAGCAGCAGGCCTCATTTGAGACTCTTCGCCAGAGATTGTGCGAATCCCCGGTGTTGGCTCTTCCAGAGGGAATGGAGGACTTCGTGGTGTATTGTGACGCATCGATATCTGGGTTGGGCGCAAAAAGATTTAAGATGTGTGCTTCCTCCCTACTCCATGTTCCTCGTTGGGTTGTAGGTCTGGGGTGGAGTCGCACAACTGAACATCCTGCCGACCTCAATTATATACGGCTTGCATACACCAAGTATTAGTTGTTAACCCAAGTATGAGCTCTACCACGAACCTCATAGTAAAACCTTTCATCCTATCCCACGGAATGGGAGCTAGAGTCAAGAGAACCACGGTGGGTTGAGCTACTATAATGACGTCAAACCCGAAATTTGTTGTCATCCCGGTTAAGCCAACATAGTAGCTAACACCCTCAGTTGGTAAAGAAATCTGAGTCGTAAGAGTCAAGGACATTGACTACGACCATCCACTCACGCTTAATCCCACAAATTGAGCATCTCATCGAATATCCCGGAACCCTAGAAGCTACGATAAGTTAAACTCTAAGAAGAGTGGATGAGGAGATTAAAGTTCCGAGTGATGGAACCCTATACTCAGTAGATTTGACCTAGATCGAGAAAACTTAGAACCATTGGAAGAGTAGTTGCAGAAGATGTTCGCACTACTTAGGCACTTCGTCCACCCCGTTACCGACGAGTAGTGCCTAGGACACTCCACCCCCTTACGTGAGAGAAGTCACTGTCGCCCTGTAGACGATGGACCACATTCTCCAAAGTGAACACTAGAATGCCAAGAACCACAGAATAACCTCCGCTGCCAAAAATACATGAATAAAGTGCGAAAGTAGGTTGTGTTAAGCCTTATAACCCAGATCCGGAAGTGATTATAGACTTGACACCAGTCTAGGTGTTAGTCGATGGGTTATACAAGAGCAGGCACTTTCTGCAACAGAAATAAATCAACGCATTGGAGAATAGGACATATCTTAGAGATTCATTGGACTATTAGGTGTTCCACGAATACTATCTCGCGCAGAAATAGTAGAACCACCTCCCGAGATAGTCCAACACTTCAGAAAATCTCTAAGGATTGAATTAGCCCTAAGTAGAGCCTGCTATTCATGAAACAGCAAGGCAAGTCAGAGCATGATCCTTTCCCAATAGGAGTCATGCCGTGAAGGCGCCAACTAGACGATGATGGGAAGTTTACAAACTTCTAATCACTCGTCTGGTGAAAACCCTATCTCCCCGACCCTGAGAGTTTCCATTAGAAACATCTCAAGAAACGTTAGTGCAGGTTCATTTTGCACAAGATTGAGATAGCCACTCTACAGCAAACAGATAACCGTAGGCATGCAATCCATCCGATGATCCAGAAAACCTCGGAGAGCCAATCAACAGGGAACGCGAACCCAAGGACAACCCGAGCTTTCTAAGAACCAACCTGAAGGACTACACTTCCAGTATGAGAGAGAACGCTTGGAACTTCGGAATGGCGATCACGCCAGTGATGATCTCGCCATAGAAGTACACTATGTTCTAAGTACTGAAAAGCTCTACCTTTCCGAGAGCTTAGGACCATCCGAGATTCTTTACGGAGATTGGTCCAACCCTCATCAGACCACTACTACTTTCGGATATTCCATAAGTTTCACCCTAGATCAATCTACTTCTTAGACTTGATAAGTGTTTGCCCGACGTCACTCTTTGTATCCCACTCATCTTGATAGAAACCATTGGGAACCCTAACTTCCTAGACGAACCTGTAGGAATCGCTAACGGCACGAGACGGAATCTGCATCCCGTAAGTGAAGGTTCGCTGGAAGGCCAAGCGAAGACCGGAGTTCACTTGGGAGCGTGAAGACCATTTGAATAGGAAGTACCCTCATCTCATTACTCGGTCATTCATACCTACTTCCTTGCCTAAACCTAAATTTCGGGATGAAATTCCCTCTAACGGGGGGATGATGTGACAATCCAAAAATTTCCGTTAGTTTTAACGTCGAAATTAATTACGTCAAAAATTAGCCAAATTTATCCTAAAATATTTTTGACCGGAATTAAACCCGTTGGAATATTTGAAATAATATTCGTCAAGCGAACCAAAATTAGGGCGATATAATTTTAAAATTTGCCGTGATTAATAATAGTTGTGAAAAACCACGTTCGCAGTTGGTGTCAGGTGAACCCCAGCCAGGCCATAAACTCCACCCTATATAAGGGTGGAGTGGGTTTCATTCCCACCTTTTTCCCACCTTAGACTCTCTCTGTACTTTCTCTCTCTACAAAACGGGTTTTGGTCAAAAATCGCCCCTTCGAGCTTCAAATCGGTAAGTTAACCTTCCTAGCTCGTTGTTTATCTTATCTAGCTTGCAAATTCATGGCTTAATCATCCAAAAAACCCCAAGAACATGAGTTTACGGTATTGGGAGCATTCCAAAACCGTAAACCCCTTGGAAGTGGGTTTTGATGCCCAAAAACCCTCCTAAACACTTCTAATGCTTAGCAATGACTTAGGGGCTTACACGAAAGGACTTAGAACACCAAAAACTTGCATTTTGGGGAGTAAACATGAGTTTACGGTCTAAGAACATCCTTAGACCCTAAACCCATATTCATGGACCATAAACACCTTTTAAGGTGTTAAACTACCCCTCAAACACCTCCAAAAGCTTCCACGAGTGCCTAGAGCCTTGTAATCCTTTGTTTGATACACCAAAACATAGGATTCATGGACAAAATGAATTTACTACCGTAAACTCGTGTGTTTAAGGTAGTAAACTCCCCAAGAACATCTTCTTAGACCGTAAACACCTTTCCAAGGTGTTTAACTGCCCTAAACACCTTCCTAAGCTCCTAAAAGTGACTAGAACCTTACATGCATGAGTTAGAACCACCAAACAACAAACGAAATGGCCAAGCATGAGTTTACGACCGTAAACTCATGTGTTTATGGCCATAAACTCCTCAAGGAGTGTCAATGGACCATAAACTCCTCAAATGGTCCATTTTGAGGCCTTAAACCCTTCACAAGCCCTAGAATTGAACCTAGCCTAATTCCACAAGTGTTATAAGACCTTAATGCATCAAAGAACATACCATCCATGAGTTTACGGCTGTAAACTCATGGGGATAAGGTCTTAGGGTCATAAAGCCTATAAAGAGTTTACTCTTGAAGAGTAAACTCCCTATCTAGGCCATACACACCCTTAGATGTTACTCGGGACACTCCTAGCACTTGACCAAAGTGTTTTCCGCATTTTAGGATGCGTATACATGTTTAATTAGTATTATATTTACTAATTGTATGTAAACATATGTCATCATATGTTAACAGGTCACTAAGTGTGTTCAAGTCTTTACTTGACACCGAGCACCCAACCGGCACTTTCGTTCGATCCGCTTACAATAGGTGAGTTCATACCCCTGAATTAACCTTTTAAATGTTTTTACATGCTTTTATGGGGGGATACAAGTTAAAACATGCCAGTTATCATATCAATCGCATGTGATTGATAACCCGCATGCACAAGGATTTATTACACTCTCAACTGTTTTACCAAGTATAATACTGTAAATGGTTTTCCAAAACGTCTTTACTCGTTCAAATCTTTTCTCAAATTGTCTCCCGCGCTGTATGTTTTACTTCAAATTCAGTTACAGCAGTATTTTAAACAAAGGTTTTCTTTAATTATATTGTTTTATCAAAGTTATAATCAAAACTTGTTTATGAAATATTTTCAAGGGTTTCTAAAGGTTTTCAAACTTATTTTACAAAAGAATACCAAGTCATGATTTTATTAAGTGTAAAGGTTTTCCAAAGTTTTCATCAAAGTTTTCTTCCATGTTTTTATACTTCTACTTCGTTAAATGCTCATACTTAGTTAAATGCTACTACTTCGTTAAATGCTTCTACTTCGTGAAACGCTTCTACTTTGTTAACGCTTCTACTTCGTGAAACGCTTCTACTTTGTTAACGCTTCTACATCGTGAAACGGTTCTACTTTGTTAACGCATCTACTTCATGAAACGTTTCTACTTCGTTAAACGCTTCTACTTAGTTAAATGCTTCTACGTCATTAAATGCATGCCTATACCTGTATAGTTATATAAATGATGTTTAAAGGACTTGGGAAGGCTAGTTCGCCCTATTTCCTTTTCCTTGTTGGGATGTGGTCTGGTGGGTATCGGATATCCATCCGAAGGTCGTTTAAACATAAATTATATATCATGTGTACATGTATAGACATAAAGGTTTACAAGGGTCAGTTCACACGCGAGTCTATATCATCTCTCCAGCGCCTCTAATAGAATTCGGATTACGAGATGCATCTTCAACGAGTTGGTATCCAGAGTCTCCTGTAGGGAGAGCGGGCATTGTGTGTATAGATCTATACGGGACTGACACCCCCGCACCCTGACTCCTAGCTACAATCCACGGCCTACCAAGCTAAGGGGTGACAAATGTCATATTTACACCGACGCTTGCAGGGCGTCAAGTACTCTAGTGTCGATCAGTATGGTTACGAGTATCTCCATGTTTACCTTATAATTCATGGCCTTAAGGTAACGATAATTAACACTGTATGCTGGAACATACTCTTAGAATTACTCTTTGTTTTAGATCTTGCTAGCCGTATCGTACATTTGATACCGTCTGGGGTCTGTGTCTCCTTTTGTTAGACTGAGCCAGGCGTGTCGTTCACTCGATACTCTCCTGGAGTCTATGATTTCTTTGCCTTAGTCAGCAGTATTTTCTGCTGAGGCATATGTTATATTTCCCTTGTATTTTACTAGTGATATTCTCCTACTTTCTTTAAATTCAAATACCGTATTTTGGGTAATGATAGTATTTCAGGGAAAATTTCTCTTTAAAACATAACACTGTCGAGTCTTGGTAGAAGACTACTTTTAATTAGAAAAAATAGGATTTTCTGGAAAGGATTCTAATACACCGTAGACTCTAAACTACTACTTTTTATAAAGTTATTTTGGATAAAATGCTTACTTACACAAATGACACTAAATACTTATGAACTCACCAGCATTTATAAAAATGCTGATACTCGCTTCAAAATAACTTGTATTCTCAGGTCAGCAATAGACAGGTACATTCCAAGAGCTTTTGGTGAAGAATGTTTAGTACCAAGCTGCACCTATATTATTACTTGTATTACTTTAAATGTCTCTATGAAATGTAAACCATGTAAAACTATTACTATTAATGCAATGATTGTTGTACTTTGATTACTATATTGCATATGTTGTGATACTTGACATGATGTCATCCACCCCAGAATGTTTCTGTCATTCTGGTTTTGGGGAGTGACACAAGGAATGCTAGGGGTTGCTTCTAAAGAGAGTATGGCCTCACTATGGAGTTTACTCCTCAAATACCCACCTTAGGTGAGTTTACGGTTGAGGGACCAATTCCCCAATGAGTTTACGGCCGTAAAATCATGGGAGGGGTGTATTTGTGTGCTTTAAGGTCTCTTGTATCATTAGGAAGGGTTCTAAGATCAAATTCAAGGCTTGTGAAGTGATTTAGGTTCAAAAGGGGTACTTTCTTGGAGTTTGCGGACCTTGGACAATTCCTTGGGAGTTTACGGTCGTAAACATCAGGGTTTACGGCCGAAAACCCTTAGGCACAACATTTCCTTTGTATTTTGTGGTCCTAGGCTCATTCATACAAGTTTCTAGTCCATTAAACATGCTAAGGAAGGAGTTAGAGACACCAAAACACCCTTTTATGGTGTTTACGGTTTTGGTGTTTATGGTTCATAAATGTTCATGGACTGTAAACCCTTGTTTACTCCCTTAAAGGTACGATTTTGGGTTTCTAGTTTCATGCACGCAAGTTTCCAAGTCAAAGATTGTGACAACCCGAAGTTTACTCCATCGTCGTCACCCGTTTCCGCCCATAAAGTTTGTCTTTTTCGAATCGTTTTAGTTAAAGTTTTAAATTAAGTCATTATTTTTGAGGCTTCTATTATGAATTAATTGGTATCCAAACACGTTAATAACTCAAGAAAATATTCCAAATTATCAAATAGAAAAATTTTAGTTTCGACCATATCGGGTAACGACAACTTAATCGGGTGCGACCAAAAGCCACGTCTAACGTCAGTATCGGGTAGAATTCCACCGTGTCCCAAAATTAGGACCTATTTAAAGCTCAAAAGACTTCATATGAAGGTTTTATTCTCTCTAACCTCTCTCCTCAATCCAAAGAACTAGGTCCAAAACTCCAATTTAAGGCTTCTAATCACCAAGGTACCTTCCCTAACTCCTAGTATAGCATCTTTGGCCTTCAAATTCGAGATTTAACCATGACTTAGGGCCTTGTTCATGTGTTTACGACCATGGAGCAAGCTTGGGCCATAAATATGACCCTGGAGCATGCTTGGGCCGTAAACACATGTTAAAGGGGTTTTTATGCCCTTAAACCCTTCCAAAACTCCATTGAGGCTTAGATATGACTTGTAGAATATTGGAATTGGCCTTGGAACACCTTGAACATTAATTTAGAGGAGTAAACATGAGTTTACAGCCCAAGAACATGCTTGGGCCGTAAACTCATTATCTTGGGGAGTAAACTCCTTCTAATGTGTTAAAATCCCATTTACACACACCATAAGCCTTGGGATAAATTCTAGAAGTGTCTACAATCAAGATTTGGACCTTAAAACATATTAACACACTCTTCCAAGGAGTTCACGGCCATGAGGGGGTTCATGGGCTGTAAACTCCTAAATCCATGCCAAAAGTCACCCAAAAATTCATACAAGGCTTGGAAAAATCATTTGGAATCACATGCGATTGATTAAGGACCCAAACATTAAGGATTTGGTGTGAGGGGGAGTTTACGGCCGTAAACTCCATGTTTATTGCCGTAAACTCCAATAAATGGTCCTTAAGTGAGTTTAAATTCATCCCAATGCCCTAGATGCAATCCTAGCTAAATTATCGATGAGTTATGAAGCCATCTAGCACCCAAAAACAACTTCCATGAGTTCACGGCCGTGAACTCATGTGGATGGGGTGTTTAAGGCCGAAAACTCCTTTATGAGTTTACTCTTGAAGAGTAAACTCCATATCCAAGCCTTACATGACTTCAAATGCCACCTGGGTCCTTCCAAACACTTGTAATGAGGTGTTTCCGCAACTAGAAGTGTTTGTCCCTAAAAAATAAATTAATCAAGTCCTAATCGGATACAAATATGTATCTTTTCATAATTCATAGGAATCTCGTGCATTTGCAAACCCAGGACTGGCGTTTAACATCCAAACCGACACATTCCGCGATTGGTGAGTTCATACCCCTACGCCTTTTTCCGTGTTTTTCAATGTTTTCAGTGGGGAATACAAGCAAAATATTAAATGTTCTCAAAACATAAAACTGATATATTTATATAAGTATCTGGCTAACCTTTAGATATCTTTACCACTTATGTATTATGCAGAGCATAAGGGATGCTTTATCGATTATAACTACATGGATTTCAGTAAAGGAAACAGTCAAATTAATCAAATTATTATGGGAATAATTTGGGATCTTTAGTTCTTGTTTAACGAGTACAGATTTATGTAAAGTTAATAGATAAACTATGTCTGATTCAGTTTATCTCCGTTTAATTTAGCATATATTGCCAAATAATTTCATTGTATTTAACTATTTCTACTGTATTATGCGTCGATACGATTTGTATGTCTGATAACGTCTGAGAACCCCGTGAATAACATGATTCTAGCTTGTGAGATTCGTCATCATTATCAGTAAATCCTCCCCGGAAGTGTAACCAGAGTGTCCTGGAGGGAGAGCATGGAATTTGTGGATAGATCTATTCGGGACTGACAATCCCACACCTAAACTGCTAGCTACAGTTAGGCGGGAACGCCTGGGGTGACAAATTTTGGAAATTGGCCGACGTCTGAAAAACGTCAAGGAGGTCTCGGTGTCGCATTAGCATGGTTACCCGACTCACAATACGTATTAATATAAGTTTATTCACGGATTGAATTTCATATCTACTTTCTAACTATAGTTCTTATATCTAGTACGGGATGGTAGTCCCATGGTTTTGTATCTTATATCTAGTACGAGATGGTAGTCCCATGGTTTTCAATCTATATCTAGTACGGGATGATAATGTTGGATAAGGTGTCTAAGTCCATAACTTATTTGGTATATACTTGACCCGACCGGCATGGTCCATTTGGGTTGCATCTCATCCAAACTATTATGGATAATTTTATGAGAGTTATACACATATGTTTATTAATATATTATGAGTTATAATATATTAATATGAAGTTACGTTATTTAATTAGTTTTAGTCTTAAATTAATCATGAATTAATTTAGAGATTAAAAGGAATACTAATTAAATTATGGGCTATTTGTTTTATATAGTGTGGGCTAATACTCATTTGTTAATGGGCTAGGCTTATGTGGAAGTCCATGGATGATCCATGAAGCTTTTAACCCATGGATCCTTGGAAAAGGAAAAGACATGGGTTATTAGGGTTTCACCCTAACCATGCATACTATATAAGCATGCTTATGGAGCATGAAATGGAGCCTAAGATACACTAAGAGAAAGCTAGTGATCTAGTGTGTGTGTGCATGTGTGTGGCCGATTTATACAAGGTGTATATACTCTCTCAAAGTTTTCCAAGAGTTTGTGGTGTTTGTGATTCCATTTGAGGCATTCACACTATTGGTGCTTGGCCCTCAAACTCCTAAGAACCCAACACACCAAAAGGTATGTAATCTCTTCTAACTCTTTTATGTTGAAATGTTCCCCATGCCATGTTAGATAGGTTATAAACCTTGGAAAATTATTAGTTTGCATGTATTTAGACAAACATAGATCCAAGGTTTATTAGGGTTGCATGCACACTTAGGAAGTGTTAGATTGCTCAAAACCCAACAGTGGTATCAGAGCCTAGGCTTGCTTGTTTGATACTTGATGCAAAATAGTGATAAAAGTCGAAATCGTTGCTGTCTGCATGCCAGACTCGCCGAGTCCATTGGGGGGACTCGCCGAGTCCAAGGCAAACTTCAACCTACTCGACGAGTCCGTTCGTGCACTCGGCGAGTAGGATCGAAAGAATGCAGAATCTCGACTTTTGCTGCTGGAAATGGACTAGAAACATTACCCTAAATTGTTTTGGTGTTGTAAAACTTATTTAGTTGGTGTAATGGTTGTTCTAATCCATTTACAATAGCATATATCAAAATTCCATGATTTTATGTGTTCATATATTTCTTGAATTTTGATGATCATGTTCATGTTCTTATGAATTTAGAAAATGATAGGAATTATTTGCTGAATTGTTTAGAATTAATTCTTTATCATTTATGTGTTTTAATGGAGTCCATAATTTGTCCTCAAGTTATGGATTACCAAAGGTCACCTTCATTCAACACACACTTAAAACACATAAGTTACATGAAAATGAAGAGTCTTCATTTTTATGAACCTTTAATTCATAAGTTATGAAATGAAGACTTTTGCAAAGTTACAAAACTTGCCCTCAAGTTTTGGAATTTGTAAAGTTTCACACACTTTAATAAACTTTAATTCCAAACCTTAGAGTTTTAATAGTTAAAATTCAACCCTTATACTATTTATAACATTAATGGTTAATTATTATATATATGTATAAGAACAAGTCGTTTTACCGTTAGTAGGCCTCATTCACGAAGCCGGTCTATAAGGTGGGTATAAGGTTGTTGCCTATAAAATGGCGACTTAATGGGTGTCTACTCTCACCCACCGCTTGCTTGACTGGTGGAGGGTCGTTAGCCGAACGGGTAGGACAATGACTTTAAATTCTCCCTTCATTAAAAGTATTAATGATAAATACTAAAGTAACTAAAATCTTAATAATTCCCAATCTTAGTTACTTTAGGAAAAATGTGAATTTGGTGCTAACCCATGGAATTCACACTTTGTACCTTACCAAGTCGTTGGTGGAGCGTGTGTGGTTAACCGGCACACTAACTTGGACTAGTAAGGACCACGAAGGGTAACTTAATGTTTGTCATAGATCAATGGAGCGTGTGTGGTTAACCGGCACATTGATTAGGTGATAATATTAAGGATACCAAGTGAATTGGTATGGTTATTCACACCTTGTTTTGTGATCCTCGGCATCCCAGTCACAAAATTTGAGAGGGCACACTCGAGATTGAAACATGCCATTGAAAAGTTCAATGAATCTCAAAAGATCTAGGAATTTCAAATCCAATTAAAACCTAATAAATTATTTCGTTTTTCATGGTGGAAATTGGTGAATCGTCATTCGCCTACCTTCAAATATTTTATAGCTTGGATTACGGCATCCCTCTTCTAAGTTATAAAATAGTTTGTTGGGTCCTAGCCTTAATATTTCATATTGGGTGTCATATTAAGGACTTTAAATCAACTATCTTGAATATCTCCCAAAACATGTCTGGTTTAGACATTTATGATCTTCCCAAATCTCTTGAAGATGATGTTCCTCAACATCATGCTTCACTTCCTTTATCCCCTCTAATTATTCTTCCTCACCCAAAAGTTCTTGAAAAGTTTAAAGTCACTCAAGCCCTATTGGCAAGTTAAGGTCTTGGTGTGGTCACATCTTGGAGATGTAGTCACATATTGACAAGACGGGAGAGTTGGGTGTCAAAGTCTCGTGAAAGTTGGATGGTCAATCACTTTCTTAGTAACATAGCGGGTCACTTTGGGACTACTATGAGACAGACTATGACACGAGCTTTAATGATCTTATCTATTTGTTTTGTGCTGTGGAATCAGCAATGATTTGGAACACTAGTAAAGCAAATTTTGTTAGAAGATCAACTTCCCAAACCTTAAATGGACATTGGCAATGGTAGCATTGGATATCTAGAAAAGCATTTCTCTTCCCAATGGAAAGGGATCGGCCATAGTCAACTCGGTTGACCAAATGGTAAAGAGAAAGGCTAAGTCTGAAATAGTCTCATGTGCCATTATCAAAGGGTCTCCATATGTTTATATTGCCAAAGAAAGGGGCATTGGTTGCGAAGCTGCCCTATTTACCTGAAAGGTCATAAGGTTGATCAAGTCAAGAGGTTTGACTCTACTTCGGGTAAAATACACTGTATAACTCTGTTAAGTTCCTATTTGGAGATTCTTATTACATAATGTGAATGGGTCACATGCTGATGTCTTTTAGGAATCAAAGAAAAGATAGGAAGCTTAAAGTAAGTATATGCCGATTCTGATTGCGAAGATGGGTTTCGATCGCATGGTTCGGTAATCAGAATTTTGAGCTGTTGCTTAAGAGTTATAATATATTGCTTGTGAATAGATAACAACAAGGTTTTCATGTGGATTGTAAGGATAAGTTTTTCCGCAAAGTTTTAAAATAAAAGAAAAAAAGGTTTTAATTTTATTTATTTTAAAAAATATCCTTACAATGGCATCGGTGGAAAATTGTTGCTTATATGTTTCCAGTAATAGCAATATTGGAAAGTGGATTTGATTCTTTCATTTGTGGTAGTGTCTGAATTTACCAAATGAAGAAAGTTTTTCATCACCCAAGTTTCAATTGGACAGAAACTTGGAATCATACAAGTTGCATTGTATGATGAATGAGAATTTTCATCTTTAAAAAAAAATTAAGACTAATTCTTTGATCACATGTATATGTGAGTCAATTGAAGGACTAAGGAATTAGGTACACTGGGTGTGCGCTGGTCAAGGTCCACCACAAAGATTGATTTGTCATGATTTACTAAAGATTAGTAAATATGATTATACTTATAAGGTTAAGTATAATTTTGTAACATTGGAAAACGAATAAGAAGAATCAAATTAGGCAGAAAGATAAAAGTTTCTCAAATCTGAAAGGACGGGAGAGTACTTTAGTATCAGCTTTGTGATCATCTTAATGATTAAGAAACCATATCAAAATTTGTTCTCTAAGAAAGTCTTAGTGCATTCTTATGACTAAGAAGAAGGGATCTTGAAATTGTTGAAATGGTTAAATCAAGAAGATGAATCATACTTCGTTCCAATACAAGTCTTGGAGTCATACTCCAAGATTGTAATTTGAGTGACATGTCTTAAAGAAGGTTTAAAACACTTATCAAATGTAAGAGTAAAATGTTTTCTACTCTTGTACATTTGAGATTGGTAAGTTGTGATGTCTTGGATGAGACAAAGACCAACTAAGACCAATTGTGTGAAGTGTTAGTCTTGATAAGAATCCGCACTATCCCTTGAATATTTGTTTTATCAAGGAATGGTTCTTGACTAGGAAAACTTATATGTCAAAGGGACAGTGGGAGCCTTAAAGATCCTGAAAGAGTTTCAAGATTTAATCAAGAGTGAAACCTGTAATTTATCACTAGCACACGACTTAAGGTTTTCAACCTATCGTGTTGACATAATTCTTATTTCTGTACCTACTTCAAATAAGTTGAATTTACATGTGAGTTATCAGAGTTCAACTTGGAAGCATTGGTGGGCCTTGTGTTACCAAGGTGACAAGAAACTAAGATTGAATAAGTTTAATCCATGTAGGGCTGAATTTGTCACTAACCTTATATTGTGATTATGGTTTTGACAAATTCGCATGGATAGGAACTCATACACTATTAAATCTAAGTGTCATAAGGTTTCTCTCCGATTCATGAAAATGATGGTGAGGAAATGCTTTCACTAAATAGATTTTAAGTAGATATCAATTGTGTCATTTGCATTTTCAAAAGTCATTAGTGGAGCGCGTGTGGTTAACCGGCACACTAACATGGACTTGTGAGAAATGGCAAATGCCTAAGCAATTGAGACTATGATTACGGCATCCCTTTTCATAGTTCTGAAAATTGTTTAGACACACATGTGAGCTATCTAAGAAAGGGTGTATGAATCTAAATTTCAGAAGTCCAACAGATTTCTGGAAATGTGTCAGAGCTAGTGGGAGCATAAGTGTTATGCTGATAATCATCATGTTAGTGGGAGCATGACTATTATGATTAGTATTGCAAGCTAGCAATGTTAATTATAGAAAACAAAGTTTCAATCCGTGAAGTTGCAGGGGTTGAAAAGTTGTTTTGCTATAATTAAGGGAGAGGAAATTATACTTCATGTCAATTCTAAAAGCTTAGATTGAGATTTTAATCATCTTTAGTCAAGAATATATGTGAATTTTGTGTTGGAATGGTTCAACTTGAAGAAATTCTATATATATTGCGTTTTCAAAATTCGATTATGATTACGGCATCCCTCTTCATAGTTAAATTTTGAAAACATGGCAAATAAAAATATTGTAGCAAAAGACTGGTCTAGTGTCATGTCTTTATGTCAAACATCATGAATAGTATCCCATATGCTTCGGATATAGGATCGATTTCATGTGCTATAATATTCATCCTTTCTAAATTTTCCAAATGCTTAAGGCATTTAGAAGGGAAAAGTCTAGAACTGGATATGACTAAAGTGATTAAGCAATTGTCGAGGACAATCTGAGGTTCGCCAAAGATTGGTTGCTCAGGGACATTTGGAAGTCTAGTGTTAATTTTGGTAGGACCATATCGACATTTTCTGAAAAGAGGTAACTCTTGTTCGGAAGTGATAGTCAAATAGGACTATGGAAATGTCTCCATAGGTGGAGGTGATTCAATCTATGTAAGATTAGGAAACTTAATGCAAAAAGGATGTTCCCAAGGAGCTGATCTCCTTTGGAATGCTCTGTAATGGTTGTTGTCAAGTCTTTCTGACTTTGTGCATAATCATTACAAGAGGATCAATGCATATAAGTTTAGAATCTAACAGATTTCAGTAAATGACATAAATTTGGAATTCTTGCATTTACAATAAGGATTTGGGATTGTGAAATGAGTATCATTGGAATCATGTTCAATTGATCTACATCACAATGTAAGGATCATAGACAAACATAGTGTGCATACTTGGGGTATGGCATAACTATTGTTTAGAAAAACAAAGTGTACATGCTAGGAGCATGGGACGACTGTTGTTTTTATTCGAGTCTTAAGTTGATATTTGAAACATTGAATAATGTGTAATCAATATGGTGATAAATAAAAGGTGGTTTTATTTATATTCAAAGGGGTTCTGAGACCATATTAGATTCGATTATTATTGTGTTTCACTTTGCATGTTTTGACTTCCAAAATAGCTAGGTTATTCTTTTCGAATGACTAAGTTATTTAAACACTCCACAGTCGTTCATATGTTGGAAGTAGGTATGAATCAAGACTGTCATGAATCGGGTTTGTAGATGGCTAAATGAGTTTAGTCATGGCAATGGTTGCTACAACATTCATGAGTACTCATAAGTTATGAGTATTGGTATAAACCCACGCTCACTTGTATCACTTCATGGAATTTATCTCGAGTGATCGTGAGACGATAACATCATATAAATCTTTAAACCTAGAGATATGAGTTGTTACCTATGAGTTGGTTGTGCATTGATTGCATGTAAACGCATCAGTAACTTGATGTTATAAAACGTGCCTTTGTGTACAATTCAACAAGTAGTAGAACAAGCATATGAGTCGAAGTTTATCTGTTCCTTCTAGAAATAGAAGCGATATCTGGGCCCCTCGATGATTTTGTTGTGACCTATGTACCGGCCGGTCAGAACTGAATTGATGTGTTCGATTAAGTTCTTTGTCAAACAAATCGAAAATCGGGAAACAAACTGCTGGACAATAAGTACGACGTTGTTCCATGTATTTGTCCGGCTGATATCATGAGAACAGAGGATTATGTGATCACTTATCTAAAATGGCGCTTCATAGTTCGACAGAGTCTTCACTGTTCGAGGGAGTTTTCGAGAGCTACGATTGTTGGTTGGTTCCTGAAGTTATAGGCAAATATAGTTATTAGACTTATCCAAGTGGGAGTCTGTTGGATAAGGTGTCTAAGTCCATAACTTATTTGGTATATACTTGACCCGACCGGCATGGTCCATTTGGGTTGCATCTCATCCAAACTATTATGGATAATTTTATGAGAGTTATACACATATGTTTATTAATATATTATGAGTTATAATATATTAATATGAAGTTACGTTATTTAATTAGTTTTAGTCTTAAATTAATCATGAATTAATTTAGAGATTAAAAGGAATACTAATTAAATTATGGGCTATTTGTTTTATATAGTGTGGGCTAATACTCATTTGTTAATGGGCTAGGCTTATGTGGAAGTCCATGGATGATCCATGAAGCTTTTAACCCATGGATCCTTGGAAAAGGAAAAGACATGGGTTATTAGGGTTTCACCCTAACCATGCATACTATATAAGCATGCTTATGGAGCATGAAATGGAGCCTAAGATACACTAAGAGAAAGCTAGTGATCTAGTGTGTGTGTGCATGTGTGTGGCCGATTTATACAAGGTGTATATACTCTCTCAAAGTTTTCCAAGAGTTTGTGGTGTTTGTGATTCCATTTGAGGCATTCACACTATTGGTGCTTGGCCCTCAAACTCCTAAGAACCCAACACACCAAAAGGTATGTAATCTCTTCTAACTCTTTTATGTTGAAATGTTCCCCATGCCATGTTAGATAGGTTATAAACCTTGGAAAATTATTAGTTTGCATGTATTTAGACAAACATAGATCCAAGGTTTATTAGGGTTGCATGCACACTTAGGAAGTGTTAGATTGCTCAAAACCCAACAGATAATCCCATGGTTTCGAATCTATATTTAGTATGGGAGGATAATCCCATGGTTTCGAATCTATATTTAGTATAGGAGGATATTCCCGTGGTTTTCAATGTATATCTAGTACGGGATAAAGGTCTCATGGTTTTCAATCTATATCTAGCACAAGATGATAGTCCTATGATTTCCAATCTATATCTATCTATAGTTTTGTGTATATTAAACTATCTTATAACTGGTACGGAATAGTAAACCCCATGATTTTCAGTAAATAGTTTCATGTGTAAAACTATACAATGTGGTTCTTAACTAAAACTTTACTTTTAGGAAAATATAGGATTTTCCTGGGATAACACTGTACATAACCGGAATCGTGTAAGAAAACAGTTAATCAAACATTACTCTTAAGAAAATATGGGATTTTCTTGGATTCGTAACTTTTTCGGAAAACCAAAGGAAACTTAAACATTTTCAGAAAAACAAACATCTTATGAACTCACCAGCTTTATGTTGATTTTCAAACTGCTTGTATTCTCAGGTCTGCGTTAGACAGGTACCCAGCGATCCTTTTGGAGAAGACGGAGCGCACTGAAGATCTCGTCTTATCTTTTGTTCATATATACCTATGTATAGCACATGGAATACTTTACTTTTGAACAATTGTAAATTTCAATATGTAATGTAATGGTTGTTTACTTTGCTTACTATGTGCATTGGATTTGATACTCAACGTGGAGTCTGCCCCAGAAATGTTTCCGCCTTCGGTTTTCGGGGTGTGACAGATTGGTATCAGAGCCCTTGTTTATAGTGAACTAGCATACCAAACCTTACATGGTATAAAACTATGAACACTAAAGGGCCTAAGTGCTCTGAACTAAAAGTATACTTCAAAGTATAAGTATTTTCAAAAGTATACAAGTATACCTAACCGTCGAGATCCGTAACTACAAGTAGAACAAAACATAAGTAAACGGGTGTTGTACGCTGCGGTTAAACTTGGGCAGTTATGTAGTTGTTCAGCATGTGCTTGGGAGACACGGCCAACATGTGCTTGGGAGTGATTGTGTTGTTCAGCATGCCTAAGACTTACCCTAATACCCCAAACAACAAACCGTCGTCACAGCGAATCATGAAATACTATGGGAGTATTTCTCGAGCCGAATTCTTTGTGGAAATCCTAAATCCAGTGTTGCTCCTCAAATCATTCCATTAGCGATAATTTATCTGCTTTGATAACTCTTTCCTGCTTTATCGCTTAATAGAATTCTATATCTGTCCTAATGAGATATCCCTTGTATCATATCTCTTGATTCAATTCGGAGGACTTATGAACCTCTCTTTCCTGATCTTGTTAGATCAAGATGCCTCCAAGAAAAAGACCCAGTTCAAAGAATAACAACAGCAACCCTCCGCCACCACCACCTCCTCCTCAATTTGATCTTGTATCACTTCAGGCAGTTATTACTGCCGCAATGACAGCAGCCATGTCGCAAATGAACCCTGGTAGTTCAGGAGGTGGTCCCCAGCCACAAAACCAAGGAAGTAGCCAGGGACACCGGAAGGAGTGTTCTTATAAAGATTTTATGAACGTGAAACCCACATCCTTCGATGGCACTAGAGGTGTCATTTCCCTAACTTGATGGTTCGAGAAAATCGAATCTACTTTTGAGATTTGTGCTTGCTCTGAATCGGATAAAGTGAAGTTCGCCGCTTGTACCTTCACCGATAAAGCCTTGACTTGGTGGAACGGCCGAGTCAAATCCTTAACTTTACCTGTAGCTAATGCTATGGGTTGGGAGGCCATGAAGGATCTTCTTCTTGCCGAGTACTGCCCACGGGGCGAGATGCAAAAGTTAGAACATGAACTATGGAATCTAAAGATGCAATGTTCCGACATAGCCTCTTATACTTCAAGGTTCGATGACCTGGCGCTACTCTGCCCGGGAATGGTTACCCCAGAGAGTAAAAAGATTGAGAGATTCATCTGGGGGTTTACCTAGCCAACCAAGGGAAATGTCTTGGCCGCGAAGCCAGACACCTATGACAATGCCAAATGTCTTGCGCAAATCCTGATCGATCACGAAGATAACCCCGATGAGGAGACCACCGCTCCTGGGCTAACTAAGGGTAGTGGTGGAAGTAAAAAGGAATTCTGGAACAAGCGGAAGGCCCAAAGTACACAGGGATCTTCTAAGAAACAGCAAACAATAGCAGTCCGCGCTGCTATAGTCCCTGCAGCCGTCTCTGCCGTTGTATCCATAGCTTAGACTCCTACTAGTGGATATACCGGTACCCTTCCCTGGTGCGACAAGTGCAACTACCATCATCGTACTCCTAGGCCATGTCGTGAAAGACTCTGCAACAACTGTGGCAAGAAGGGCCACCTTGCTCGAAACTGCAGAAAACCAGCCCAATCAACCAACCAATCATCCGGAGTAGGAATCAGTCCGGCCTGCTACGGTTGCGGCGAAGCCGGGCATTTCAAGCAAAATTGCCCCAAGGCAGCAACAACTAGCAACACCGAGAGAGTCCTAGCTATGGGACAAGGTGAGGCAGTCGCCGATCCCACCGCTACCCCAGGTATATATATTCTTTTTCCTCGACAGCCCTTATACTTGCAAACTTTTTTGATTATATTGTTGAAAGAGAATCTGTTATCTATTTATTCAAACATTACCATAACCGTAGTCCTCCGTTAGTAACCGAAACGTCAACCGTCGAGATGTCTAACAACGAGAAAGAGAACATTAGCGATATATTCGTGGGTTGAACTCTTACCCTAGACAATCATTCTTTTTCTATCAATGTTATGTTGTTTTTGCAAATAAGAACTTTGAAATATTCATTGGCATGGATTGATTTAGTCTCAATCGTGCTGATATCCTTATTCCGAAAAATCTATCCATCTCAACTTTCCCCTGGTCAAACTCTTATCATCTGAGGTGATAAACTTAGTTTCAACCGTTGTATCATTTCGTACATCAAAACTCCAAATGACTTCCCCGAAGGGAGTGCCATAAATTCCTAGTCTATGTGACCATCGAGAAACAAGAAGTTGCATCCCCGGAGTCTGCAATTTTCCTGATATCTTTCCAAAGAGCTTTCGGAAATTTCCTCTCAAACGCCAAGTAAAGTTTCGCATCGATCAAATTTATGGAGCAAACCTTGTAGCCAAATCTCCGTATTGATAGACTTCAGCAGAAATGCAGAAGTTACCCAGTCAGCTACGAACCCACATGAATGATGTTTCCAAAACAGCATTCAGGACTCGATATAGTCACTGTGAAGATGTAGTGATACCCTTCGGTCTAACCATTTCATTTGGCTATGTAGCAATCGAAAAAGGTATGTCACGTTCTGAAAAGCTTATCCCAAGGTGCATAGAACTTTTCGAAATCCTCATTAGGATCGATTCCGTAGCATACAAACCTCGACTACCCTCAAGACTTAGCAGCATCCATCCAGTATCCCACGTCTTTGTCCTTAAAGAGTATCTACCCGATGAAACCCTAGTAATTCCTTCGATATGACCGAAATCAGCGAAAGTCTGAACCTCATGGAGAAATCAATCGAAATCATAGATCGAGAGATTTAATGTACAAAACAAAACCGTATCCCGATAATGAAGGTT
Organism: Lactuca sativa; assembly: GCF_002870075.4. Taxonomy (NCBI): domain Eukaryota; kingdom Viridiplantae; phylum Streptophyta; class Magnoliopsida; order Asterales; family Asteraceae; genus Lactuca; species Lactuca sativa. Next base: position 268,271,904 of record NC_056630.2, on the reverse strand, counting down.
CGCTGAAATGCCATACGAAGACACAAATCCATTAGGAGCGTAAAGATCCGATAAAATTGAAGTATCCGTATCTCTTTCGAAATCCTTGAGTCGTATTTAAAGTTTGAATTTCGGGACGAAATTCCCTCTAAAGGGGGGATAATGTGACAACCCGAAGTTTACTCCATCGCCATAACCCGTTTCCGCCCATAAAGTTCGTCTTTTTCGAATCGTTTTCGTTAAAGTTTTAAATTAAGTCATTATTTTTGAGGCTTCTACTATGACTTAATTGGTATCCAAACACGTTAATAACTCAAGAAAATATTCCAAATTATAAATTAGAAAAATTTTAGTTTCGACCAGATCGGGTAACGACAACTTAATCAGGTGCGACCAAAAGCCACGTCTAACGTCAGTATCGGGTAGAATTCCACCGTGTCCCGAACTGAGGACCTATTTAAAGCTCAAAAGACTTCATATGAAGCTTTTACTCTCTCTCTCTCTCTCTCACTACTCTCTCTCTAACCTCTCTCCTTAAACCAAAGAACTAGGTCCAAAACTCCAATTTAAGGCTTCTAATCACCAAGGTACCTTCCCTAACTCCTAGTATAGCATCTTTGGCCTTCAATTTCGAGATTTAACCATGATTTAGGGCCTTGTTCATGTGTTTACATCCCCGGAGCATGCTTGGGCCGTAAACACATATTAAAGGGGTTTTTATGCCCTTAAACCCTTCCAAAACTCCATTGAGGCTTATATATGACTTGTAGAATATTGGAATTGGACTTGGAACACCTTGAACATTAATTTAGAGGAGTAAACATGAGTTTACGGCCCAAGAACATGCTTGGGCTGTAAACTCATAATATTGGGGAGTAAACTCCTTCTAATGTGTTAAAATGCCATTTACACACACCATAAGCCTTGGGATAAATTCTAGAAGTGTCTACAATCAAGATTTGGACCTTAAAACATATTAACACACTCTTCCAAGGAGTTCACGGCCATGAGGGGGTTCATGGGCCGTAAACTCCTAAATCCATGCCAAAAGTCACCCAAAAATTCATACAAGGCTTGGAAAAACCATTTGGAATCACATGTGATTGATTAAGGACCCAAACATTAAGGATTTGGTGTGAGGGGGACTTTATGGCCATAAACTCCATGTTTACTGCCGTAAACTCCAATAGATGGTCCCTAAGTGAGTTAAATTCATCCCAATGCCTTAGATGCAATCCTGGATAAATTATCGATGAGTTATGAAGCCATCTAGCCCCCAAAAACACCTTCCATGAGTTCACGGCCGTGAACTCATGTGGATGGGGTGTTTAAGGCTGCAAACTCCTTTATGATTTTACTCTTGAAGACTAAACTCCATATCCAAGCCTTACATGACTTCAAATGCCACCTGGGTCCTTCCAAACACTTGTAATGAGGTGTTTCCGCAACTAAAAGTGTTTGTCCCTAAAAAATAAATTAATCAAGTGCCAATCGGATACAAATATGTATCTTTTCATAATTCATAGGAACCTCATGCATTTGCAAACCCAGGACTGACGTTTAGCATCCAAACCGACACATTCCGCGATTGGTGAGTTCATACCCCTACGCCTTTTTCCGTGTTTTTCAATGTTTTTAAAGGGGAATACAAGCAAAATATTAAATGTTCTCAAAACATAAAATTGATATATTTCTATAAGTATCTGGCTAACCTTTAGATATCTTTACCCCTTATGTATTATGCAGAGCATAAGGGATGCTTTATCGATTACAACTACATGGATTTCAGTAAAGGAAACAGTCAAATTAATCAAATTATTATGGGAATAATTTGGGATCTTTAGTTCTTGTTTAACGAGTACAGATTTATGTAAATTTAATAGATAAACTATGTCTGATTCAGTTTATCTCCGTTTAATTTAGCATATATTGCCAAATAATTTCATTGTATTTAACTATTTCTACTGTATTATGCGTCGATACGATTTGTATGTCTGATAACGTCTGAGAACCCCGTGAATAACATGATTCTAGCTTGTGAGATTCGTCATCATTATCAGTAAATCCTCCCCGGAAGTGTAACGAGAGTGTCCTGGAGGGAGAGCATGGAATTTGTGGATAGATCTATTCGGGACTGACAATCCCACACCTAAACTGCTAGCTACAGTTAGGCGGGAACGCCTGGGGTGACAAATTTTGGAAATTGTCCGACGTCTGACAAACGTCAAGGAGGTCTCGGTGTCGCATTAGCATGGTTACCCGACTCACAGTACGTATTAATATAAGTTTATTCACGGATTGAATTTCATATCTACTTTCTAACTATAGTTCTTATATCTAGTACGGGATGGTAGTCCCATGGTTTTGTATCTTATATCTAGTACGGGATGGTAGTCCCATGGTTTTCAATCTATATCTAGTACGGGATGATAATCCCATGGTTTCGAATCTATATTTAGTATGAGAGGATAATCCCATGGTTTCGAATCTATATTTAGTACGGGAGGATAGTCCCATGGTTTTCAATGTATATCTAGTATGGGATAAACGTCTCATGGTTTTCAATCTATATCTAGTACGGGATGATAGTCCTATGATTTCCAATCTATATCTATCTATAGTTTTGTGAATATTAAACTATCTTATAACTGGTACGGAATAGTAAACCCCATGATTTTCAGTAAATAGTTTCATGTGTAAAACTATACAATGTGGTTCTTAACTAAAACTTTACTTTTAGGAAAATATAGGATTTTCCTAGGATAACACTGTACATAACCAGAATCGTGTAAGAAAACAGTTAATCAAACATTACTCTTAAGAAAATATGGGATTTTCTTGGATTCGTAACTTTTTCGGAAAACCAAAGGAAACTTAAACATTTTCAGAAAAACAGACATCTTATGAACTCAGCAGCTTTATGCTGATTTTCAAATTGCGTGTATTCTCAGGTCCGCGTTAGATAGGTACCCAGCGATCCTTTTGGAGAAGACGGAGCGCACTGAAGATCTCGTCTTATCTTTTGTTCATATATACCAATGTATAGCACTTGGAATACTTTACTTTTGAACAATTGTAAATTTCAATATGTAATGTAATGGTTGTTTACTTTGCTTACTATGTGCATTGGATTTGATACTCAACGTGGAGTTTGCCCCGGAAATGTTTCCGCCTTCGGTTTTCGGGGTGTGATAAAGATGAGCATTAGAAGGGTTTTGGAGGGATTTTGGGGCTTCAAAACCCCCTTATAGGAGTTTACGGTTTTGGGAGGTGTTTCCTATCACACCCCAAAATCGGAGCAGCGGAAATGTTTTGGGGGTGGATGACGTCATGTCAAGTATCACAACATATGCAGTATAGTAATCAACGTACAACAACCATTAGATTAATAGTAATAATTTTACATAGGTTACATTTCATAGCAACATCAAAGTAATACAAGAAATAATATAGATACAGCTCGGTACTAGGCTGTCTCCGCAAAAGCTCCCAGGATGTACCTGTCTATCGATGACCTGAGAATACAAGTTATTTTGAAAGCGAATATCAGCATTTTTATTATGCTGGTGAGTTCATAAGTATTTAGTGTTATTTGTATAAATACATATTTTTAATCAAAATAACTTTATGAAAGATAGTAGTTTAGAATCTATGGTGTATTAGCGTCCTTTCCAGAAAATCCTATATTTTCTAAACAAAACCAGTCTTCTACCAAGACCCGACCGATTTATGTTTTAAGGAGTAGTTTTCCCCAAATTACTATCACTACCAAAATACAGAATTGACTTTAAAAGAATAATGAGAAAATCACAAGTGAAAAAAAATACTAGGGGAAAATAATATTTTACTTAAGCAGTGACACTGCTGGCTAAAAGTAAATATAACATAGACTCAGGGTGGTATTGAATGAACCAATACGCCTCGCAAAGTCTAAGAGAGTGAGATATAGACTCCAGGTGGTATTGAATGCATCAATACACCTGGCAAAGTCTAAGAGAGTGAGATACAGACTCTAGGTGGTATTGAATGAATCAATACGCCTCACAAAGTCTAAGAGAGAGTGAGATACAGACTCCAAGTGATATTGAATGAATCAATACGCCTCGCAAAGTCTAATAGAGTGAGATACAGACTCCAGTTGGTATTGAATGAATCAATACGCCTCGCAAAGTCTAATAGAGTGTCCTTAATCCTAACTAGGTTTATTTAATGATTATACCTAGTGTGTAACTAGGAAGGTATTTATATATATAAGGAATTGTATATATATATATATATATATATATATATATATATATATATATATATATATATATATATATATAGGTATCCCATGATTATACCTATTTCCTTAAAGATATGAATGATAAGGTAACTCCAGAGATACTCAGAAACCCTACTGATTGACTATTGATTTCCTGACGACCTGAGTAATTCTCCGTACTAGTGAGAGAGAGAGAGAGAGAGAGAGAGATAGAGGGAGAGATATAGATAGAGGTAGAGGGAGAGATAGAGAGAGATAGAGTCTCCTAACTATTCCTATAATAGTTACTAGGGTTCCAGAAACATGAATAATAGAAGGATGCATGTACTACTCAAGGCGATGAATTGGCTGAGAGAGAGAGAGAGAGAGAGAGAGAGCTTTTATGTCCATACATGTACATAAGATATATAATTAATGTTTAAACAACCTTCGTACGGATAACCTAAGTCCTTTAAACATTATTTATATAACTATACAAATATAGGCATGCATTTAACGAAATAAAAACATAGAAGAAAACTTTGGTAAAACCTTTGGAAAACCTTTACACTTAAGAAATTTATGACTTGATGTCATTTTGTAAAACAAGTTTTGAAAACCTTTGGAAATCCTTTGAAAAACCTTTCATAAACAGCTTTGAAAATGATTTTTATAAAACAGTTGAAGTGAAGAAAACCTTTGGAAATCCTTTTAATAAGAAATTACGACTGGATGTCTCTTTAGTAAACAAACTTCGAAAAACTATGGATAACCTTTAATGATCTAAAAAGGGATATTCATACTTTAACAAGATTCGAAAACATGATTTGGAAATCTTAAGCTGGATAAACAGTTTAACATGCAAAATCTATTTTGCTATACAGTTATTAATCACATGTGATTTATCTAATAACTGTACAGTTCAACTTGTATTCCCCCCTATAAAAGCAGTTAAAATCATTCAAAAGGTTATTTCAGGGGTATGAACTCACCTGTAACGAGTGGATCGGATGGAAATGTCGGTTGAGTGCTCGGTGTCAAGTAAAGACTTGAACACACTTAATGACCTAGTCACATATGAATACATATGTTTACATATAATTAGTGATTATTACACTAATTAAACACATATAAGCATCCTAATGTGCGGAAAAACACTTTGGTCAAGTGCTAGGAGGCTATTGGGTTGCAATAAGGGGGTGTATGGCCTAGTTAGGGAGTTTACTCTTCAAGAGTAAACTCTTTGGGGAGATTTTGGCCCAATGACCACTCCCCATGAGTTTATAGCCCTAAACTCATGGGTGATGTGTTCTTGGATGTTTAAAGGTCTTACAACACTTGTGGAATTAGGCTAGGTTCAATTCTAGGGCATAGGAAGTGGTTAAGTCCTCAAATGGACCATTTATGGGAGTTTACGGCTGTAAACATAGAGTTTACGGCCATAAACTCTTACTTGTCTCCTCACTTCATGATTTAAGGTCTTAAATGAAAGAATACAAGGTTCTATGCATTATTCCAAGCCATATGGGGGAGTTAGGGCATCATTTGACCTCCTTAGAGGAGTCTACGGCCAAGGGACCAATCCTTCGGGGGTTTACAGCCGTAATCTCCTAAGGTCATGGTTTCCTTGGTGTTTAAGGTCCTTACTTCGATGGTGGTTTATTCTAGACATTACCTCAAGCCATAGGAAGTGTTTAAGGGGCAATTTAACACCTTAAATGGTGTTCACGGCCTATGAATAGGGGTTTATGATCCAAGAATGTTCTTGGGCCGTAAACTCATGTTTACTCCTCAAATGACAAGTTTTTGGTGTTCTAAGCTCATACATGTAAGTCCCTAAGTCATAGCTAAGCACTAGGATTGATTTGGAAGGGTTTGGGGCTTCAAAACCCCATTTATGGGTGTTTGCGGTCCAAGAGTGTTCTTGGGCCATAAACACATGATTTTGAGGCTTTTGGATGATTTAAACACGAATTTGCATGTATATCAAGCTAAACAACAAACTAGGACAGATTACTTACGATTATGGAGCTCGAAAGAGGCGTTTTTGGATCAAAATCGGCTATGTAGAGAGAGAGTAGAGAGGGGTAAGAGTGGGAAAGGCTTCAAATGTGACCACTCAATCCCTTATATAAGGGTTGAGTTTGTGAACCGGAGGAAATCTACCCTATACTGACGTTAAACGGGGCTTATGGTCGTACCCAATTAAATGGTCGTTACTCAACGTGGTCGTAATCTAAAAACTTTTCAAAGGTGATGGGATTAAAACAACCTTTAATCTATGAAGATCGATTAGATCTTGAACAAGTATATGAATATAAAAACAGTAAGAACGCAATAAAAAGAACAAGACAAGATTGAATCAAACGAGTCGAATGATTAAACAAAATCCTCAGAAGAGCTCGATTAAGAACATCAACTGTAGAGGATTGGTAGGCTACAAGAATGATTAAAGAAAACCTTGAAATTACTATCGTTAAGCTCTCTATCGTTATTCTCTGAATCGTTAACCTAAATCCTTACCCTAATATACATGCAAGCATTAACTTATATAAAATACATAAAAGGCTCTCGGTTAGACAGGCCCAAACCGGAGTATACATGGCTAAACTAACGAGCCCAAAAGACGCAACATCAAAATAAAACTTCAGCCCAACAATCTCCCCCTTTGCGTCAATTTGGAGCGAGACCTTCACTTCTTACTTGGGCCGGCAGCTGAAGCTGGTACCTTCTTCTTCACGGTGCTAAACAGACACTTGGTTATGGAGAGGATGGTCTGTCTAAACCGGATGTACCAATTGATCATATCATTGAAGTACTTGATGTCATCAGCCGAATTCTCTTTACACCGCTTGATAATTGATAAGATGTGCTCCAAGCAAGCTGTGGTGTAAAGGTGTTTGTCAGCTAAAGCGAAGAGACATTTCTGTCCTTCGGCTCTAGTGAACATTACTGAGTTTCGCCTTGGATCAATCTTGCCCATTTGCATTTGATTCAGATCATTGGCCGATCCCACAGTTGCTATCTTCGGTTTCTTCTTAAACACTGTGGCGACCTCCTGATCCATTAGGGCAACCTCCATGATGTAGCAAGCCAACATCCTTTTGACATGGTCTATGATGGGACCATATTCAGATTCATCTGTCAGAAGGATATTGTACAAGACAATCCAGTCATGAGGATTAAGATTCGGCAGATCCGCCAGGGAGATAATGTGAGCAGTTCTTGCTGATCCACGAATGAGCTTGAACTTGACGTTTGTGAATCTCCCCACGGCATAAGGCTTTAGTACCCGAACATTGACAATCTTCTGGGCGCTCCAGGTAAGGTATTGAGGGCGAGCGGCCTCCAGGTAGAAGTCAATGAGCTCCCTGTCAAGCTCATCGTTCGGATGCGGGACTTCAAAAATGTTAGAGAAGGCGTGGAAGATGAACGCCTTTCGAGTCAGCGGCATATCAAATTGCGAATCGACAGTGTTGTTGCAGTCGAATGATATAACCGGCTCGAGCCATAATATGCTTGGAGTTTCTATGGCCTCTTTTATCATACGATCCCTGGTCCAGGCAGGGAAGAGCAACTTTCGGCTCTCAAGGAGATCGTGGGCTTCTTTTTGCTTTCGTTCGGCTTCTTCAGCCTCACGCGCCACACGACTGGCATCGTCTTCAGCATTGCGACTGTTCTTTCTTTTCAACATGTTAGCAATGGTCTCCTTGTCTTCATCTTCATCTTCATCTTCATCTCCTCCCTCAGCTATGTTTTTGCCCTTGTTCTTCACACCCGAACCCGAAGCATGATCAGCAGAGGGTGGTTCGGTTGTGTGAGTAGCTTTGGAGGAAGGAGGTGGTTTCGATCCTTTCTTCTCATCTCCCCCTTGTTTCGGAATGGACACAAAACTCGGCAGGCCTTCAATCTTGCTTAAAAGATCCATGGCCGGAGAGAGTTTTTCAGCGAGGGTACGCCTCACTGAATGGTTTAGGATGGGGTCGTGTGCTTCCATGATGTTTGATAATGCTGCGTGGACATTCGAAACACACGTCTTTATCACCTCCCTTTCGGATCGAAGAGCTTCCAATTGTTGCTGAGAGTTGGAAAGTTGCGTGCTCTTGACCTTGAGGGCGGTTGTTTTACTCGCCAAGACGTCCATCAGAGAATTTTCAGCTGCAAGATCCTCTTGTAGCTTTGCCAGGCGGGCATCGATGGAGGCACGAAGTGCCGAGTTGTCGTCGCTTATATTCTGGCGTAAGGAAGCGAACGAAGACAGCTCCGTCGAGACAAACTTGGCCAATTATTGAACAATCGGTTCCAGAGTCGTCTTGGTGGCATCGGCGCTCTCCTGCAAGGACTTCAGCAGGACAGAGGCGTCGGTGAATAGTTTATCGACTTTTTCGGTTGCAGCCTCACAGGCTCGGGTGGAGGCATCGATAGCAGCAGTTGCTGAGGCCACCGAATCATGTTGAGCCCTGGAGAAGGCGTCAACAATCTTCTGAAGGGCAGCTTCAGAAAGAGATGACTGGTGGTTGGTGGAGGAGGCAAGAAGTAGATCAACCTTCTCGTTAAGCTCTCGAAGATGCTTCTTTGTCACTGGAGCATCATCCTCCTCGTCACTCTGAACTTGAAACGGACTATAGTAGACCGAATCAAAGTTCATGTGATCACCACCAAGGTAAGGGTTTTCGCCATCGGAGGCATTTTCTGGAGATGGAGGTGGTGGTGAAGCTGGGGGTGTTGTGGTTGGTGTATTTGGATTTTGAGTATGGGGTGGGGTAGTTTCGGGTGGTGGTTGAGTTTGGGTTTCGGTTTGTGGTGGTTCGGTTACTGGAGGGGTTTATGGTGGGAATGGAAATAGGAATAGTTGGTGGAGGTGAAGGAATTGGAGATTGATGAAGTTCCATCTCTGGGGTTGGGGACCGAGGTGGTGTGTTGCCTCGTTGAGGAGATTCGTCTCCTTGAGATCCTTCAGAGTCCGAACTTCCACCCTCAGATTCGCTTGAAGAGGAGGGAATAACTAGCTTTCGCTTCTGTTGGGTCTTCCTTCTCTTCGGCTGTGGGGATGAAGCAGCCTTCGGTTGTTTCCTCTTTTTGGGAGAAGGGCCTTTTGGAGCTTTGGCCGCTTGCTTCCCTTTTTCACCCTTTTTTCCCCTGTTGGTTGGTTTGTCAGCGTCATGGATCGATCTGAGCATATCCGGTGTCAGTTCCCTGGGACCAGTTGGCCTAAACTCCTTGATCGTCCGAATCAACCGGCTATCAGACGGCACGCTGCCATACATCGTCTCTGGGATGGAGCCAATGAAAGAGAATTTTGATGCATCTGAGACGATGATCTTCTTGGTATGGAATGTACCAACAGAAGACATCGATGCACCGACAGCAGTAGGAACCTCAAACTTGTCCATGGCCCATCTTGTAATCAAGATCCAGAACCGGGCCAACGACACCTCAGAGTGTCGTGATGATGAAGAGAGGCTCTGGATGAGCTGTTGCCATAGGACCATTCCAAAGTCCAGATTAACCCCGTTGTAGATGGCATACATTATCGATAGAAATAGGCGACTAGCTCCATCGGACCCTGAGCTCCTCTCCGACAAGCCCTTGAAAAGGACTGTAAATAAGCCATTCCACTGTGGCGGCAGGCAAGACTTCTTGAACTTGGCTACAAAGGTGAGAACCTCTGTGTATCCCATGTTGTAAAACATGTTGAACAGCATCCCAACCGGAATCGTCTCCGGGTTGATTCTTGAAGGGTCAACAGCAAACCCTAACATTGTGCAGAACCGTTGTCGAGAAATGGAGGTTTTGTGTTCTGCAATCTCGAAAAATACCCGTTCTACGGCCTTATCGTAGTAAGCAGTCACGTAGACCTGCGAGAGGGCCACCATCGGCACAGTTTCAATCCGGGATAGTGCAGGAGCAATCTGGGAGTACTTCAGGCATTCAATGACCGGCGACATGTAGGAGTCGTACGCCAGTGGGTTGAGATCAATGACCAGACATTGCTGAGGACGGATGGGGAGTATCTGAGAGGTTGCATGAACAGAAGAAGATTCAGCCATTGTTGCAGGTGTGGAGAAGAAGATGAACGGGAGAGTGTTTGGGAGTATTTGTGCTTTGGAAAATTATGGAGGCAGTAAAGAGGTAAAAGGTGGTGTAGACGGCCTTTTATAGTGGGTGATAGGAGAGAGAAAAATCGTTTCAAATCTCTTATGGAAATACGTAGCAGGTTTTTTGAGTGACTGATTGGTGACAGTTGGGACGTGCGATGATCATGTAGGAGAGAGAGTGTCAGGTTCCTAGGATTATGCCGCCCAATAAGCGCCGGTTCAGAGAGAGAAACCGTTTCCATTTCCACACGCGCCTTTAATGCCAGAGATATGACGCTTCAATATCGCACACGCGTCCATAAGTGTCAGGAAAAGCGCGGCTGTTTCAAATTCACGCGCCCTTCTTTTTACCGTCGTTTGAATTTTTATCCCTTTAACTCCCGCCGAGTCAGCAACCTTTCGTCTTATCCCTTTTTAAACGGCATCTTTTTGAATTAAACGCCCACGTGGATTGTTTTTGACCACAACTTCATAATTAACCACCGAGTAATAATCCAGCCTGTAAATAATTAGTAACAGAATTTTGGAAAATCAAGGATTTTCGTGCAAAGAGTGTAAAAGAAAAAAGAAATAAAGCAACTCTTTTAAGGATATTCTGTGATGTCAATAATGACACGAAACTGATGATCCCGGGCACGAATCTCTTCCTTCAAGGTCAAGAGAGACCTCAAAGTGTTAGTGTGGAATCCCGTTGAATTACGATCAAACATTTATTAATAAATGTTGAAAGGCTTCTTTTAATAAGGCTAAATAAGGGTGGTTTCGCTTTGATTCATCAATTCTAATCTTGATATAAGAAAGAAAGTGAACAAAGTACTTGTGAGACCGATGTAGCCTGTTGAACAAGTAGGTAGGAATTCATTTTGTATTGGTTTGGATAAATATAAAATCTCAGATAAAAAAAATTTAAAATTGGATCCCGTGGGAAGAAATGTTATGGTGTGTAACAATTTCATAGGAATCACGCAAAAGAAAATTTGAGATTTCATTAAGGTACATTCGTCAATTCATTGGTGAAAACTTGATCAAATTAATTGTTCACCGTCAATTCTTTGGTGTTGAATTTTGGGTTTCACTCAGCTCGTAGTGGCACGAAACTAAGATCATAAGCACAGAGGTTGTGTAACCATAAACCCCAGTGGTAGTTTCTGGGAGTCTCAAGGGTTACGATAATGAAACGAAGGTAGTGGAGAAGAGTTATGGAGATGGTGTAAGAAAATATAGTACCTCTGCTGCGAAAATAGGACCAAGCAGGAAACTCTTAACGCATGTGAGAAAAGAGTGAGGTAGCTCACGATTAGAATAAATGTATTAGCCTTATTGGGAAGACAAAGTTTGTGTATACCAGATCATGAAGGCTATTATTCAAAATCTTATGAGGCTTGGGACACATACAGCAGCATGCTTCTAGGGACACTTAAGTAAGTCATCAAATATATCCCCATAAACGAATGAACACACAAAAAAAATATTTTTGGAGTTTTTGAAATTTATAATAGAAAAAAAAATAAAGGTAAAAGAGAAGTAATAAAAAAATAATAAAAATAAGTAAAAAAAATAAGTTTAAAAAAAAAAGAGACTTAAAAAAAAACTTTGGAGAAAAAAAAATGAAAAACCGAACCCGAACGTTCGGTTGGTTTCGGTTGGGAAAAAGATGAAAAACCGAACTCGAGCGTTCGGTTGGTTTCGGTTCTAGAAAATATTGAAAAACCGAACCCGAACGTTCGGTTGGTTTCACTTTAGGAAAATTTTGAAAAACCGAACCCGAACCTTCGGTTGGTTTCGATTCCACAAAATTTTGAAAAACCGAACCCGAACCTTCGGTTGGTTTCGGTTCCACAAAATTTTGAAAAACCGAACCCGAACCTTTGGTAGGTTTAGGTTTTGGAAAATTTTGAAAAACCAAGGAATTTAGATATACAAGAGATAAATACTTTTAACACAAAGAAAAACAAAATTGTACAAGAAATTTACAACACAGATAAACTACCTTTGAAGTAATGAGCGAGTCAGATGGTTGAACCGAACCCGAACGTTCGGTTGGTTTCGCTTCTTACGTTTGAGGTTTGAAGGGAGTGTGAGGTACTGACTCTGATTCCATCATACCTAGCCCTTGCAATATTTTATTGAATGATGCTTCAGGAAGAGCTTTGGTAAAGACGTCAGCCAGTTGATCAGTGGTTCTTACGAAGTGAACTTCGACGTTTCCATCTTCCACGTGATCTTTGATGAAGTGATACCTCAGTGCTATATGTTTGGTTTTAGAGTGTTGCACTGGGTTATGACAGATCCTAATTGCACTTTCAGAGTCACAATATAGTGGGATCTTCTTCATATTGAGTCCATAGTCTCGAAGTTGACTCTGGATCCAAATCACTTGTGATGTGCAGGATGCAGCGGCAATGTACTCCACTTCGGCAGTAGACAACGACACACACGTTTGTTTCTTGGATTGCCAGCTGACCAACTTCCCATCAAGAAATTGACAGCCACCAGTTGTGCTTTTACGGTCGAGTCCACATCCTCCAAGGTCAGCATCAGAATAGGCTTGAACGAAGAAGCCTGAATTGGATGGATACCATAGACCTAAGGAGGTGGTTCGCTTGAGATAGCGTAAGATGTTCTTCACTGCAAGCATGTGAGGTTCGCGTGGGTTTGCCTGAAATCGAGCACAATAACACACATAAAACATGATATCAGGCCTGCTAGCATTTAGATACATCAGTGAGCCTATCATTTGACGATAGAGCGTGATATCGACAGCCGGTTTGTCAAGAGATGGAGTTAGCTTGGTGCCGAATGCCATTGGGACTTTGACTTTTGAGTCTCCCATCATGCCAAACTTCGCTAGGAGAGTCTTCGTGTAAGCTTCCTGATTTATAAAGATGCCTTCGGGTCCCTGTCTTATGTTCAAACCAAGGAAAAAGTTAATAGGACCCATTGAGCTCATTTCAAACTTAGTCTCCATCAACTTTCTGAATTCAGCTGTTAAGCTGGGATTCGTGGAGCCAAAGATGATGTCATCGACATAAATTTGAACTATCATAAGATGGTTACCTTCCTTTTTGCGAAAGAAGGTTGGGTCAACCGAACCTTGTTTAAATTTAGACATCTTTAAAAATTTTGTAAGCGTTTCATACCAGGCTCTCGGAGCTTGTTTGAGGCCGTGCACAGCTTTATCCAGAATATAGCAATGATTTGGATACTTTTCGTTCACGAAACCAGGAGGTTGCTCCACATACACAGTTTCTTCGAGTTCTCCATTGAGAAATGCACACTTGACGTCCATTTGGAAAACCTCAAAGTTTTTATGAGCAGCATAGGCCAGAAATATTCTAACAGATTCTAGCCTAGCTACTGGAGCGAAAGTCTCTTCATAGTCTATCCCTTCCTCCTGACAGTATCCCTTGACCACCAGACGAGCCTTGTTCCTTATGACATTACCTTCCTTGTCCATTTTGTTCCTAAAGACCCACTTAAGACCAACAACCGAAGCATCTAGAGGAGTTGGAATGAGGCGCCAGACTTTGTTCCTTTCAAATTCGTTTAGTTCGTCTTGCATTGCATGAACCCAATCAGAGTGATCGAGGGCAGTGTTAACTGTCTTCGGTTCAACTTTTGATACGAATGAGTTAAACATACAAAACTCAACCTTTGAAAATAAGGATGTCTATTTTGCCTTCAGTTGTGATCGGGTCAGAACCTTTTCAGATACATCATCAACTACTTGAGAGATAGGATGATCTCTGGTCCATTTGGTAAGAGGAGGGTAATTCGGATCAAAGGTTGGGTCTAGTTCAACATTGATCATTTCTTCTGGCTCAGATTGGCTATCATAATCGAGCGTCATATCGTCATGCTCCCCCTCAATTGATGAGTCTTGAGAAACATGAGGTTCAGGGGTTTCTTGTGGTGCTGGGCTTTCAGGCGTTGAAGCACCTTCGTTTGGAGTGGCATCTTCGGTTGGTGAGGTACCTTCGGTTGGTGAAGGACCTTCGGTTGAAGTTGTAGAGCTTGGCTCCCCCTGGACTTGTGAGCTTGGCTCCCCCTCGACATGAGAACTTGGCTCCCCCTCGACTGAAGCATTGTTGGATGGAGATTCATCAGTGGGCAATTCTCCTTCATGCATTCTTCTTGCAGCACCTTCGACAATCTGCTTCATATGATCAACTTTGTTGTCAGCTGTACCTGCTTCTGAGAGAGAAGATTTTTCCGGTTCGTCAAAGTGTTCCAGAAATTTCTCGTATAGATTGGCGATCGAGACTGTGACTTGGCCAGTTTGAGGAAAGATTTCCCCGGCAGTGTCTTCTATGGCCTGTAGCTTCTTGACATAGCTATCGGCAAAGGTCACATAGTATGTCTCTTCAATCCTTCTTGAACGTTTGTTTAGGACCCTGTACGCCTTGGATGTAAGCGAGTAACCCAGAAAAATTCCCTCGTCAGCTTTGACATCAAACTTGTTGCGGTGTTCTTTAGTGTTAAAGATGAAACACCTTGAGCCAAACACGTGGAAAAATTTCACGTTGGGCTTTCTGTTGTTTAAAATCTCATATGGTGTGAGCGTGAAGCGCTTGTTGAGATAGGACCTGTTCTGTGTAAAACAAGCAGCAGAAATAGCGTCAGCCCAAAAATAAAGAGGTAAAGAAGCGAAACTTAGCATAGTTCGGGCAGCTTCACACAAAGATCGGTTTCGTCTTTCGACTATTCCGTTCTGTTGTGGTGTGTAAGGAGCTGAGAAATTGTGACTAATTCCCTTTTCTGCAAGAAACTCTTCAAACTCCCTGTTCTTGAATTCAAGACCATTGTCGCTCCTGATGTTGCGAACGACCTTCTTGAGTTGAACTTCAATTTGCTTGTTAAACACTTTCAGCTTTTGAGTCGCTTCAGATTTGAGCTTTAGAAAGAACACCCATGTAAATCGCGAAAAGTCATCAACAATAACAAGAATATACTTGCTACTACCGATGCTTTCGATAGATGAAGGACCACCCAAATCGATATGAAGCAATTCGAGTGGTTCAACTACTTTTGTGTTGATTACAGATGGGTGACTTTGACGACTCTGCTTCCCCATTTCGCATGCAGCACACAAATGCTCTCTGTCGAACTTGAGCAATGGAAGACCTCTAACATGACCTCCAGTGACAAGTCGGTTGATATCTTTGAAATTGAGATGAGAGAGTCTTCGGTGCCACAACCAGCTTTCGTCGGATTGAGCTTTTGATAACAGGCATATGGCTGGGTTTCCTTTGATGGGTTTCATGTTTAGAGGAAACATTTCACCCTTTCGCTCTGACTTGAGAATCACTTTCTTTGTCTTTTTCTCTATGATTTCAGAACCTTCATCATCGAATGAGACTTTGAGACCTGTACCTCCAACAAGCTGAGATACACTGATGAGGTTGTGTTGGAGTCCTTCCACATAAGCCACCTTCCTTATAGTGAAGTCTCCATTTGTTATCATTCCAAATCCCTTTATGGTGCCGAAAGAGTTATTTCCAAACTTGACGTTGCCACCATTTGCAAGAGATCTGTATTCCCTGAGCTCCTCTTTCCTCCCTGTCATGTGACGCGAGCAGCCACTATCGATGTACCATTCTTCGTCGAACTGCTCGTCACTTATAACCTGCAAAAATTAAGCAGATTTAGGAACCCAAAGTTTCTTGGGTCCATGTGAGCTTTTCATGGGAACGGGAATTGTAAGAGAGATGTCAACTAGATATTTTCGTTTTATTAGAGTTGTTTCATCTTTCTTTTTAATGGTAAAGACTTTTATTTTGTTAGGATTGGGTGAGTTCGTTTTGGACTCTGGTTTGGATTCATTGACCTTCTGCTTTCCCTTTTGTTCAGCTGATGAATGAGATTTTTGAGAATAAGCGGAATTAGCTTTAGAGCAAGATGGAGATGATTCTGTGGAAGTAGAAGAATTAGAAGAACGAGAAGAATTAGAAAGAGAGGATTTGGATGGAGAGGATTTCCTGGCTGGTGACTCTAGGTGACCCTTTTGCTTTTGATCATTGGAGGGACTGACCTTACAGCCTTGTTCTCTTTTGACTTCAGAACCGAACCTCTGCGTTCGGTTGGAGTTGTTCTTGGAACCGAACCTTTGGCTTCGGTTGAAGTCCTTTTCAGAACCGAACCTTTGGTTTCGGTTGGAGTCCTTTTCTGAACCGAACCTTTGCCTTCGGTTGGTATTTTCTTGTGAACCGAACCTTGGCTTTCGGTTATTGGAACATTCAGGCTTTCTTACAGGATTGTTTTCATACTTCAGATTCTTGTCTTGGTGTGAGTAGTATGCATTCTGGGTGTGCCAGAATTGTTTCCTTTCAGAAAGGTTTTTCCTGTATCTTTGGTTCCTTTCTATCTTTTTATCCCTCATCTTCTTAGGTTGATGATGAACATTAGCTTTCGTTTTCGGTTTCTCCTTGGCTGGTTCCTTTTGAACAGAAGAAGTTTTGCTTTGAGCCGAGGAAGCAGAGGGAATGTCTGAAGAAGTTCCACTTTGAGCTGTTGGAGTAGAGGGAATGTCTGAAGAAGTTCCACTTTGAGCTGTTGGAGTAGAGGGAATGTCTTCTTTTGCTGATCTCCCATTCTCCTGAGGAATATCTTTCGTACCACTGGTGCTTGGCTCACTGAAGTTATCAGGTTTATTCAAGGGTTCAGGTATGTATCTCCCTTTTCTCATCCAGGAGGTTCTTTCAGATAGGCCAACGGTTTCGTTTCCATTATCTATTGGAGCTTCCCAGAAGTACTCATCACAGCCATCAGCATTGTCTTCGTTTACAATATCTGTGAGCTCAGCTGTTTGATGTTCGGTTACTCCAGTCACCTTGTATACTTGATTCGGAGTGGTCCTGACCTTTTGATACACAACCGCTTTCTCTACTAATTTCGGGGACTTTTGTTGGGACAATCGAGCGAACTCCACAGAGTTTTCAGAAATTAGATTTTTGTGGTTTTCAATTTCGCTTTTAACAAATTCTGAGCAGTCAACCGTGTCCTCTACAAAAATTTCACTCATGTTTTTGTCCTCGTTAAGCTCAGATGCATTTTCAACATCAATTTTGTTTTCTGAGCTTACATTGGCATTTAGAGAGTCAAATTTTGCATGGTTTCAGTTCTCAGTTTAAGTCTGTCATTTTCGTCCAAAAGATTTTTGAGCATGTCCTTGTGGTCTTTGGATTTAATGAAGGACTCAATTTTGTCCAGTCCATACATATAGGTCGGATTGACATCATCAGACGATATCACACTCTCACAATTGTAGGCTTCGGCATCGATTTCATCCTCCTTAAACTCTAGGAAGGGCAAAATCATGCGATGGATCTTTTGGCCTATCTCACAGCCCAAGTGAAGTTGAGTAATATTGGAATACAAACGTTTAGCAATTAAACAAAAAACATTTCGTTGTTTTAACAATTTTAAATTGTCTCTCTGCAAATAAATGTTTTCGTCTTTAACTTTAACTAATTCTGACTCTTTTAACTCAATCCACATCCGCCGCTCCTCACTCTTCGATGCTACCCCGCTTAATTGATCAGTCAGGTTAGAATTGGTGACTCGAGTTTGAGTTAAGCTACTATCTAAATGAGAAATTCTTGTGTTGACATTTTTTAGTTCTTTCTCATATGAGGATGGTGGTACTTTAGATGAAATAAAAATAGATTGTACCTTCTTTATCAGTTCATCGAGCTCATTGAACTGTTGGCTGAGTGGTTTGGCCGCAAAGCACATATCCTCCTGTACCTTCGGTCCATCGCTTCCTCCATCGGTGTTGTATCCCCTCATTTGAGATACGTCAGTCACCATGAAGCATCTTCCTCCACTACTTTCCTCCTTAGCCACATACACCTTTCCATGGGTAGGCTTCCTCACTTCTTCGTCTTCTGAGTCGGTAGACCAAACTTCTATGCTACCAAACTCATCGTCATTAACCGAACCCTGCACAATAAGAGCATTAATAGATGGGTTAGCGGTAGACTTCTTCTTTCTCAACTCATCCAGTCTCTTCTGCAGCACGGCTTCCTCATCATTTCCATCGTCCTTTTCAGCCATCTTCTTAAGAACACAGTCCTTAGCATAGTGGTTCTTGCCACCACAGTAGAAACAGCTTACTCCGGAATCGCCATCTGCCTTCGGTTCCTTCTTGGGCTCCTCAGCTTTCGGTTCATTATTCACCTTTTCAGAACTGTAACTCCCCTACCAGTTTCGGTTTTTGTTGCTGGGGAATCTCTTCTTTATGAACCTCTTAGGATTGGACACCATCATGGCATAATCCTCAGACGTGAGGTCATATTCCTCCAAGTTGAGCTCTTCATCCTCCATCACAGCTTTACTTTTAGATAGGAGGGCCAACGAACCAAGACTAGAAACAACGTTCTTCTCTTGTACCACAATCTTCTCTTGGGACTTTAGAATACCCACCAGTTTCGCTAAAGAGTATGATTTAAACTGCTCATGGGCTTTGACAGTGGAAACCACTGCTCTCCACTCAGACCTCAGTCCGTTCAAGAAAGTAACCTTCTGTTCGATAAGCTTCCTTTCAATGTCGTGTTTAATCATCTTGCTGAGAAGATGATTGAAGCGATCAAACGTCTGGGTCACCGTTTCTTCGGCCCCATGCCTGAATTCTCCAAACTCAGATAGAAGCAAGGTTTGGATAGAATGTTCAAGACCTTCGTCTGTGGAATACAGTTCGCGAAGTCTATCCCATACTTCCTTCGCCGTTGTGCATGAGCTGACCAGTCTGAGTGTGTCGGACTGAAGGGCGAATCTGATCAACCTTAACGCCTTAATATTACACTGGAATTTGTCCTTTTCATCTTGTGCAATATCCTTCACATCCTTCAGCAGATCGTTGTACTCTTTTTGTGTCTTGATAATTCTGGACGTAGTAGAATGAGAAAACGGTCCATTGATGATGGCTTCCCATATGAGGTACCCATTTTCCTCCGATCCAATCACGTAATCTTCAAAATGATGCGCCCACACTTCATAGTCATGGGTGTATAAGATTGGAATCTTTGTCGTCGAACCGATGCTGTTGGAAATATTAATAGGGTTTGATTGCGTCGCGTCCATTATGATCGTAAATAACCTGTTCAAAGATCAGACTTGTAATAAAGCAGATTAGGGCAAAACAATAAATATTAAGATACGTCAATTAAGATGACGGCTCAATAAATATCGATGATTGCGGAAAACCCTAATGAAATCTTTTTCACAGAAAAGATGTGTATTGATTACACAGCCTCCCGCTCTGATACCAATTGATGGGATTAAAACAACCTTTAATCTATGAAGATCGATTAGATCTTGAACAAGTATATGAATATAAAAACAGTAAGAACGCAATAAAAAGAACAAGACAAGATTGAATCAAACGAGTCGAATGATTAAACAAAATCCTCAGAAGAGCTCGATTAAGAACATCAACTGTAGAGGATTGGTAGGTTACAAGAACGATTAAAGAAAACCTTGAAATTACTATCGTTAAGCTCTCTATCGTTATTCTCTGAATCGTTAACCTAAATCCTTACCCTAATATGCATGCAAGCATTAACTTATATACAATACATAAAAGGCTCTCGGTTGGACAGGCCCAAACCGGAGTATACATGGCTAAACTAACGAGCCCAAAAGACGCAACATCAAAATAAAACTTCAGCCCAACAAAAGGGATACCAAGGATGTTTCACATATTTCTAATTTTTTTGGACACTCATGAAGTCAATATAAAAGTCCCAATTTAATTAACCTAATCCAAAAGGTTAACAGAAGAATTTAATAAAGCGAGTTTTATTAGCGGAAAAGGGTTTACTGTGATGGGATAAATTTCAGGTTGTCACATTCCCCAACCATAAACTCTAGTTTTTAAGGTATTTTGGGTGGTTAAATCCCGAATTTGCATGAATACTGTGACATCCCCAAAATCACGGCCAGAAAAGACCGATTTTGTTTATGCTTTGTTTAAAAATCAGAGTAACATTTTAAATAAAAGTGTTGCGGAATTTGTCCCAAAACAAAATATGATAAAGATTTATCAAAAGCATTTCCATAGAAATGTATTTCATTAAAAGACTTGGGATGTCATGTTCGTACAGATCAAAAGCATAAACAGTACAATATAAGCCTTACTACATTATTTCATATCTACAGGCCTATATCCGTAATCCCGTGTCCAAACATCATATCTATGCTTAAGCGCCACTACCTGTAATACATAAAACTGAGTAGGTCAGGCTTGGGAGCCTGGTGAGCACATAGGGTTTTCAACCCACAATAAATAAGTTTATTAATTTCATCAATCAACAATAACCTAATTACCCGTTACCGTTATCGTCACTTTACGTCCCTAAACACCTATCATAAGGGACCTAGCCTAAGGATCATTATCGGGACGGACACTACTGCTAAGGGGATTCCTCAGCAATAAATGTCCTAAAGGCAACCATGTGGGGGATGGAGTACACCGGTGAACACATCGTTCACAAACACCTACAGGTTGCGAGCCTGCTAGTGTTCCAATGGACTGTCTAGAAGAGTCTGTGGTCGTCATCCATACTCCGCTGGATGACAGAATCAACAACACCAACATCGAGGCCTCTCATCATTTTATCACACATCACCTATTACATCTACCCATGTTTTACCCCAACATTTTCGTAGATATAAAATACATATACAGTTTAAATCATTGAAAACATGTATAACAATGTTCATCCGGCATAGATAGCAAGTATTCAGATAATATGCACACATAGCACGTAATTTATATAAAATACTTCATATCTATGTGTAAGCTGAAAGTAACTATGCACTCACCTGATTAGGTGGTGACTCAGCACTTGGACAGCGCTTCGATACTCTCAAAATGATATTCCTTCGATAAAACCTAGTATCGATACCACTAGGGTTTAGTTTAACGATAACCGCGACAAATTAATTAGTCCGGGTATTATTAAGCGTTAATAATACTCGATATAACTCATAATAATAGCCCAAATAATTATTTTAAGGACCTAATAACATTCCTATAATTATTTGAAAGCTATATAGAAAATTGCGTAAGCGTAGCACACTTACAGCGAATTTTATTGAGAACCGGGACTTAATTGGAGGAGCGTTTTGAAACTGAAAAACTCCTTTTTCTCGGGACTCCGGGAGCCTCGGGGCTTCCATAGGGTGCTAAGGGGCTTAACTAGGGTTTAGGGGTGGTTTGGGGTTGTAGCGAGAGAAAGAAGTTAGAGAGAGAAGTGAAAAAAGTGTGAAAAATTAAGAACCATCGGCCTCCTTTTATAGTCCTACGAGGCCTCGGTACGTTGGGCGTACCTCGGACCTACGCGGGGCGTAATGGCTCGGATAAGATCAGCAGGTGGCATCCTCCGAAGGGCGCGACGTGGCTCAAGCTGGACCGTAGGAGGCTGAAGTACGCGAGGCGTTCCGTCCTCGCACACGGCACGTAAGGAGAACATTGGGCGTCCGAAGCGAACGATGGGCGTCCAAGAAGCGACGTGTTGGCCATCCGAAGCGAGCCGTGATCAGCAAGCGACGATCAGGATCTTGCCACGTCATCGTTCTAGCATCAGATTTCGCAATTTCACTTTCCAACTTTAAAAATTCGTAACTTTCGCATACGACCTCCGTTTTTGACGTTCTTTATATCCACGCGAAGGTGGGAACGTACTCTACAACTTTCGTTTAGACTTCGTTGGCTAATTTTGGCTCAATTTTAAATTTTATATTATTAACGGGCCGGGACATGATTGGTCCGTTAAATCCTCATAACTTCTTCATCCGACATCTGTTTTCACCCATCTTTTTCTCGTTATGCTACTCTCAACAAGATCTTCGATTCTCGTTTAGGTCGTGTTGGCTAAAAACCGCTCGATCTAATATTCGAATTTCGGGTTGTACACTGCTATTCTGAAACTTCGAAAAATCATAACTTCTTCATACGAAGTCGGATTTGGGTGTTCTTTTTATCGATGCTCTTAGTGTAACATATTCTACGACTTTCTTTTAGATCGCTAAGGCTAAATCTCGCTCTATCGTAAATTCACTATTCACGCTTCCTGGTATCGTGCCGGTTCTGTCGTGAAACTTCGACGGGTCATAACTTCTTCGTTATAACTCGGATTTCGGCATTCTTTATATGTACGAAAACCTTGAGACATATTCTACAACTTTATGTAGAGATATCAGGATTATCTCACACTTTAATTTTGACGCTTATTTTTATTCTTTATTAATTATACATTTATAATTAAATAATGAACACATAAACACACATAATTCACATAATACTCAAATATTTCATCTTTATTACTTCAAAAGGAGTTACAAGAGTTGTCCTAGACTATTACATTGACAAAAATGCTTAGCCCTGAAACCTGGGCGTTACAATTCTCTCCCCCTTAGGATGATTCCGTCCCGGAATCATGCATCAGCAAACAGATGTGGATAGCGACACATCATGTCATCCTCTGTTTCCCAAGTGAGATTCGGCCCATTCGAATGTTTCCATCGGACTAGCACCAATTCGACCGTCTTGCGTCGTAACTTCTTAGTCTTACGGTCAACAATTGCCTCAGGCTCTTCGATCAACCTTTTATTTTCATCCATCCTTAACTCTGAGATTGGAATTATGTCGGGAACATCTCCCGTGAATTTCCTCAAATAACATACATGGAAGGTGTTATGAATACCATTGAGTTCTTCGGGCAATTCCAGCTTGTAAGCTTGGTTCCCAATCTTCTGAAGAACTTTGAACGGTCCAATAAACCTTGGACTCAACTTTCCTCGTTTCCCAAATCGTATAAGTCCCTTCCACGGTGAGACTTTAAGCAAAACGGAATCCCCAACTTTGAAGGTTATTGGTCGTCTTTTCTTGTCAGCATAGCTCTTCTGACGATCCTGAGCTGCTAACATTCTTTCCCTAATCACCTTTAACTTCTCAGCAGTCTCATGGACTATCTCGGGGCCCATAAACTGCTTATCTCCGGCTTCAAGCCAATAAGACGGTGTACGACACTTCTGTCCATATAAGGCTTGATAAGGTGCCATCTTGATGCTCGAGTGAAAACTATTGTTGTAGGAAAATTCTACTAAAGATAAGTGCTCGTCCCAATTCCTTTGGAATTCAAGGGTACATGCTCTCAGCATATCTTCCAACGTCTGAATCGTTCTTTCGCTCTGACTATCAGTTTGCGGATGGTAAGCAATACTCAAACATAACTTTGTACCCAACTCCTCTTGTAGACTCCTCCAAAACCGTGACGTGAAACGACTATCACGATCTGATACAATTGTTAGAGGACACTGTGAAGTCTTACAATTTCCTTCACGTAAGCATTTGCAAGCTTATCCATAGACCACTTCTCGTTGGCTGCTATGAAGTGTGCACTCTTGGTGAAACGATCGACGACTACCCAAATCATGTCGTGTCCTCTCTTCGTCCTGGGCAGTTTAGTCACAAAATCCATGGTGATGTCTTCCCATTTACCCATGGGTCCAGGTAAAGGTTCTAAACTCCCATACGGTTTTTGATGTTGTGCCTTAACTCTTGCACATGTTACGCACTCAGCCACATACTTCGCAACGTCGAGCTTCATCGTCGGCCACCAGTAGTAGGGTTTTAGGTCCCTATACATTTTAGTGCTACCGGGATGAATCGAGTACATGGTCTTGTGTGCTTCTTCCATTAGAAGATCTCTTATTCCTCCCGTCTTAGGTACCCAAATTCGATCTTGGAATACCTTCAGTCCTCGACTGTTTGTACCGAAAACTAACGTTCTTCCCAAACGTTCTTCCTTTCGGTCATTTTTCTCTAAAGCTTCTTCTTGAGCTTTCCTGATACTTTCCAGAATCGTCGAGACAACTTCAATTCTTAACGCTCTTGGGCTTTTCCTTTCAAGATTGACTTTCCGACTGAGAGCATCAGCAACAATATTTGCTTTACCTGGGTGGTAAAGTATCTCACAGTCGTAGTCCTTGAGAAGTTCTATCCAGCGTCGTTACCTCATGTTCAACTCCTTCTGATTAAAGAGATACTGGAGACTCTTATGATCAGTGAAGAGCTTGCACTTCGTGCCGTAGAGGTAATGCCTCCATATCTTTAAGGCAAATACTACCGCTGCCAACTCCAGATCATGAGTGGGGTAGTTCTTTTCGTGCTCTTTCAATTGTTGAGATGCGTATGCTATCACCTTTTCTCTTTGGGTCAGAACACAACCCAACCCGACTCCAGATGCATCACTATAAACTGCAAAGTCTTCAACTTCATTGGGTAGAGAAAGTATCGGTGCTTCACATAACTTCTTCTTTAGCTTCTCGAATGCCTCATCGTGTTTCTCACTCCATGTATACGTAGCTCCTTTATGGGTCAACGCTGTTAATGGAGCAGCTATTGAAGAAAAGCCTTGGATAAATCGTCGATAATATCCGGCTAATCCTAGAAAGCTTCGGATCTCCGTGGGACTCTTCGAACGTTCCCACTTCATCACAGCCTTGATCTTTGCGGGGTCAACCATTATTCCCTCCTGGTTAACAACATGACCCAAGAATTGGACTTCCCGTATCCAAAAGTCGCATTTGGAGAACTTTGCAAAAAGCTTCTCCTTCTTGAACACTTTTAATACTTCTCTTAGATGCTTGCCATGCTCCTCCTGGCTTTTCGAGTAGATGAGAATGTCGTCGATGAACACTATCACGGATTTATCGAGGAATGGTTTACAAACTCTATTCATCAAATCCATGAATGCTGCAGGAGCATTAGTTAGTCCGAACGACATAACCAAGAACTCATAGTGTCCATATCTTGTTATGAATGCAGTCTTCTCAATATCCTGCTCTCTCACCTTCAGCTGATGATATCCTGACCTAAGATCGATCTTTGAGAAGTAGCTCGTACCTTGTAGCTGATCGAATAGGTCATCAATCCTCGACAATGGATACTTGTTCTTCACCGTTGCCTTATTCAGCTCTCGGTAGTCTATACACATTCTCATACTTCCGTCCTTCTTCTTCACGAATAACACCGGAGCTCCCCAGGGTGATGAACTAGGTGGAATAAAACCGTTGTCCAACAACTCCTGAAGTTGCGTCATGAGCTCCTTCATCTCCGTTGGTGCTAATCGGTAAGGTGCTTTTGCTATCGGTGTCGTTCCTCGTAACAAGTCTATACGAAACTCTACTTGCCTATCAGGTGGTAATCCGGGAAGATCTTCGGGAAAGACTTCCGGATAATCACACACAACCGGTATATTCTGCACCTCTTTCTTCTCCTTCTTGGCATCGATTACGAATGCCAAGTATGATGCACATTCCTTTGACAAACATTTCCTGGCTTTCATCAGGGAGATGATTCCAGAATTCACTCTGCGTTTGTCCCCGTACACCATAAATGATTCCTTCCTGGGTGGGTTCACCCTTACTATCTTCTTTCGGCATTGAATCTCAGCATCGTTAGCGCTAAGCCAATCCATACCCAATACGATGTCGAAACCGTTTAACTCTATGGGTAATAGCTCTTCGTGGAATTCGTTTCTGTTTAGGTCAATGACGATGTTCCTAATACGATTACTAACAGGTACAAATTTGCCACTAGCAACTTCTACAATCAGGGCATTATCTAGTTTTTCTACAGGCAATGCTAATTTCCCACCAAATTTATGCGACACAAAGGAGTAGTTGGCTCCGGAATCAAATAGTATATTTGCAGGCAAACCATTTACAAGAAAGGTACCTGAAGCGACGTCTGCTGCCTCCTTCGTAGCCTCGAGCGTCATCTGGAAGGCTCTCGCCTTCGGCTTCGGTGGTATGTTGGGTCTTCCTGCCTCCTTCTTCTTCGGGCAATCCCTTGAAATGTGCCCCTCCTCGTTGCACTCATAACATACCTTCCTAGTGAACGTGCATTCGTTGGCGTAGTGCCCAGGATTTCTGCATTTGTAACAAGTGACCCCTCCGTCACACTTCCCAGAGTGCTTCTTCTTGCACTTGTCACACCACTTCGCTTCTGATCCTCTTCCTCTCGAACCAGACTTCGAGAATCTACTCTTCTTGTTGGACTTTGAGGATCCATCGAACTTCCGTTTCTCACCAACCTCAGCCCTTTCCAGACCTCTTTCCTTTTGTTGGGTCTCCACGTTCTTAGCTGCTCGAACAACTGATTTCAGAGTGGTTGCCATCTTGACTGTTGGGCCAAAGTCAGCCGGCAGTCCGTTTGCAAATTTCTCAATTTTGGAAAGTTCGGTTGGCACTAGGTATGGAAACAACTTCATCTTTTCCATAAATGCAGCAGCATAGTCATCGATCCTCATTCTCCCCTTCTTCAAATTTTGGAACTCATTGTTCAAATCAATCAGGTCTATCTCTGAACAGTACTGCGCCTTCAGTTGTTCCAAGTACTCATCCCATGACATTTTCAGAGCTTCTCCTCGTGGCATTGTATCTGCCAATAGCTTCCACCAGCTCAAGACTCCAGTTTTCAATTGTCTCACAGCGAAGACAGTCTTCTTCTTCTCGCTGCAGTCGCAGCTCTCAAACACCATCTCCATCTCGGAGATCCAGTCCATAATCTCAACAGGCTTTGGGCTTCCTGAGAGACATGGTGGTTTCACACCCAAGAAATTTTTGTACATCCGCCCATCCTTGTTGTTTCTCCCTTCTGGGCCATCCTTTTGCTCACCTTGAGTCCCTACTTGACTCACTTGGCGGCTGTAGTTCCCTTCCTCAGATGGCTCGGGAACTGGCTCCGTTGGTTCAACATGCATGGCAGGTTTGTCCCTATTTTCGTGGAGCATCTGTCTCATTTCTTCCCTTTGTTAAGCTAGCATAGCCTGAATCATGGCTTGAACTCCAGCCATGGTGACTGGGTCAGGTGCAACTTCTTCAACATATAGGTATTTGCTGAACCACTAGGGGTTGGTTCCTATCTCCATTCGCGTTCACGTTTCCGCTACGGGTCCTTGCCATCTTGATCTATACACCGAATAAGGTGAATTTAGATCTTTATTTAGGATAGACGTTTAAATCGTCCTTATCACTCCGAAACGTTTACATGCTAGTTCTAATATCGTAATCGTACGTTTAGAATCCTAAACACATAAGGTTTCCAGATCCGGTCGGCAATAGACCATAGATCCGAACAAATAACAGCATATCATGCACAAAGAATTTAGCACATAAAAGCAATTTAGGCACAATTCCTAAAATAAGCTAGTGCTCACACCTCACAATCATCGCTTAGCATTCTAAGTATAAGTCTACAAATCCTACAAATTCCTAGTTCGCTTAAACTAATGCTCTGATACCAACTATGACATCCCCAAAATCACGGCCAGAAAAGACCGATTTTGTTTATGCTTTGTTTAAAAATCAGAGTAACATTTTAAATAAAAGTGTTGCGGAATTTGTCCCAAAACAAAATTTGATAAAGATTTATCAAAAGCATTTCCATAGAAATGTATTTCATTAAAAGACTTGGGATGTCATGTTCGTACAGATCAAAAGCATAAACAGTACAATATAAGCCTTACTACATTATTTCATATCTACAGGCCTATATCCGTAATCCCTCGTCCAAACATCATATCTATGCTCAAGCGCCACTACCTGTAATACATAAAACTGAGTGGGTCAAGCTTGGGAGCCTGGTGAGCACATAGGGTTTTCAACCTACAATAAATAAGTTTATTAATTTCATCAATCAACAATAACCTGATTACCCGTTCCCGTTATCCTCACTTTACGTCCCTAAACACCTATCATAAGGGACCTAGCCTAAGGATCATTATCGGGACGGACACTACTGCTAAGGGGATTCCTCAGCAATAAATGTCCTAAAGGCAACCATGTGGGGGATGGAGTACACCGGTGAACACATCGTTCACAAACACCTACAGGTTGCGAGCCTGCTAGTGTTCTAATGGACTGTCTAGAAGAGTCCGTGGTCGTCATCCGTACTCCGCTGGATGACAGAATCAACAACACCAACATCGAGGCCTCTCATCATTTTATCACACATCACCTATTACATCTACCCATGTTTTACCCCAACATTTTCGTAGATATAAAATACATATACAGTTTAAATCATTGAAAACATGTATAACAATGTTCATCCGGCATAGATAGCAAGTATTCAGATAATATGCACACATAGCACGTAATTTATATAAAATACTTCATATCTATGTGTAAGCTGAAAGTAACTATGCACTCACCTGATTAGGTGGTGACTCAGCACTCGGACAGCGCTTCGATACTCTCAAAATGATATTCCTTCGATAAAACCTAGTATCGATACCACTAGGGTTTAGTTTAACGATAACCGCGACAAATTAATTAGTCCGGGTATTATTAAGCGTTAATAATACTCGATATAACTCATAATAATAGCCTAAATAATTATTTTAAGGACCTAATAACATTCCTATAATTATTTGAAAGCTATATTAAAAATTGTTTAAGCGTAGCACACTTACAGCGAATTTTATCGAGAACAAGGACTTAATTGGAGCAGCGTTTCGAAACCGAAAAACTCCTTTTTCTCGGGACTCCGGGAGCCTCGGGGCTTCCATAGGGTGCCAAGGGGCTTAACTAGGGTTTAGGGGTGGTTTGGGGTTGTAGAGAGAGAAAGAAGTTAGAGAGAGAAGTGAAAAAGGTGTGAAAAATGAAGAACCATCGGCCTCCTTTTATAGTCCTGCGAGGCCTCGGTACGCTGGGCGTACCTCGGACCTACGCGGGGCGTAATGGCTCGGATAAGATCAGCAGGTGGCATCCTCCGAAGGGCACGACTTGGCTCAAGCTGGACCGCAGGAGGCTGAAGTACGCGAGGCGTTTCGTCCTCGCGCGCGGCGCGTAAGGAGAACGTTGGGTGTTCTAGAGGCGACGTGTCGGCCATCCGAAGCGAGCCGTGATCAATAAGCAACAGTCAGGATCTTGCCACGTCATCGTTCTAGCATCAGATTTCGCAATTTCACTTTCCAACTTTAAAAATTCGTAACATTCGGATACGACCTCCGTTTTCGACGTTCTTTATATCACGCGAAGGTGGGAATGTACTCTACAACTTTCGTTTGGACTTCGTTGGCTAATTTTGGCTCGATTTAAAATTTTATATTATTAATGGGTCGGGACAGGATTGGTCCGTTAAATCCTCATAACTTCTTCATCCGACATCCGTTTTCACCCATCTTTTTCTCGTTACGCTACTCTCAACGAGATCTTCGATTCTCGTTTAGGTCGTGTAGGCTAAAAACTGCTCGATCTAATATTCGAATTTCGGGCTATACACTGCTATTCCGAAACTTCAAAAAATCATAACTTCTTCATACGAAGTCAGATTTGGGCGTTCTTTTTATCGATGCTCTTATTGTAACATATTCTATGACTTTCTTTTAGATCGCTAAGGCTAAATCTCGCTCTATCGTAAATTCACTATTCACGCTTCCTGGTATCGTGCCGGTTCTGTCGTGAAACTTCGACGGGTCATAACTTCTTCGTTATAACTCGGATTTCGGCATTCTCTATATGTATGGAAACCTTGAGATATATTCTACAACTTTATGTAGAGATATCGGGATTATCTAACACTTTAATTTTGACGCTTATTTTTATTCTTTATTAATTATACATTTATAATTAAATAATGAACACATAAACACACATAATTCACATAATACTCAAATATTTCATCTTTATTACTTCAAAAAGAGTTACAAGAGTTATGCTAGACTATTACATTGACAAAAATGCTTAGCCCTGAAACCCGGGCGTTACAAATACAAAGTAAAACAACAAGCTAGGAATGATTACTTACGGATTTGGAGCTTGAATGAGGTGTTTCTTGGCCAAAACCCACTTGTAGAGAGAGAGTAGAGAGAGAAAGATTATAGGAGTGAGAAAAGGTTCAAGTGAAAGCCACTCAACCCTTATATAGGGCTTGAGTTGGCGGCCAGGTGGGGATCCACCCCATACCGACGTTAAAAGGAGTTTAAAATTTTACCCGATTAAATGGTCGTAACCCGTCTTAGTCGTAAACTAAATTTTTTCCCAAATAATTTCGAGGGCGCTACACGTGTTTTTATTTCGTTTCAACACTTATGAAATAAAATAAAATAAAAACATTAATTTATTTGCCTAACCCAAATGTTAACGAAAATTATAAAATCATTTTATTAGCGGAAATGGGTTATAGTGACGGAATAAATTTCAGATTGTCACAACATATCACCAAACAACTGCGGGTAGCGACTCACCATGTCACTCTCCATTTCCCAAGTGAGATTTGGTCCATTCGTATGTTTCCAATGCACAAGCACTAAATCGACCATCTTGCATCGCAACTTCTTAGTCTTACGGTCAACAATTGCCTCAGGTTCTTCAATCAACCTCTTATTTTCATCCAACCTTAACTCAAAAATCAGAATTATGTCAGGCACATCTCCCTTGAACTTTCTCAAATAACACACATGAGAGGTGTTATGAATACCCTCCAGTTCTTCCAGTAATTCTAGCTTGTAAGCTTGATTCCCTATCTTCTGAAGAACTTTAAATGGTCCAATAAACCATGGACTCAACTTTCCCCTTTTACCAAATCTTATAAGTCCCTTCCACGGCGAGACTTTAAGTAAAACCAAATCTCCAACTTCAAAGGTTATTGGTTGTCTTTTCTTGTCAGCATAACTCTTTTGTCGATCTTGAGCAGCTAACATCTTTTCCCTTATCACTTTCAACTTTTCAGCAGTCTGATGGACTATTTCATGTCCCATAAACTGATTTTCCCCAGCTTCCAGCCAACATGATGGCGTTCGACACTTTTCCCCATGCAAAGCGTGATAAGGTGCCATCTTAATGCTTGAGTGGAAACTATTATTATAGGAGAATTCTACTAGAGGTAAGTGTTCATCCCAGTTACCTTGGAATTCTAGGGTACATGCTCTCAGCATATCCTCTAATGTTTGAATCGTTCGTTCGCTCTGACCATCGGTTTGTGGATGGTAAGCTGTACTCAAACACAACTTGGTAACCAATTCCTCTTGTAGACTCCTCCAAAACCTTGAGGTAAAACGGCTGTCACGATCGGATACAATCGTTAACAGAACACCATGAAGCCTCACAATTTCCTTCAAGTAAGAATTCGCAAGTTTATCCATAGACCGTTTCTCTTTGGCTGCTATGAAATGCGCACTCTTAATGAAGCGATCAACGACCACCACAATCATGTCGTGACCATTCCTTGTTATGGGCAGTTTAGTCACAAAATCCATGGTGATGTCTTCCCATTTACCCATGGGTACGGGTAAAGGTTCTAAACTCCCATACGGTTTCTGATGTTGTGCCTTAACCCTAGCACAAGTTACACACTCGGCCACATACTTAGAAACATCGAGCTTCATCGTCGGCCACCAATAATAGGGCTTTAGATCCCTATACATTTTTGTACTGCCGGGATGAATCGAGTACATGGTCTTGTGAGCTTCTTCCATCAGAAGATCTCTTACTCCTCCCGTCCTAGGTACCTAAATCCTATCTTGGAATACCTTCAACCCTTGGTTGTTTGTACCGAATACTAACGTTTTTCCCAAACGTTCTTCCTTTCGGTCATTTTTCTCTAAAGATTCCTCTTGAGCTTTCTTTATACTTTCCACAATTGTCGAGACAACTTCAATTCTCAAAGCTCTTGGCCTTTTCTTTTCAAGGTTTACCTTCCGACTGAGAGCATCAGAAACAACATTTGCTTTACCAAGGTGGTAAAGTATCTCACAGTCATAGTCCTTGAGTAACTCTAGCCAGCGTCGTTGCCTCATGTTCAATTCCTTATGATTAAAGAGATATTGAAGACTCTTATGATCAGTGAAAAGTTTACACTTTGCACCATAAAGATAATGCCTCCATATCTTTAAGGCAAATACTACCGCTGCCAACTCCAGATCATGAGTGGGGTAGTTCTTTTCATGCTCCTTCAATTGCCTCGATGCATACGCTATCACTTTATCCCTTTGGGTCAGAACACAACCTAACCCAACTCCAGATGCATCGTTATAAACTTCAAAGTCATCAACTCCTTCAGGCAACGAAAGAATCGGTGCTTCACACAATCTCTTCTTCAACTTCTCAAAGGCTTCCTTATGCTTCTCATTCCAAGCATAGGTAGCTCCTTTGTAGGTCAAACCTATTAATGGAGTAGCAATCGAAGAAAAGCCTTGGATAAACCTTCGGTAATATCCAGCTAATCCTAAAAAGCTTCGAATCTCCGTAGGGATTTTTGGTTGTTCCCACTTCATTACAGCTTCACTCTTTGCTGGCTCAACCATTATTCCTTCTTGGTTAACCACATGACCTAAAAATTGGACTTCTTGAATCCAACATTTGGAGAATTTTGCATACAACTTCTCCTTTTTCAGGACTTCTAGCACTTCACGCAGATGCTTTTCATGCTGCTGCTTGCTTTTTGAATAAATCAAAGCGTCGTCTATGAATACTATCACAGATTTATCTACGAATGGTTTACAAACCCTATTCATTAAATCCATGAAAGCTGCTGGGGCATTGGTTAGTCCGAACGACATAAGCAAAAATTCATAGTGTCCATATCTTGTTCTAAACACAGTCTTTTCGATATCCTGCTCTCTCACCTTTAGTTGATGGTATCCCGATCTAAGATCGATCTTCGAGAAATAGCTCGAACCTTGCAACTAGTCGAACATGTCATCGATCCTCTGCAACAGGTACTTTTTCTTTATCGTCTCTTTATTCAGCTCTCTGTAATCAATGCACATTCTCATGCTCCCGTCTTTCTTCTTTACAAATAACACAGGGGCTCCCCGGGGCGATGAACTAGGTCGAATGAAACCTTTGTCCAATAACTCCAGAAGTTGTGTCATAAGTTCTTTCATCTTTGTTGGTGCTAATCGATACGATGCTTTTGCTATTAGCGTTGTTCCTGGTAACAAGTCGATACGAAATTCTACTTGTCAATCAGGGGGCAATCCGGGAAGATCTTCGGGAAAGACTTCTGGATAATCACACACCACCGGAATATTCTGCACCTCCTTCTTTTCCTTCTTAGCATCGATCACGAACGCTAAATATGATGTACACCCCTTGGCCAAACACTTTCTAGCTTTCATTAGGGAAATGATTCCAGAATTTACTCTGCATTTTTCTCCATACACCATAAACGACTCCTTCCCTGGCGGGTTTACTTTTACTATCTTCTTTCTACATAATATTTCTGCATCATTGGCACTAAGACAATCCATACCTAGAACTATGTCGAAACCATTTAACTCGATAGGCAATAATTCCTCGTCGAACTTATTCTCATCCAAGTCAATGAGGATGTTTTTCATTCGATGGCTAACAGGTACAAACTTGCCACTAGCAATCTCGACTATTATAGCATTAACTAGTCTATCTATAGGCTAAGCTAGTTTTCTACCAAATTCATGCGAAATAAAGGAGTAATTGGCTCCAGAATCAAACAAAATTTTGGCAGGCAATTCATTTACGAGAAAGGTACCTGAAGCGACATCGGCTTCTTCTTTCGCAGCTTCAAGTGTCATCTGAAAGGCTCTCGCTTTCGGCTTTGGTGGAAGATTGGGTTTTGCTGCGTCCTTCTTCTTCAGGCAGTCCCTCAAAATATGCCCTTCTTCATTGCACCTAAAACATACGTTCTTATTGAAGGTGCATTCATTGGCATAATGCACAGGCTTTCCACATTTGTAACAAGTGACTTCCACGCTGCACTTCCTAGCATGTTTCTTCTTACACTTGTCACACCACTTGGCTTCGGCTCCTCCTCCAAATTTTCTCGAACCAGTCTTCGAGAATTTGTTCTTTTTATTGGAACCTGACGTTCCTTCAAACTTTCTCTTTTCGCCAACTTCAACCTTGCTGGCGGCTCTCCCTTTTATCATATCTCCAACAGACTTGGCAGCCTAGATAGTTGCCCCCAAAGTAAGTGCCTAACGTACTGGCACCGCATACTCCCATGGAAGTCCCTTTGCGTACCTGTCAATTTTTGCCAACCCATCTGGGACAATACGCAAAGCAAACTCCATTTTGTCTGTGAAGTTATTCGTATATTCGTCAACGGTCATACTCCCCTTCTTCAATGTTAGAAATTGGTTTTCTAACTCAAGCACGTTTTGGGCCAAGCAGTACTTGTGCTTGAAGTGCACCAAGAACTCTGCCCAAGTTAGTTGCAGTGGCTCATTAGGGCTTAGGGTTTTCCCCAAAGTGCTCCACCATCGAGCATCACTACCCCTGAACTGACGTACTGCAAACGTGGTTTGTAACTTGCCTTTGCAATCACAGGTCATGAAAGCCAACTCCATTTCCGAGATCCAATCCATTACTCCAACAGGATCTTCTTCTCCAGTGAAGTTCGATGGCTTGCAAGTCATAAAATCCTTATACTTGCACCCATTTCTCTCCATTCTACCCTCGTGGTTATTTCTCCCAACCACAAGCAGTTTACTATGACCAACCAATCTACTGTTGTTCCCTTCTTCAGATCGATCGTCATTTAGTTCACGTTGTTCAACAGGAACTGAAGGTTCATCCCTATCGTTCAACAACATTTGCCTCAATTCCTCCCTTTGTTCAGCCAACATGGTCTGAATCATAGTTCGTACTCCAGCCATGGTGATGGGTTCGGGTGCAACTCTATCGGCACCTGTTCCACCACTTGAGGTTGAGGTTGTTGGTTTCTGTTTGCATTTCCCGCTCCACTTCGAGTTCTTGCCATCACAATCTATATACTGAATAAGGCGAATTTAGGTCTTTATCCTTGTTAGGCATGTCAATTCCCTTATCACTCTTAAACGTTTACATGTTAGTTCTAATCTCGTAATCATACGCTTAGAATCCTACACACATAAGGTTTTCAGATCCGGTCAACAACAGACCATAGATCCGAACAAATAATGGCACACATGGCAAACACATAGCATTTAGCACATAAGGGCATTTTAGGCACCTTTCCTAAAATAAACTAGTGCTCGTGTCTAAAATATGGTAGACACTCATCTCACAATCATCACTTAGCATTCTAAGTTTAAGTCTAGAAATTCTACAATTTCTTAGTTCGCTTAAACTTTCGCTCTGATACCAACTGTGACATCCCCTAATTTCTCGGCCAAAAAAGACCGATTTAATTTATGCTTTTTAAAATAAAATCAGAGAAATCTTTTTAAAAGATGTTGCGGAATTGGTCCCCAAAATAATACATGATAAAAGTTTATCAAAATCTTTCCTTAAGAAATGTATAGTTTCATTTCATATCAAAACCTCGGGATGTCATGTTCCGATACAGATCAAAAGCATAAACAAGACATTATAAGACTTTCAACAGTTATTTACAACTATTGGCCTATAATAAAAAATCTCTCATCATCTTCCGACTATGCTTGGGGTCCACTACCTGTAATCATAAAAAATGAGTGGGTCAGGCTTGGGAGCCTGGTGAGCATATAGGGTTTTCAACCCACAATAATAATATACTTATTAAGTCCACCAATCAACAATAACCCTGATTACTCATTCCCGCTGTCCTCACTTTACGTCCCTAAACACCTATCATATGAGACCTAGCCTAAGGAATATCATCGGGATGGACACTACTGCTAAGGGGTTTCCTCAGCCATACATGTCCTAAAGGCAACCATGAGGGGGATGGAGTACGCCAATGAACATTTAATTCAGCAACACCTACAAGTTGCGAACCTGCTAGTGTTCCACTAGACTACCTAGAAAGGTCTGTGGTCTTCATCTATACTCCGCTAGATGACTACAACAACAACGACAACAACATCGAGGCCTCTCACCATTTTAACACACATCAACTATTTCATCTACCCATGTTCTACCCAACATATTTTGTAGATAAAATACATATACAGTTTAAAACTTGTATAAAACATTTATTCAACAATCACCTCAAATAAACACTTAATATAATTACACATAGCACGTATTTTATAGAAAATACTTCATATCTAGGTGTAAGATGAAAGTGACTACACACTCACATAATTTAACGATAATCGGGCAGCAATTCGTTGCTTAAAACGATCGTTTCTAATAAAATCGGGAGTTTTATTGAGAAACCAGGCTCTGCAAAGGTCAGGCTTCGAAACCGAAAAGATAAATTTTCCGGGCTTCTCGGGCACTTCGTGGAGTATTCCGGGCTTTGGAATAAGTATCGGGGCTTCGAAGGATGTTAAGATGAAAGAAATATGGGTTTAGGGGCTTCCAAGGGCTAAGAAGAGGCCACGCGTCGCAAATCCGAAGGCTCGTAGGGAGGTGGCTCACACATGGGTTGCGCGTGCGACGACCTCGCTGGCAGTCTGTGATTGGACCGAGGTCTAGGTCCAAAGTAGGGTGGGTTCGTGGCAGCTTGCGAGGGCTCGGTCTCCTGCAAGAGGGTACGTGTTGCCTTCTCAGTCGACCACTTCGGATAAGGCTAAGTGCTCGGATGACTCAACAGCCTGGATGACTCAGCAGCTCGGATGACTCAGTAGGACACGTGGCGCGTTTTGAGTGAGGGTGACGTGGCAGCTCGTGACTATGCGGATTTTCTCGATTTTCGCGCCAAAACTTCTAAAATCCATAACTTTCGCATATGAGCTTCGTTTTTGACGTTTTCTATATGCACGCGTAGGTAAAATTACGCTTTACAACTTTCGTTTAGAGTTCGTCGGCTAATTTTCACTTTAATTTTTATATTATTATTTTTAACAAACCGGGATAGGAAATCCGTTAAAAATTCATAACTTCTTCATCCGACGTCCGTTTTCGTCAGACTTTTTACCATTGTTCTACTAATGACGAGACCTTCAATTCTCGTTTAGGTTGTGTCGGCTAAAAATCACTCGATCTAAAATTCGAGTTTTTAGTTGTCTACTACTAAGTTGAAACTTCGAAAAATCATAACTTCCTCATACGAAGTCAGATTTGGGCGTTCTTTTTATCGAACTTCTCGGTTTAACGAATACTACGACTTTCGTTTAGATCACTAAGGCTAAAAAGTAGTTTATCAAAAACTCACTTTTTACGACATTCAGCACCGTGCCGGTTTTATTACGAAACTTCGACAAGTCATAACTTCTTCGTTATAACTCGGATTTTGGTATTCTTTATATCCCCGAAATCCTTGTTTCGACCACTACAACTTTATGTAAAGACATCGGGCTTATCTCACACTTTAATTTTGACACTTACTGTTATTCTTAATTAATTAAGCCCTAGTAATTACGCAAAAAACACTTAATTCACATAATAAAAAAATTCACATAATTCCTTTTCATTTCTTTAAAATAAGTTACAAAGGTTAACCTAGACTATCACCTCAATATAAATGCCTAGGCTAGAAACACGAGTGTTACACAAGACGCCCCCTGCAATTGATCGAACAGATGGTCGATCCTCGACAACGGATAACGGTTCTTGAACGTCAACTTGTTCAACTCCCGGTAATCAGTGCACATCCGGTGTGAACCATCCTTTTTCTTGACAAAAAGGATCGGTGCTCCCTAAGGCGAGCTACTCAGTCGAATAAACCCCTTCCCCAGCAGCTCCTGAAGCTGCGAGGATAACTCATGCATCTCTGGCGGCGCGAGGCGATAAGGCGCCTTGGCGATAGGTGCTGCTCCTGGAACAATCGATACGGAACTCCACTTGCCTCTCGGGAGGCACACCCGACAATTCCTCGGGAAAAACATCCAGGAACTCGCACACTATCGGAACCTCATCGATCGAACTTGGCCTCCCAGCGGCCACTCGCGTGTCCATCACATAGGCTATGAATCCGCTGCAGCCCTACTGCAAACTCTGCCTCGCCCTGGCAGCCGAACAAACGCTGACCCACATCGGGTTCCCTCGCCGTACACCATAAGTACTCCCCCACTAGGGTGTCGTATCGTCACCAACTGATGCTCGCAGTCTATGACAGCTCCAAATCGGCTCAACCAATCCATGCCCACTATAACACACACGTCCCCAATCGCAATCGGGACTAGATCTATCGGGAACTCCACACCGAAGATCTCAAGGATCCATCCTCGAATCACATCCGTACACTACAAGAAAAAGGGGTATCGAAGACTGACATAATTAGTCTTTGATGATCAATAATCAGTCTATGATGAGAATCAGGGACTGATTTAGCTAGTCCCCAGCTAGTCCCTGAAACCTAGTCTTAGATAGTGGATTTTTTAAGTATCTGGGACTAAATTTTAGTCCTTAAAACATCAAAGTATCAAAGACAGAAGATTAGTCTTTGAAGCAAGCTTATTCAGTCTTTAATGTGTTTTCTTTGAATTCCAACTATTATGTCATATCAGTCCCTAATACTATCTTTTAGGGACGGAATATCAGTCTTTCATGCTATATCATTCAGTCTCTAATACTTTCATTCAAATCTTTATTTTATGTCGTATCAATCCCTAATACTATCTTTCAAAGACAAAATATTAGTCTTTAATACTATCATATTCAGTCTCCAAAGTCATTTCTTCGAGGCCTACTTAAATCATAATAGTCTTTATTAACAGAAAATGACACATAATTTACTTGTCTTAATGTTAAGTGTTTTAATATATATATATATATATATATATATATATATATATATATATATATATATATATAGTTATATACTTTTCATAGATTTATTAATTTTCAAGTTAAATGGCAATTAATGTCTCATAATACAAAATAACATATCATACAAAAAAAAAGACAATCCATTTCACAATATATATAGTATGTTAAATATAAAAAATTATTCCAATGCTAAACAAATGTAATACATTAACTTTTTCATCACATCATATCAATTCCCCTAACAAAACACCATATCCAATTAAGACATGTTTAGACCCATTTACCTAACACAAATGAACTAGTTGAAACACGAGACCCAATTAATCATCTTCTGGTAATGTGCTCAACTAGATGTGTGGTTCACCTAGTGTTGTGGTTCACTTTTCTATAACTACCACCTGAGAAATCGTCAATTATGAGAGAAGGTGCCCGAAAGCATAGTCTAAACCTACTTAATTTTGTTTGATTGCCTTAGGTTTAAAATCCTCTGAAATCAAATTATTAGATGCCTTAATATCCTGATGAATAATCCTTTGTTGACAACCCTCATGAAGATACAAAAGACATGAGGCAACACCTATGGATAATGGCATCAATTGTTAGTGATGAAGGAAGATGCACAGAGACTGACATGGCGGAAACATGGAGGATGGCTTCTTTCTTGGACCAAGACCATTTCTAAAAAGTAATATTATTCATTTACTGATATGTACATAATTGGTTAATGATTTAATACACATTTTTATTCATTTTTAACTAATTATGTGAAAAATATGGACAAAAGGTACTTAATATTGTTTAAATTTTGTTTTCAGTCCAAAAGACATGCTTGGGAGTGAAAGGGAACAAGGGAAAGCAATTGAAGACCAAAGAATGAAGATTGAGGAACAAAAGCCCATCTACTCGGCGAGTACACGAGTATACTCGACGAGTCCAGCTGAATATTCCAGAAGATAGCCACGACTCCTGATTTAAGACGGATAACAACGAGTCTACTCGGCGAGTTGGGTCTGCTACTCGCCGAGTACCCCCTGTTTTGAGATATCTATAAAAATCAAGCCTTTATCCGATGGGTACTTTTCTGGCGATTTTTGAAAATCCTTCTGCAATTGAGAACCCTAGAAGACGCTGAGGAATTCTAATCTTCAACCTTTTGAAGAATTGAAGCAACTAGATTAATCATTCCACTTAGCTTTAGGATTTGAGTATGTTTAATCTAGTTAAACTTGTTTTTATGTGTGATTTTACTGCAACTATGAGCTAATTTCGTTTTTGTTTCTGTTTGGGGAATACCAAGGAACTCCTATGGTTTAATTCTTAGTTTTTGATTAATTGTTTATTGGTGATCTATTAAATTAAGTTTGTTAAAGACCCTTATGCATTAATCATAATTATTTTCTGTTAATTGGAAGACAATTAATCTGCATGAACATTTCTTAGTTGTTAACCTCATATGTCTATGTGAACACTAACTCATATGCTTAGGAATAATGATTATGAAACTAAGATTAATGAGACAATAATTAGATTAATGTGTGAGCTTGTTTGAGAAACCATCAAATAAGAGGTTAATTGAATTATTAAATTGATTAACCACTACAAATCTTATTTAATCCAAATTATTAATCTAGGGAATTAATTAGTTTAAACACTTGATCACCGCTTAAATTAGTTAATTGTCTAAGGGCTAGGAGTAATGAACATGAAGCTAACCACTATAATTGGTAGCCAATAACAATTAATCTATCATAAATACAAATAACCATAGGAGTAAATTGGTTGAACCTAAATAGAAACATCTTTATCAAATTTGGTGAATTAGTTGTTTGCTTTAGTCATTTAGTTAATTAAGTGTTGCTTAAGTTTCTAGTCTTGTAAACTAGAAGAAAAACCTTTTACTTTCATTAATTGTTTTAGTTAAAATTAGTTATTAGTTTAATTTTCCGTTCCCTGAGTTCGATACCTTACTTACTAAACTATACCACTAAAAGACAGGTTCACTGCCTTTGTGTGCTAAATATATTAATAAAAGTAGGGATAAAACAAGTGCATTTTACACACATCAAGTTTTTGGCGCCGTTGCCGGGGAACGGTTCTAAATAATTAATCTAATTCCTAATTTTTTCGATCCTTTGTGTGAGTTTACTTGCATAAAGTTACTTTATTACAGTTTAGTAGTCAGTAATTAGGTTTTAGCATCTATTTTAGTTTTTAATATTTAGTTATATTTTTTTCAAAATAACACTGGTACTCGTCGAGTGCTGTCGCACCTACTCGGCGAGTACAAGCGTATTCAGCAGTTAATTTTCGATTTTTTTAGTACATTTTTTTGTTCTTTTTACGCTTTTATTCTGTTTATTTCAGGACTTTCATGACCAGAGCATCAAACACCCCGCTGGTACCCCCGTTTGAAGATCCCGAGACCGCATTGAAAAGAAACAAAGGAAAGGACGTGGAGAGTTCGAGTACACCAAAGAATTCACCCCTTGTCCAATCTGAAGACTGTTTTTGGGAAAAAGAAGAGCAGCAAATCAGGAGCATCCAGCGCTTCCTTAGTAATCGACGAACCGGCGAAGGAAGATATCGAGTACGAGACCGAGGAAGAAGAGGACCCGACATACGAGCACGAAACCGAGTCCGAGGAAGAGTTAGCTATCACAATGGCTAACATTGATGAAATCCCCATGGGAGAATGGAAGAAGAGGATGCGAGACGACACTAGCCCGGAACTTGTGCAACCCGCAATTCCCGCGACTGCTACCTTCGAGCTAAAGGGTCATATCCTAGCTTTACTTAAAGAAATACCTTTTTATGGAAAACACCATGAAGATGCCTACAAACATTTGGATGAAGTCAATGATGTAGCTGAGTACTTCAATGTTCCAAATGTGCCCTGCGAGACTCAGCTACTTCGTATGCTTCCGGTGACATTCAAAGGTGCTGCAAAAGACTGACTCAAGTCACTTCCCCCCGGATCAGTC
Organism: Lactuca sativa; assembly: GCF_002870075.4. Classification (NCBI taxonomy): domain Eukaryota; kingdom Viridiplantae; phylum Streptophyta; class Magnoliopsida; order Asterales; family Asteraceae; genus Lactuca; species Lactuca sativa. Next base: position 268,229,989 of record NC_056630.2, on the reverse strand, counting down.
ACCACTTGGGCCAAGATGAAAGAAGAATTCATTGATCACTTTTTCCCACCTTCCAAGATAGCCAAGTTGAAGAAGGTCATTGCTAACTTTGAACAACAAGCTGGAGAGTCGCTATATGAAGCATGGGAGAGGTACAAGAGCTTACTAAGAAACTGCCCACACCATGACCTAAACAGCCAGCAAGAAGTATCCATCTTCTATGATGGAGTCAATGTCACAACCAGACAGTTACTAGACTCGCAAGGCCCGCTCACAAAGAAGCCACCCCCGATGATAAAAGAATTGATTGAAGAATTCTCTAAACACTCTAGAGAATACCATAACCCTAGGCATGATGTCACTAGGGGAGCCGCTTATGCAGCTACTGAAGACTTATCCGCGGTCATGGCTATGCTAAAAACCATGGATAGGAGGATGGATAAGATGGATCAAACAATCCATACTATTCGGGTGGGTTGTGAAAACTGCAATGGGCCTCACCTCACTAGAGACTGTGATTTAGATGAGAATGGCAACAAGAAGGCGCAAGTATGTTACTCAAGTGGAGACCGATTTGATGAAGACTAGCGCAAGCAAAAGAAAGAATGGCTCCTTTATGAAGAGTACAAGAAAGCCAAGGAGGAAAGGTTTAGGCAAAAAGGGAGGGGGTTCTACCAAAAAGAGGAGCCGGTGCAAGAGAGGAAGCCAAGCTTGGAAGAAATGCTCACCAAATTTGTAGCTGCCTCAGAAAAAAGACATAGTGATCATGATGCTGCAATTCAAGAAACAAGGACCATGCTTAGGAACCAGCAAGCATCTATCCACAATATAGAAACGCAGCTTGGTCAACTTGCTCAACAAATCAACCAAAGGTCACTAGGTGAACTTCCTAGCAAAACTGAAAATAACCCACGAGGCGCGCACATAAACATTGTTACAACAAGAAGTGGGAAGATAATCACTCCCCTGGCACCTATTCAGACCGAGTCATCCAAGAAATCACAGAAGGAGGAGGCAGAAAAGCAAGCAGAGAATCAAGACATACAATCTGACAGCCCAACTCGCCGAGTACCACGTATGGACTCGGCGAGTACATCACAAAATCCCACCAAGCAGATTCCTGAAAAACTTTACCAGCCTCCAATGCCATACCCAACTCGAGCTAAGAAGGAGAAGCAGGAAGAGGAGTATCAGAAGTTTCTAGATCATATCAAGACTCTTCAAATCAACATACCCTTCATTGAAGCCGTCATGCAAATGCCCAAGTATGCAAAGTTTCTTAAGGAACCTCTCACTAATAGAAGGAAGATGGAAGAAGTGAAGAAGGTAGTACTCAATGAAAACTGCTCAGCTGCTATGCTAAATAAGCTACCAAAGAAGAAAGGTGATCCGGGGAGTTTAACTTTACCTTGCCAATTTGGCAACTTGACCACTATTCATGCCTTAGCCGATTCGGGAGCAAGTGTGAATCTAATGCCATATTCATTCTTTAAGAAGCTGGATCTCCCGGAACCAAGGCCAATTCGCATGGCAATACACTTGGCAAACAATACAGTTACCTTCCCAAGAGGCATATGCGAAGACATACTAGTCAAGGTGGACAAATTCGTCTTTCCCGCTGATTTTATCATTGTAGACATGGAGGCGGATCCACAAGTGCCAATCATCCTTGGAAGACCCTTCCTCAACACGGAAAGTGCTATAGTAGACATGACGGACTCAAAGCTCACCTTGCGGGTAGGAGAAGATTCAGTCACATTTGGGGTGGACCAAACCATGAAGTATTCAAGGAATAGTGACGACACGGCATTCTCAATCGATATGTTAGATGAATTATTGGAGGAATGCATAACTGAAGATTCCATCAAGATCACAACTGAGGATGAAGAATTTGATCCAGAAAAAGACTTGATGGAAATTGAAAGACTGTTGGAAGAAGCCGACTATGAAGAATTGGTGAAGAACACTGACAGTCTTACTCGCCGAGTAGAACCGATCTACTCGCCGAGTACCTCTGAAGAAAAGGCAGAAGTCATGAATACATCCACAAACTCGCTGAGTACCCTACCTGCACTCGGCGAGTCCAGCAGTCAAAACCAAAAATCGGAGCTTAAAACTTTACCAGATCATTTGGAGTATGCTTTTCTCGAAGAAGGCAACCAAAAGCCAGTAATTATAGCCTCTGACCTGACCAATTCTAAAAAAGAAGAGCTCGTGCAAGTGTTGAAGAAGCGGAAACAGGCCATAGCATGGAGCATCACCGACATAAAGGGAATAAGCCCATCCTATTGCTCCCACAAGATCAATCTGGAAGAAGGAGCAAAGCCGGTTGTACAGCACCAAAGAAGACTAAACCCGAATATGCAAGAAGTAGTCAAGAAGGAAGTGGTCAAACTCTTAGATGCGGGAATTAAATATTCCATTTCCGACAGTCCATGGGTGAGTCCGGTCCAAGTGGTGCCCAAGAAAGGAGGGATGACGGTCATAACCAACGAAAAGAACGAGCTAATTCCGACACGTACGGTAACCGGTTGGAGAGTGTGCATCGATTATCAAAAGCTAAATGATGCCACTCGTAAAGACCATTTTCCCTTACCTTTTATTGATCAAATGTTAGAAAGATTATCGGGCCATAGCTATTATTGCTTTCTAGATGGATTTTCGGGTTATTTTCAAATACCCATAGACCTAATGGACCAAGTAAAGACCACATTCACTTGCCCAAGTGGGACTTTTGCTTATAGACGCATGCCTTTTGGATTATGCAATGCACCCGCGACTTTTCAAAGGTATATGACAGCTATATTCCACGATATGGTGGAAAAATTCATGGAAGTTTTTATGGACGATTTTTCCGTTTTTGGATCATCTTTCCATGATTGTCTCAGTAATCTTGATTTAATGCTTGCTAGGTGTGAAAAAACCGACTTGGTACTCAATTGGGAGAAATGTCATTTTATGGTCAAGGATGGTATAGTGTTGGGCCATAAGATTTCCAAAATGGGAATTGAAGTGGATAGGGCAAAGATAGACACTATTGCCAAATTACCCCCACCAACTAATGTGAAGGGCATTAGGAGTTTTCTAGAGCACGCGGGTTTTTACCGACGTTTCATAAAAGATTTTTCCAAAATAACTAGACCTCTAACAGAATTACTACTAAAAGATGCACCATTTAATTTCACTAAAGAGTGTTTAGAGGCATTTGAATTTTTAAAGGAAAAACTAACTAATGCCCCGATCATTATTGCACCAAATTGGAACTTACCTTTTGAGATTATGTGTGATGCTAGTGACTATGCATTAGGAGCCGTCCTTGGTCAAAGGGTTGATAAGCACTTTCAATCCATATATTATGCTAGCAAGACTCTAAACCCAGCCCAAGAAAATTACACCACCACTGAAAAAGAATTATTAGCTGTGGTGTATGCCTTTGACAAATTCCGCCCTTATTTAGTTTTATCTAAAACTACTGTTTTTACTGACCACTCGGCTATCAAGTATTTGTTTTCCAAATAGGATGCCAAGCCAAGACTGATACAATGCGTGCTCCTTCTTCAAGAATTTGACATAGAGATACGAGACAAGAAAGGAATGGAGAATGTGGCAGCTGACCACTTGTCAAGGCTTAAGAACCCGCAATTGCAAGAAGATAAAGTTGGAGACGACTTCCCGAACGAGTACATTATGGTGACAGTGGGAGAAGAGCCATGGTTCGCGGACATAGCTAATTATTTAGCTACAAAATACATCCCGAAAGACTTTAGCAGTCAACAAAAGAAGAAATTCTTTGCTGAATTAAAATATTACTTTTGGGATGAGCCATACCTCTTCCGAAGTTGTGCGGATGGGATCATACGAAGATGCGTATTCAGGAAGGAAAGCCAGAAAATACTAGAGCATTGTCATAGCGGGCCCACGGGTGGACATCATGGAGCACACTACATGACGAAGAAGATCTTTGACATTGGGTTTTATTGGCCCACAATTTTTAAAGATGCAACCCAATTTGTCAAAGAATGTGATGCTTGTCAAAGGGTGGGAAACATTTCATCTCGAAATGAAATGCCACAAAATAGTATCCAAGTGTGTGAGGTGTTCGATGTGTGGGGAATTGACTTCATGGGACCATTTCCCCTGTTTAAAGGAAACAAATACATACTAGTGGCGGTGGATTACGTATCCAAATGGGCAGAAGCACAAGCATTACCAACAAATGACGGACAGGTGGTAGTACGGTTTTTAAAGAAACTATTTTCACAATTTGGAGTCCTGAAAGCCCTTATAAGTGACCGAGGCACACATTTTGCCAATGATCAATTGGAAAAGGTGTTAAAGAAATATGGGGTCACCCATAAGTTTTCCACATCATACCTTCCACAAGCTAGTGGACAAACCGAAGTGACAAATCGAGCCTTAAAGCGAATTTTGGAGAAATCGGTGGGGAGCAATCGCAAGGAATGGTCGGATAAGCTAGATGATGCACTTTGGGCCTTTTGTATAGCTTTCAAAACACCTATTGGTACCACACCATATAGGTTAGTTTATGGAAAGCAATGCCATTTACCGGTGGAGCTAGAACATAAGGCGTTTTGGGCTTTAAAGAGTTGTAACTTCAACATGGATGAACTAAAGAGCAACCAGTTAATGCAAATGAATTCTCTTGAGGAGCTGAGGAATGATGCATTCTCTAGTTCATGGCTTTATAAAGAGAAGACCAAGATGTGGCATGACAAAAGGATTAAAGAAAAAGACATTCATGAAGGCTAAAAAGTGTTGCTCTTCAACTCAAGACTAAAGCTTTTCTCGGGAAAACTCAAGTCAAGGTGGAATGGTCCTTTTCTAGTGAAGACGGTGTTTCCACATGGTGCTATAGAGCTATTATCAAGAGATGGCATGCCTTTCAAGGTCAATGGTCATAGGGTTAAAAAGTATGAAGAAGGAGTCCCCCGGAATGAAGGAATGGAAGAGTTGCTGCTGCTGGAAGGGAGTGCAACCACGTAGAAGGGGAGGAGTCCAGCTAATGACTCCCTAAAAAGAAGCGCTTCTCGGGAGGCAACCCGAGTTTCAATTTTGCATTTTCTTTCCTTTTCTTTATTTTCATTATTTTTTTCTTTTCTTCATCTATTTTTGAGAACACAACTGCTTGAGGACAAGCAATGCCTAAAGTGTGGGGTGGATGGTTTAAAAAAATGAGAAAATACATAAATTTTTCAAAATTGTCACAAACTTTTTCAATCTGTAAGGCTTACTCGCCGAGTAGGCACGTATACTCGGCGAGTACCTGCCCGAGTAACCCGAAAAAACGCGTAACTACATATGTACTCGGTGAGTAGGTCCTTTCTACTCGGCGAGTAGCCGATTTACACGGGTGAAATATAAGTCTGTAAAAAAGAGGGTTTTTCACCCATTTCACCTCATACTCGCCGTGCACAGCAAATCCTCGAGCAGCCCCAGGCGATTTTCGTGATTTCGTCCGATCTTTCCAATTTTCTACTCGATTCTCGTCATTCAACCAAAAAGGTAACATCTTTACACTATAAACTCGTTAAAGGTTCGATCTTTATCATAGATTTGCCCCGATTTTGCTTGATTTCGGATTTGGGAGCTTCCTCAAATTCTATGGTTTCGAATTAGCCATGAATTAGGTAATATTAAGATGAATTTCTTTATGATTTATGGTTAGATAGGTCATTACAACAAACCCCTGTGGAAAATTTGGACTTTAGGACGCTATACACAGGTCCGAGACAATACAGTCCCGATGTTCATCCTACTCGCCGAGTAGGTCGTGTACTCGGCGAGTAGATGACTATTCAGACCCAATTTCTTTGTTTTTAATTACTGGTATTGTTTGTTGGTATGTTTTTTTTTTATGTTTGTATGCAGGAACCATGGCCAGAAGGGGGCAGTCTTCGCGTGGGGGGAGCCAAAGTGATATCCCGTGGCTTTCTTTTCAACACATAACTTCTAAGTCATCCCAAACAAGGGCCAGAAACAAATTGGAGACCCTCAAGCAAAAGGAAATTCATCTACCAAACGCGGTTGACTGGGGTTGGCTGGGCAATGTAGGGTTGGAGGAGGAGCTTACACCTTATTTGGTGAAAGAATGCAGTTTGGGGTACACCACCATCACGTGTGATGGGTGGTTACAATTATTCAAAATTCAAGAATCCGTGTATGTCGAGTTATGCTGGGAATTTTTCGCTACCACCTCATTCCAAGGTGGTAGTGTGTCACACCCCGAAAACCAAAGGCGGAAACGTTCCCGGGGTTGACTCCATGTTGTGTATCAAATCCAATGTACATAGTAATCACAGTAAACAACCATTACATTACATATATATGAAAGTTTACATTTAGTTCAAAAGTAAATTGTACAAAGTTATACATATATCATATGAACAAAAGAGACGAGTCTTCGGAGCACTCCATCTTCACCAAAAGATATCGCCGGGTACCTGTCTAACTTGGACCTGAGAATACAAGCAGTTTGAAAATCAGCATAAAGCTGGTGAGTTCATAAGCGGTTTTGTTTTGTGAAAATGTATCGGTTTCCTTTAGTTTTCTGAAAAGGTTTGATATCCAAGAAAATCCCATATTTTCTTATGTAAAGTAGTTAAGTTATCTTTCATTACAGTTCTATTACAAGATATAAGTTAACCCCAGGAAAATCCCATATTTTCCTAATTACAAGTTTGATTGAATAACACATAGTATAGTTTAATATACAAAACTATAATTTAGACGAACTGTAAGTAAAAAGTATTTTGAAAACCTTGGGACTACATCCCGAACCAGTTATAAGATAATTCGATAAAGACCATGGGATCACTATCCCGAAAGTAGATACAAAATAGCTTGATAAACCATGGGATCACTATCCCAAAACTAGATATAAGATAGCTCGATAAAATCATGGGATTATCATCCCGTATAAGATTTAGTTTCAAAACCATGGGATTATCATCCCGAACGAAATGTAGACACAAGATCATGCGATTATCATCCCGAACGAGATACAGACATAAAACCATGGGATTACCATCCCGAACAAGATATAGATTACAAGACCATGGGATTACCATCCCGAACAAGATATAGATTCTAAACAGATCCTAGCTGTGAATAAGTTTATATTAATACGTATTGTGAGTCGGGTAACCATGCTGATATGACAACGAGACCTCCTTGACGCTAGTCAGACATCGAATGATATACAGAATTTGTCACCCCAGGCGTGCCCGCCTAACTGTAGCTAGCAGTTAAGGTGTGGGATTGTCAGTCCCAAATAGATCTATTCACAAATTCCTCGCTCTCCCTCCAGGAGACTCTGGTTACACTTCCGGAGAGGATTTACTTGATCATCCATAAAGGGTAGTGACTATCTCACAAGCTAGTATTAAACTATTCACAGGATTCTCATACGATACCATACATACAAAGATTTCAAGACATGATACATTGAAAAATAGATACATATAATGAGACTATCTGGCAAAACATTCGAATGATATAGAGATAAACTGAATCAGACATAGTTTATCTAATAACTTAATACAAATATCAGTACATGATATAAAGAGAAACATAGAACCCCAAATTATTCCCATAATAATTTGATTAGTTTGATTATTTTCTTAACTAAAATCCATTTATTTGTAATTGATAAATCATTCCTTATGCTCAACATAATACATAAGGAGTATAAGAGTTTATAAGGTTGCCAGATATTATTTGAAACACATAAATGTTATGATTTGAAAACAGTTTTGGTTTGCTTGTATTCCCCCCCTGAAAACAGTGAAAAACAGTGAAAAAGGCGTAGGGGTATGAACTCACCAGACGAGAAGTATGACGATTTGGATGCTAAGAGTGGATCCGGGGCTTGTAAATACACGAGGTTCCTAATTATAATGTAAAGATACACATTTGTATCTAACTAGGACTTAGTTTATTTATATGATAGGGACACTTGCTTCAAGTCGCGAAAACACTCCGATACAAGTGTTTGGAGGGACCCGGGTGGCGTTTAAGGACGTGAAATGACACTAGGGACTTGGGACTTGAGTTTACTCTCCATGAGTAAACTAATATAAGAGTTTTGGTCTAAAAACACCCATTCCCCATGAGTTTACGGCCGTAAACTCATGGTGGGTGTGGTTTATGGTGCTAAATGACTTCTAACACTTAGGGGATAATTTCTAGACTTGGTTTAAGGACTTGAAATGATTTTAAATCACCAAAATGATTAATTTATGGGAGTTTACGGCCTAGTATAGGCTCCTGGCCGTAAACTCCTTAATCCTCATGAAAATGGTGTTAAATGTTGCTAAAACAAATCACATGTGATTAATAGAATTATTCCAAGGCCTAAGATGAGTTTTATGGGACATTTGAGGGGTGTTATGGAGTTTACGGCCTATGAGACCCCCCCTCATGGCCGTAAACTCTTCTATAGGGTGCTACAAAGTGTTTTAAGGTCTAAAACTTGCATAGAATGGCTTCTAAAATTCATCTAAGGGCCTTAGGGGTGTTTAGTTTGCATTCTAACACCAAAAATTTTGGAGTTTACGGCCCAAAAACAGGTCTTGGCCGTAAACTCTTAGAAATCCCATGAATGATGTGTTTAAGGCCCTTAAAGTATTTTTGGTTGGTCCCTTGATTTATTCCAAGGCTTTTGGTGGTGTTGGATGGCTTTCTAACACCTTAGAATTGGATTTATGCCAAGTTTTGGGGAGTTTACGGCCCAAGCACTATCCTTAGCTGTAAACTCATCTAAGTCCCCCAAAAATTATGTTTCAAGTGTCCAAATGCTATTACCAAGGTCCTATAATTCATAACTAAGCCATAGAGGTGATTTGGAAGGGTTTAAAGGCATGAAAAACCCCATTAACATGAGTTTACGGCCCAAGCTTATGCCTTGGCCGTAAACTCCTTCAAAGTCCTCAAAATCAAAGTTTTAAGTGTTCTAAGTCCATATTTTGAAGTCCCTTAGCCATATCTAAAGTCCAATTGAGTCTAGGAAGGAGTTTAAGGGCTAAAAACTCTTCTAATTGGTGTTTACGGCCTAGGCAGCCTCCTGGGCCGTAAACTCACATATATTGTCCAATTTCATGATTAAGTGTCTAATTTGGAAGCTAAACATGCTATAGATTAAGGCTAGGAAGGTACCTTAAGGATTTGAAGCCTTAAATTTGAGTTTTGGACACTTAATCCTTGGATTTAGGAGAGAGGTTAGAGAGACAGTAGAGAGAGAAGGAAAAAGCTTCAAATGAGTGCTTAAACATGTTTATATAGTTCCTAAAACTTAGACACGGAGGAATTCTACCCGATACCGGCCTTAAACGATGCTTTGGGTCGCACCCGATTGAGTTTCCGTCACCCGACGAGGATATTTCTAAAACTTATGAAATAAATGTTTTGGGCTAAATTCATGAGTTCCTAAATGATTTGGACCCTCATTGAATGAAAATAAATATATAATTTTAGTTAACTAAGCCCAAAAACGATAACGGGACATTTCGATTTCCGACGAGTTATTCGGGTAGAACGGGTTTTCGGCGATGAACAACTTCGGGTTGTTACATTATCCCCCCGTTAGAGGGAATTTCGTCCCGAAATTCAAAGAATAAGATACAGGTCATGGATTGGAATGAAACACGAATGGATTTGTTGCTTTGGATCTTCACTTTCTCAAGTGGAATCAGGTCTCTACTGGGCGTTTTTAACGAATTCTCATTATCGGGACATGTCTTGGTTTTGCTTCTTGACTCTCTCTCAATCTACGATATCAATCTGCTTTCTCGTGGAAGCTCCAACCCTGAATGACTTCGGTTTCCTCAAAGGAATCACTAGGGTTTCGTTGGGCAGACGCTTCTAAGGATTCGAGACGTGATGGTCTAGATAGATATTACCAAGCTCTAAGGGCATCCGAAACCTGAAGGTTGCTGAATCGATCTCTACGAAGATCTCGAAAGGTTTGATGTGAGACTAAACTATATGCTCGAAAGAAACTCCCGGAAATCCTTCGGGATAGACATTTAGAGGGAATAGTTGCTAACTTCCCGTTTCTCAATAATCACAGAAACAAGGGATGCGTGATAATTTATATTGGGAAAACTTTTGAGTTCTAAAGCATAAAATGATACGGAAGTTTGATGCCGAAGATCACGAGAACCGGGTCGAGAAAAAGATCTAACGAGCGGCCCTTTCGAAAGTAAAGATAACAACGCGAACGAAAACTCGGTCATTTCTGGTTAAACGTGGCACCAAAGTATTTTCATGGAAAGTTTCCCCCTTTATAAATCGAATGGAATAGAATAGTCCTCCGGACCGAGGATTTAATCTATAGATACGAAGTTAGTGTTCTCTATCTCACTAGTTAGTCGTCTCGACGGTATACATTTCGATTACATACGAAAGATTGAGTTTAGAATACGTTCGAATAGATAGATAATAGGTTTCCCTTTTTGTACCCAAAATTAAAAAGAGTTGCAAGCATAACAATTATCAAAGAGAGATATACCTGCGGCAGCAGAGGGATTTGTGGTTGTAGCTGTCTTGGGACAATTCCTTCTGAAGTGCCCAGCTTCCCCACAGTTGTAGCAGGCCGGATTGATTCCCGTTCCAGATGATTGGTTCGTGCAAGATGGCCCTTATTGCCACAGTTGTCGCAGATCCTTTCGCGACATGGTCCAGGAATGCGGTGGTGGTAGTTACACTTACCACACCAAGGAAGGGTACCAGTATATCCACTAGCGGGAGTTTGGGCTGTGGAACCTACAGCTGAAACAACGACAGGGGCAGTAGCAGCATGGACTGCTACCGTTTGTTGTTTCTTAGAAGACCCTTGCGTACTCTGGGCCTTCCGCTTGTTCCAGGATTTCTTTTTACTTCCGCCTCCACTAGTGACTGGCTCGGGGGTAGTAGCTTCTTCATCAGAGTTGTCTTCGTGATCTATCAGGACTTTCGCAAGGCACTTGGCACTGTCATAAGTGTCTAGCTTCGCAGCCAAGACATTCCCTTTTGTTGGTTGGGTCAACCCCCAGATGAATCTCTCTATCTTTTTACTCTCTGGGGTAACCATTCCCGGACAAAGTAACGCCAGATCATCGAATCTTGAGGTATAAGCAGCTATGTCGGAACCCTTCATCTTAAGGTTCCAAAGTTCGTGTTCTAGCTTCTGAAGTTCGCCCCGAGGGCAATACTCTGCGAGAAGAAGCTCCTTCATAGCTTCCCAACCCATAGCATTGGCTACAGGTAAAGTTAAGGATTTGACTCGGCTATTCCACCAAGTCAGGGCTTTGTCTAGGAAGGTACAGGCGGCAAACTTGACTCTATCAGACTCCAAACAGCCACATATTTCAAAGATTGATTCGATTCTCTCGAACCATCGGGTTAAAGCAATGACACCCCCTGTGCCATCGAAGAATGTCGGTTTTGCGTTCATGAAGTCCTTATAGGAACCCCCTTTTTGGTATCCCTGATTATCATCTGGGTTCTGGGTTCCACCTCCTGAACTCCTCGAGTTCAGTTGAGGTAAGAGAGCTGATATGGTAGCAGAAATGGTTGCTTGAAGTGTTTCCAAATCGATTTGAATAGGAGGTGGTGGCGGAGGAGGATTGTTGTTGTTCGTTGAGCTGGGTCTCTTTCTTGGAGGCATCGTGATCTAACAAGATCAGGAAAGAGAGGATCATAAGTCCTCTGAATTGAATCAAGAGATATGGGACAGGAGATATCTCATCATGGCAAATATAGCATCATACAAAGCGATAAAGCAGAAAGGAGTTATCAAGATAGAACATTTTATCGCTAGAGGAATGATCAAGGAATAACACGTATACGAGAATTTCTACAAAGGATCGGCTCGAGAAATACTCCCATAGTATTTCATGGTTCGCTGCAGCGACGATTTGTTGTTTGGGATATTGGGTAAGTTTTAGGTATGCCGCATGCCACAGTCACTCCCTAGCACATGTTGGCCGTGTCTCGAATGAATATAGTTGGCCAGGCTATATTGACCCTAGACACGACTACATAACTGCCCAGGTTTAACCGTAGTATACAACACCCATTTACTTATGTTTTGTTCTACTTATAGTTACGGATTTCGACGGCTCGGCATACTTAAATACTTTTGAAAATACTTATATCTTGTAGGATACTTTTAGTTCAGAGCACTTAGGCCCCTTAATGTTTATAGTTTTATACCATGTAAGGTTTGGTATACTCTGTTCACTATAAACAAGGTCTCTGATACCAATCTGTCACACCCCGAAAACCAAAGGCGGAAACGTTCCCGGGGTTGACTCCATGTTGTGTATCAAATCCAATGTACATAGTAATCACAGTAAACAACCATTACATTACATATATATGAAAGTTTACATTTAGTTCAAAAGTAAATTGTACAAAGTTATACATATATCATATGAACAAAAGAGACGAGTCTTCGGAGCACTCCATCTTCACCAAAAGATATCGCCGGGTACCTGTCTAACTTGGACCTGAGAATACAAGCAGTTTGAAAATTAGCATAAAGCTGGTGAGTTCATAAGCGGTTTTGTTTTGTGAAAATGTATCGGTTTCCTTTAGTTTTCTGAAAAGGTTTGATATCCAAGAAAATCCCATATTTTCTTATGTAAAGTAGTTAAGTTATCTTTCGTTACAGTTCTATTACAAGATATAAGTTAACCCCAGGAAAATCCCATATTTTCCTAATTACAAGTTTGATTGAATAACACATAGTATAGTTTAATATACAAAACTATAATTTAGACGAACTGTAAGTAAAAAGTATTTTGAAAACCTTGGGACTACATCCCGAACCAGTTATAAGATAATTCGATAAAGACCATGGGATCACTATCCCGAAAGTAGATACAAAATAGCTTGATAAACCATGGGATCACTATCCCGAAACTAGATATAAGATAGCTCGATAAAATCATGGGATTATCATCCCGTATAAGATTTAGTTTCAAAACCATGGGATTATCATCCCGAACGAAATGTAGACACAAGATCATGGGATTATCATCCCGAACGAGATACAGACATAAAACCATGGGATTACCATCCCGAACAAGATATAGATTACAAGACCATGGGATTACCATCCCGAACAAGATATAGATTCTAAACAGATCCTAGCTGTGAATAAGCTTATATTAATACATATTGTGAGTCGGGTAACCATGCTGATATGACAACGAGACCTCCTTGATGCTAGTCAGATGTCGAATGATATACAAAATTTGTCACCCCAGGCGTGCCCGCCTAACTGTAGCTAGCAGTTAAGGTGTGGGATTGTCAGTCCCGAATAGATCTATTCACAAATTCCTCGCTCTCCCTCCAGGAGACTCTGGTTACACTTCCGGAGAGGATTTACTTGATCATCCATAAAGGGTAGTGACTATCTCACAAGCTAGTATTAAACTATTCACAGGATTCTCATACGATACCATACATACAAAGATTTCAAGACATGATACATTGAAAAATAGATACATATAATGAGACTATCTGGCAAAACATTCGAATGATATAGAGATAAACTGAATCAGACATAGTTTATCTAATAACTTAATACAAATATCAGTACATGATATAAAGAGAAACATAGAACCCCAAATTATTCCCATAATAATTTGATTAGTTTGATTATTTTCTTAACTAAAATCCATTTATTTGTAATTGATAAATCATTCCTTATGATCAACATAATACATAAGGAGTATAAGAGTTTATAAGGTTGCCAGATATTATTTGAAACACATAAATGTTATGATTTGAAAACAGTTTTGGTTTGCTTGTATTCCCCCTGAAAACAGTGAAAAACAGTGAAAAAGGCGTAGGGGTATGAACTCACCAGACGAGAAGTATGACGATTTGGATGCTAAGAGTGGATCCGGGGCTTGTAAATACACAAGGTTCCTAATTATAATGTAAAGATACATATTTGTATCTAATTAGGACTTAGTTTATTTATATGATAGGGACACTTGCTTCAAGTCGCGAAAACACTCCGATACAAGTGTTTGGAGGGACCCGGGTGGCGTTTAAGGACGTGAAATGACACTAGGGACTTGGGACTTGAGTTTACTCTCCATGAGTAAACTAATATAAGAGTTTTGGTCTAAAAACACCCATTCCCCATGAGTTTACGGCCGTAAACTCATGGTGGGTGTGGTTTATGGTGCTAAATGACTTCTAACACTTAGGGGATAATTTCTAGACTTGGTTTAAGGACTTGAAATGATTTTAAATCACCAAAATGATTAATTTATGGGAGTTTACGGCCTAGTATAGGCTCCTGGCCGTAAACTCCTTAATCCTCATGAAAATGGTGTTAAATGTTGCTAAAACAAATCACATGTGATTAATAGAATTATTCCAAGGCCTAAGATGAGTTTTATGGGACATTTGAGGGGTGTTATGGAGTTTACGGCCTATGAGACCCCCCCCTCATGGCCGTAAACTCTTCTATAGGGTGCTACAAAGTGTTTTAAGGTCTAAAACTTGCATAGAATGGCTTCTAAAATTCATCTAAGGGCCTTAGGGGTGTTTAGTTTGCATTCTAACACCAAAAATTTTGGAGTTTACGGCCCAAGAATAGGTCTTGGCCGTAAACTCTTAGAAATCCCATGAATGATGTGCTTAAGGCCCTTAAAGTATTTTTGGTTGGTCCCTTGATTTATTCCAAGGCTTTTGGTGGTGTTGGATGGCTTTCTAACACCTTAGAATTGGATTTATGCCAAGTTTTGGGGAGTTTACGGCCCAAGCACTATCCTTAGCCGTAAACTCATCTAAGTCCCCCAAAAATTATGTTTCAAGTGTCCAAATGCTATTACCAAGGTCCTATAATTCATAACTAAGCCATAGAGGTGATTTGGAAGGGTTTAAAGGCATGAAAAACCCCATTAACATGAGTTTACGGCCCAAGCTTATGCCTTGGCCGTAAACTCCTTCAAAGTCCTCAAAATCAAAGTTTTAAGTGTTCTAAGTCCATATTTTGAAGTCCCTTAGCCATATCTAAAGTCCAATTGAGTCTAGGAAGGAGTTTAAGGGCTAAAAACTCTTCTAATTGGTGTTTATGGCCTAGGCAGCCTCATGGGCCGTAAACTCACATATATTGTCCAATTTCATGATTAAGTGTCTAATTTGGAAGCTAAACATGCTATAGATTAAGGCTAGGAAGGTACCTTAAGGATTTGAAGCCTTAAATTTGAGTTTTGGACACTTAATCCTTGGATTTAGGAGAGAGGTTAGAGAGAGAGTAGAGAGAGAAGGAAAAAGCTTCAAATGAGTGCTTAAATATGTTTATATAGTTCCTAAAACTTGGACACGGAGGAATTCTACCCGATACCGGCCTTAAACGATGCTTTGGGTCGCACCCGATTGAGTTTTCGTCACCCGACGAGGATATTTCTAAAACTTATGAAATAAATGTTTTGGGCTAAATTCATGAGTTCCTAAATGATTTGGACCCTCATTGAATGAAAATAAATATATAATTTTAGTTAACTAAGCCCAAAAACGATAACGGGACATTTCGATTTCCGACGAGTTATTCGGGTAGAACGGGTTTTCGGCGATGAACAACTTCGGGTTGTTACATAGTGAGTACTACAATCCCAACATAATCTCTTTTTCTTTGGGCGGAGAGCTGCAAACAATGCATCATTGCTAAGTTCTCTTGGAGGTTGGGAATCTATGATCAGAGCATGATGATGACGGAAGATTTTGAAGCATTCTTGGAAAACTGCCATAAAGAACTTCCTGAGGCAGTGGTGGCTTCAACATGGTGGAACACGATCGCCAACCGATTTTATATCCCTTCCACCGCCCAAGAAGGCCACATTCGCTCACCAATCCACCGCTTCATTCACCGATTTGTTGCCAGCACCATCAACCAGAGGAAGGATTGGGACAAGGTCCCAACCCTTTACATCTTCTATTTATGGAGTATCATTACCCCCGAAGCCTTTTGCAACCTCCCCTACTGCATTGCCAAATTCCTTGCCGAAGGGGCGGTCAAGGAGAAAACCAATTTAAAAATCAATGGAGGCATGTTTATCACTCGACTGGCCAAGTCATTTGAGGTACTAGATCTGCCACAAGCTCGGGCACTCACGGTTATCCACCCTCCACCATTCAACACGACATTATATCGGAGGGCAAGGATAGTCGAGAAGTTTGGCGGCTCATTCACCATCCCACATGAAGACGAGCCGGCGATTCCGGAGGAGCCGGGGAGGCGGGTCAGACAGCGTAATGAGCGGGTGCGAGAAGACCCATCGGTTATTCCGGTGGAGGAGGACAATGACGGATGGAACCAATTAGAGTACCGCCGCTACTTAGATGACATTGGGCAAGGGGTGAACTATAGTAACCAACCTTTTGAATATCTTTTTCAATAAATGAATATTGCCCCAAGACCCGGTCCCGGGTATCCATATATTATGAATTGGGATGAGCAAATGAGGAGAAGAGCCGGGGAAGGAGGAAGTGGCACGGGAGGAGCCGATATGGAGGATGAATGATGAAGAATTGTTTTCTTTTATGTTTTTATGTTTATGATGTTTTGGTTATGTTTTGGACAAATGTTAAAACACTTGGATGATGTTTGTTTTTGTGGGTTATTTATTATTGTCACTTTTAGTTGTTTAATTTTTTCAGGATAGAAGATTAGGAGGCATGCTAATTTGTGAGGGTCAACAAGGGATTAAGATATTTTCAAGAAAAAATGGAGTTTTGTCCTTAGGATTGAGTCCGCGAAAGTTGAGAGTAATGGAGTGTGCTATTACTGAAGGAATTAGAAGAGAGGCTCGGTTTGCATTTCCAAATTCAGAACCAAAGTCGAATGGAGCATCAGTTATATTAATTTTGAAAGTGACATCTCTACTCGTCGAGTGCACAAATTCTACTCGGCGAGTACATGAGATATTGCACGATATCGTTCTAAGACAAGAGCTACTCGCCGAGTCCACGCTATTACTCGCCAAGTAGGCTGCCAATTTTCGAATTCCAGAACTGCTTTGGGCACTTTCACTGCAACATTTACCCATTTTTGTGAGGAATTGTCTCTGGAGATATTCTAAAGAAGCTTGTTCTGTGAAATTTCCGAGCTGTCAACCACACGAGACGCATGACACCCGAGCCATGGATGAGCTTTTCCCATGGTTAAAGTCAAGAGAAGAAGGAGTTGAAGAAGAGATTATCAACCTATCGACTACTACCCCAGGGGAGTTTGTTCCAATTCTATCTTTATATTTGCATTTTTGTTTGCATAATATGCAATGAGGGCATTGCATAAAATAAGTGTGGGGTAGGGGGTTGGTCACATAAATAGAAAACTTAGAATCTTAATTTAGGCTAATTTTAAAAAATTTGTTCCATACCAAAAATATTACTTAGGATTTAATTTAGAAAATTTTGGTAGAAGTAAAATTAGGATTCCATGTTAGAATTGTGTTGATAATCTCATGAAAACTCAAATGTTTAGTTGAGCCTATATACGTTCTAATGCATTTGTGGCTTCCTTATTCCAGTGAAATCATGGGACAAAAACACGACCCCGCTCGGCCCGAGGGATGCAATATGTTTAGTAGCCTAAACCTGAAATGTATCCAGGAAAATTGTTATCATTAACCAATAAAGGTTGAGATTGAGCGCCCCTGCTTAAGCATGTAGGGATTTGAGTGAAAAAAGAGAGGTACATGTAAAAAAAAAAAGAGTGAATTACAAGAAAAGTTGTAAGAATTTTGGAGCAAATAAAGTGAAGATCAGAAGATCAAAATTCCAAGAAATTCAAAAAGTTGAAGATACCAAAAATCAAACAATAAAGGTGGTTAATTCAAAGAGATCAAAGATCAAATTACCAAAGGAAGTGAAGAATTCCAAAAGAGCTCCATAGTGGTATCGAAAAGTTGTAATTCTAGATTATGTATGCTTGGGTTGCCCTTACCTACACCATTTTATCGGAAAACATATAAGAACTTGTAACAACAACTCTATACCTTCTCCTCTAAATCTGAAGCATTTTTGGCCATAAGAAATATAGAAAATTGTTTTTACACCTGTTGGGCATGGGAATCAACTACAAAAAAGCTTTCTTATTTAACTTTTGTAGTAATTCATGAAGGAATTTAGTAATTAACCTCTATAACCATACAATAATTAAAGTTCGAAATATGAGCAAGAGCAAAGTGGTACTGTTCCCTATCTTAAGACCATCTGTTCCAGATCCTAAATTACTAGATTTACCTTGTTTTGAATATCAATACTTATATCTTTACATGTTAGTAACTCCACAAGTTTTCGCTTTCTGTCATCAGAAATGGGATTTGTGTATAGTAGAAATTGTGATTTGTATGTATATAAGAGATTATGATCAGATATGTTATATTGCATAATCTTTGTTTATACTTACTTGATATAACATGTTCCTCTAGTTCTGAACCATTGTTCCAATTAAGCCTACAATTTTAACCAAAAAGAAAAAAGAAAACAGGTGAAGCATTTTGGATTTGACATTGTTGATGATTAATAGGTTTGGTGAAACCTAACCTGCTGAAGGAGAAACAGGGCTGATTGGTACAAATTACTTCAAATCTTCAGTTTTAAGTAAAGGAATAAGTAAATACATGAATGTTAATTAGGTTATGGTTGTCACTTGTTGTACCTTCCATCAGAAGCAGTCTAAAATTTGAAGTCCCGCATGTAGAATGTCTCTCACCTCTGTCACTTGGTGTTCGTCTATGTATTAGATGGATAAATCAAAATTCATAAAAAGATATATGTGTTTGTATATACAGGAAAAGAGAGATACTCGATATTCAACGAACAAGAAGATCAAAGAATGTATTTTTCAAGCGATTGAAACGCAATAAAAGACAAATAACTTCAAATATCTAGTCGCATAGAATCACCTACATCAAATCGAAATTAAGGGAATCTAATTTGTTAATTTCATAAGATATATTTGAAATGGGAGATAGAACCCTAAACCACTTTCTAGGTTTTCAAATAGTGGATTCGCGGAGAGGAGGTATTGATTAATTTACATCTAGGGTGATTATAAAACAACCAAGACAAAATCAAAAGAAACTAAACAAATGGGAAGATCAAAGTCTTTTAACAATTACAATTGCCGACTCATGGTGTAACATCCCCAATCCTCTTATTTTCTTTCTCAATACCCACCACTTTCCCATATCTGACAAGAATTTCCATAAGCATTAAGAAAATTATGAACCCAATAATCAGAAAGGGAGAATAGAGGACCGAGGACGTTGACTACGACCATCCATTCACGCTTAATCCCCCGAATTAAGCATCGCAGCGGATATCCCGGATCTCCAAGAGCTGCGATAAATTAAACTCTGAGAAGAGTGGATGAGAAGATTATGAATGTAGAAAACATTTCACATACCTGTCATAATTGCGTTTACACAACAAATCTTACATAGCATATTTACATTCATAATTAGTTCTGTGTTTAATTATGTGTGAACATATATGGTTAGACATGAATTAGTTAGTTATTGGTAAGATAGAACTAAATTACTAATACAACTAAAAACCAACTTAATAATCCGTAATCATTAGCTAGCCATAAGGGATAAGTGGATTCAAAACTAAACAAGAGTGTGTTTTTATTTATTGAATTTGATTTAAGTTCATCTGATCTTGTTAAACCAGATAAAATCCCCTATTAAACTTGTTAATAAATTAGGTCAATTTAATAAGTAAGTAAATTAATTAGAACACCGTTCCCTATGATCGACACCCGACTTACCTAAGCTATACTGTAATCTGACTAGGTACACTGCCTATAAGTGCATAGATAGTCTAAGTTTGTTAGGTTATAAATATTAAAATTAGTGGGTACTTTTGTGCACATCAATACGCTTATACATCACGATATGTTATACATCATGATACATTGTACATCACGATACGCTTATACATCACGATACGTTATACATCACGATACGCTTATACATCACGATACGTTATACATCACGATACGCTTATACATCACGATACGTTATACATCACGATACGCTTATAAATCATGATACGTTATACATCACGATACATTTATACATCATGATACGCTTGTACATCGCGATACGCTTCCACTTGTTAAACACTTAAACATAGTTAGTTGTATGCCTGTGCTTGTATAGATGCATATAAATAATGTTTGAAGGATTTAGGAAGGCTTGTTCACCCTATTTCCTTTTCTTCGTTGAGATGTGGTCTGGTGGGATCGGATGTCCGTCCGAAGGTCATTTGATCATTAGTTATATATTATGTATACAAGCATAGACATATAGGTTTACATTAGTCAGTCCAGTTGTGAGTCTCTATCATTGGTCCAGTATTTTACATCAGATCTCACTACACGAGATACATCTTCAGTACACGGCCTTCTCCGTTGTCAAGTTGGTAACCAGAGTCTCTTGTAAGGAGAGCAGACATTGTGTGTATAGATCTATACGGGATTGACACCACCGCACCCTGACTGCTAGCTACAGTCCATGGCCTACCAAGCCAAGGGGTGACAAATGTCATATTCATACCGATGCTTGCAGGGCGTCAAGTTCTCTAGTGTCTATCAGTATGGTTACGAGTATCTCGGGGTTACCTTATAATTCAAGGCTTTAAGGTAACGGGTTTTATACACTGTATTCACTATAGTCAATGTATCCACTGTTTTAGACCGTACTAGCTGTATCTTTCATTTGATACTGTCTAGGGTCTGTATTCATAGTTTTAGACCGTGCTAGCTGTATCTTTCATTTGATACTGGCTAGGGTTTGTATTCACTGTTTTAGACCGTGCTAGCTGTATCTTTCATTTGATATTGGCTAGAGTTTGTATTCACTGTTTTAGACCTTGCTAGCTGTATCTTTCATTTGATACTGTCTAGGGTATGTATTCACTGTTTTAGACCTTACTAGCTGTATCTTTCATTTGATACCATCTGGGGTCTGTGTCTCCTTTTGTTAGATTGAGTCGGACGTGTCGTTCAGTCGATACTCTCCTGGAGTCTATGATTCTTTTTGCCTTAGTCAGCAGTCCTCACTACTGAGGCATATGTTATTCTCCCTGATATTCTACTACTTTCTTAATAATTAAATCCCGTATTTTGATAATGATAGTGTTTAAGAGAAAACTACTTTTTACCACATAACTCTGACCAGTCTTGGTAGAAGACTGCTCTTAATTAGAAAATATAGGATTTTCTGGAAAGGACTCTATTTTACTGTATACTAGAAAACTACTACTTATATAAAGTTATTTGAATAAAATGACATTAAATACTTATGAACTCACCCGCATTTGTAAAAAATGTTGATACTCGCTTTTCAAATAACTTGTATTCTCAGGTCGGCATTAGACAAGTACATTCCAGGAGCTTCCGTTGAAGACGGTTTTGTGTCAAGCTGCATCTATACTAGTTTCTGTATTACTTTGATGATTCTATACAATGTAAACTATGTAAAACTATTACTATTAATGCAATGGTTGTTGTACTTTGATTACTATACTACATATGTTGTGATACTTGACATGACGTCATCCACCCCAGAACGTTTCCGCCGTTCAGGTTTTGGGGTGTGACAGATTGGTATCAGAGCATTGTTTATAGTGAGCTAAGTATATCAATTCATAAAAGATATACAGCCTATAAATACATAGGGATAAAACACTCTGACCAAGAATTATACTTTAAAATATAACCATATTTTACCAAAGTATAAGAACATCCAGAATCTAAGCGCTCAAACACAAGTATCACAAGAAGAACAAGAATAAAAGTCTTCGGATGTTGAGCATTACCGTCAAACCTGGGCAGTTATGTAATCGTAAGTTGGAATAAATGTAACCTGATCAACTACATTTATTCGAGATGCGATGAACGTGTGCTTGGGAGTGATAGTGGTGCTGTAACAGGTCTGAAACTTACCAACTAGGAATGCTAGAGCCAAACATAAAGTTTAAAATACTATAGGAGTATTTTGGAATACTAAAAGTCTCACACTAATCCCAGAATCATATTCAGAAGATAAGAACACAAACAAGAAATTAAAATACCATAGTGGTATTTTAGGATTCATAGACAACCTCGTGTGAAGAACTAGAAAGATCCTTATTGATATACCTACAATTACAGAGACTATACTCACAAGGTTATATATAGTGAGGATCCCATAGGCTGAGAATGTGTGGTTTCGCTCTACTTCCTTTTCCTTGTTTGGATGTAGATACCGAGTAGTATCACATATTTGAAGGCCTATCGGATCTAAGCTATATATGATTTGTATACCCTGTGTAATCGTAGTAGGACTCGATATGGATCACACAGTGAAATGTTAATAATCTATTAGGACTCTTTAGATACTAACAATCTTCATAAACACTCGCCCACTTTTTCCGAACAATGCTCATTTTATGCAACCCTCCGAATCCATCCGCAGAAAACCTCCCAACCTCAAGGTATTTTTAGTTGAGCAACCTAAGCATACATAAACTAGAATTACAATTTTTTCGATACCACTATGGAGCTCTTTTGGAATTCTTCACTTTCTTGATAATTTGATCTTTGATTTCTTTGAATTCACCACATTATTTGATTTGATTTCTGGTATCTTCAACTTTTTGGATTTCTTCAAAATTTTGATCTTTTGATCTTTACTTTATTTGCTCCAAAATTCTTCCAACTTTACTCGTAATTCTCTCTCTCTCTTTTTTTTAATATTACATGTACCTCATTTTTTTCACTCAAATCCTACATGCTTAAGCAGAGGCGCTCAACCTCAACCTTTATTTTCTAACGATAATAATTTTCCTGGATACATTTCAGGTACACGATGCTAAACATATTGCCTCCCTCAAACCAAGCGGGGTTGTGTTTTTGTTCCATGATTTCACTAAAATAAGGGAGGCCACAAATGCACTATAACGTATATTGGCTCAACTAAACATTTGAACTTTCATCGGATCATCCCGCATAATACTAGCAATTATAGCTCAAATTATTATTACTAGATTCAATTAATAAAAATTTGAATTTTCAAAATTTTCTAGCAATTTACTTTTTCTACCCCTACCCCACACTTATTTCATACAATGCCCTCATTGTATGTATAAAAACAAATCAAAATTAAAGAAAAGGGAGAAAAAGGAACAGACTCCCCTGGGATAGCGGCGTGAACATCTCCAAAAGTGTGGAAAATGTGCAATTGGACATCCAAAAATAGAAACTCGGTGTAGAACTGGTTGAATACGTAAATAAACCACGAACAGGACTCGAAACTTCAATTCGTCAAAGTGGGTATTTGTAAGGAAAAATGTGGCAATGATAAACTGGATCACGTCATGGCATATATCTGGATACATCGTAATATGGGTTGAAACCGCGAACACCAAAATGCTGAATTACTACAAACTGCAAGAGTGCCACGACGTGGCATAAGGAGTCCACGTCGTGGAAACTGGGCATCAGTAGAAAATAACTTGTTTGCTTTATTTACTCTAGCAGCTTTGACCAATGGCTAACTGGTTTCCGACACTTCTATGCAAATATATTTCCCAACTATAACCTCTCTCCTAATATACCCCACGCTTATCTTGAATTGTGGGTTCCGACTCACGACTCTAAGCTTCCTTGACTAGACAAACACGACTCGAAAGTTAACCTTCTATGCTCCTTAGAATTCCAACGCTAATCTGAAAAATTAGAACAACCCAAAAGAAACAAAAAGTAACATCATAGTCTTAATAAGGTTTTACATCACACACCAAAGTCAACATATAAAAAAAACTACTCAAAAACAAAAAAAAAAAAAAAAGAAATAAAATCAATCATCATCTTGATCTTGTGCTCCACTTGGCCCTGCCCCATCATTTTGCGGACGCCATAGCTCCTCCCATTTCGGAAAATAAGGATACTGTGGTGGCATAGAAGGTGGTCGGGTCACACCCAAATGTGAATAAATACC
The DNA here is from genome assembly GCF_002870075.4 of Lactuca sativa. Taxonomy (NCBI): domain Eukaryota; kingdom Viridiplantae; phylum Streptophyta; class Magnoliopsida; order Asterales; family Asteraceae; genus Lactuca; species Lactuca sativa. The sequence goes on along the minus strand of NC_056630.2, from coordinate 268,205,990 downwards.
CTCAGTAAGCTGGGTATGGTAAATGGCATGACCATGTACATTATCCAAATATGTTCCCACCCGACTCTGAAAAAGGGTCGGTGGGCACTCCCTGCACATACTGCGAAGCAGCACGCTCTCGCTCAACGTCACCTCTAGCCCGCACATTCCGACGCCTCGGCCTGGCTGGTGGTTGCTGTCCCGGCTGCACCTCCTCCTGCTCGTCATCTATCGGCGGTATAACAAAACGACCCCCGATATTCACCACCGCTCGCATCACACCCAAGACTTGAATGGTCAAGTCTGTGTCCGGGAATCGAGTAAGATTCCTCACAAAGTCATGGGTCAAAATATGATATGACCTAGCCAGGCGAGTAACCAAATGCCCCCCAGTAATCGAGCTCCCAGGCCTAGAATTGGCCGCTTTCTTCCCCATAAACCTTGCCAACATATAAGGCAAATCACAGCAAACCCCCGGAGTAATAAGAGTCCATAAATAAAATAGATTCTGGATGGGGACCTTGTCACCATGATGCTTGTGATTGATTAAAAACGTGATAAGGCGGTGCAAAAATCGGAAAACAGGATTCCGAATTTGTGACTCACTCGAGTCACGAGTGTTGTACTCATGGTTAGAAATGCCACGCCAAAACTGCACATCCAAAGTACCCGGAGCAAAATCCCGCACACATCCAAGCAAGAAAGGGATAAAAAACGGAGATTGCGTCTCCACTTCCGTATAGAGCCCCATACGCCAAGCAAATTCCCGAAGGCTACACTCACGATATACACCACCCAAACGAAACACAAGTGCCCTATTGTAGGTGACATCAAGGGTGCGTTCTTCAAAACATACGGTAGAGAAAAATTCTACCGACAATTCCCGGTACACGGGTTCTTGAATGGCGAATAAATTCCTCCACCCGTGACAAGTGAACGAAAATTGATCTCCAACATAAGTCTTCGACTAATAACGTTCCAGCTCCGCTACCATTCCCACTCTACCAAGCCATCCCCAAATCAATAATAGGGGCTATTGCAAACTCCCTATTGTATAACCATCCAAGCCGATTCTCGTAGGTTGTTAGCAACGGTCGGGGAATGTTTTGAGGAAACTGGTATAAAGGATGTATGCTTGCTACATCTATCGGGTTTTCCTCCTGCGGAACAGCTCGTCGTGGTCCCATTTCTGCAAACAAAAGCAAACCAAAACAGCAAACAACCAACACATTAAACAATTTAAACTTGTTCACAGAAGTCACGACGTGGCCAGGCTGCGCCACGTCGTGGGTCGCGTCGGTCACAGATTCTGAATCGGCCTATATGCATGCAGTATCTACTCAAATCAATGGTTGGGGTTTGTTCCTATGACCATTAAAGGGATATTTAATCTAAAATCAACCACTAGATTCAACCAATTTCGTGAATCATACAAACCCTAACCATGAAAACTTGAAATTTGAAAAAATTACTACAAAATAATGAGTAAAACACATACCAAATGGATTAACTGGCAAGATCTTGCAAGGAAATTGGAAGTAGAATAAGAAATTGGTTGTGGGTTTATAACGTTTCCGTTCGTGCGGCAGCCTCCAAGTGGGAATGAGAATTATCGGTCAAAGGGTTTTAAGGAAATGGTCCCCCCTAATTTTTAAAGGCCACGACGTGGCTGGCTATGCCCACGTCGTGGACCTTAAATCTTTTTTAAGATCGCGCATTCCTTTTTAACCCACGACGTGGTTGGCTATGCCCACGTCGTGGAAACTGCCAGATGCAAAATTTTAATAATGTTTATCATATTAACTAATTACTTTGCATATCATTCATTATTTAAAGTTCCCTACAGCTAATTCTCTACTAATTACCGGTTTTTTAGATGATGAATCGATGTCTTTCCTAATTAAAAAGAAAAGAAAGAAAAGAAAATTTTAAAAAGAAAATGCAAACCAAACTCGGGTTGCCTCCCGAGAAGCACTTCTTTTTCTTGGAGTCTTGAGCTGGACTCCGTGCCTTCTACGTTGAATCTTCGGAAGAGTCTACCACCAGGATCTTTTGTTCCTTGAACCGCCGTTTATAAGCTTGAACTCTCCTTTTATACGCCTTCTTTGAATTTTCCTTTTTAGCTTTTCCATCTTCTTCAAGCTTGCGTTTTGTGCCCTTTGTTTGTTCCTTGCACTCCATAACATTCTCCTCTTCTTTCACTACCGGCCTTGTTACTTTTGAAGTGACTTCCTCTTCATCACTTGTCATTTCCTCGTCCTCTTTGCTCACCCAAGAAGGCGGGCTCTTGTAAGCTATGACTTCAATCAAATATAGAACAGATGCCCTTGGTTTTGTCCTTTTGACTTCATGAACTGCCTTTATCTCTTCTTCCATAAGCTTTTCCAGTTCTTCTAGTTCATTCTCTTCATTAATTGTGAACACCTCTTCTTTATCTTCTTGAAAGTCATCCTTTATCCCAAAAACTTCTTGTTCATCTCCAACCCTCAAAGTTAGCTTAGACTCGCGGATATCAACAAGTGCACCAGCAGTGTTAAGCAATGGCCGACCAAGGATTATCGGAACATCCGGATCTTCTTTCATGTCTAAGACTACAAAGTCTATTGGAAAAACAAATTTTACAATTTTCACCAAAATATCCTCCACTATGCCTCGGGGTTGTGTCACCGAATGGTTCGCCATGTGAATCTTCATTTTTGTAGCCTTCATCTTCTGAATCTCCAATTTTTGATAAAATGAAAAAGGCATTAGATTAATGCTAGCCCCGGAATCGGCTAAATCATTAACCTTCATTTTATTCCCAAACTCGCATGGAAGAGTGAGGCGTCCAAGATCCCCCATCTTTTCTGGTGTTTCTCCCAACACAGCTTTTGAAGTTTGTTCACTTAGAATCACTGTAGACTGCTTCTTTAATTTTCTTCGCGTATCTATCAAGTCTTGCAGTAATTTCTGGTTCTCGCGAGCTTTGGATAAGGACTCAACAAAGGGAGTATTAATTGGAATCCCTTTCACATGCTTCATAAACTCTAAATGTTCCTTCTCCAGTTGACTAAGTGTTGCGCGGGTGGGAAATGGCATAGGTGGATGATAAGCTGGAATAGGCTCAAAGGATTTTTGCTCAGACTTGCGCCACGTCATGGCCAGAGGAGTGCCACGTCGTGGCGAGCCTGGTTCAGCACTTTCTCCATTTTCGATCCTTAATTTCTTGGGCTGCTGCGGTTCTTCTTCCAACGCCTCCAGGAACTCAGATATTGTATCTTCTTCGGTATCGATGGCCATTACGTGAGATTGGGCTTTTACTTCGGGATTCTTCGGGGACAATTTTTCATGAACTAAAGTGGCTAGTTGACCAAATTGTACTTCAAGGTTATGGAGGGAGGCTTGCTGGTTCTTTATTAATGTTTGTTGTTCCATGATAGCGGAATCCGTGGCATCGTGACTTTTTTTCCGAAGCCTCCATAAACTTCATCAAAATGGTCTCTAGGTCGGGTTTCTTCTCAGTTGGTGGTTGCTCCTTTTGATAAAGGCCTCGACCTGTCTGCCTATACTTCTCTTCTTTTTGCTTCTTATACTCTTCATATGGCAGCCACTCCTTCTTCGGTTTCCTCCAGTCCTCATGAAACTTATCCCCACTAGAGTAGCACACTTGAGCTTTTCTGTTCCCAAACTCATCTACGTTGTAGTCCTTAGTCAAGTGTGGACCACTACATCGCTCGTACCCCACTCTTATGGCATGTATCGACTGGTCCATTTGTGTTATCCTGCGATCCACGTTATTCAGCTTGGCCATGACAGCTGCAATTTCTTCAGTTTGGGCCCCTTCACCGCCTTTGCTTCCATCTTGCCTCGGGTTATGGTATTCGCGGGTGTGTTTCGCGAATTCTTCAATTAGCTCCTTGACCTCCCTTGGATTTTTCTTTGTCAACGGTCCTTGAGAATCAAGGAGTTGTCTTGTCATCACATTGACCCCATCATAAAAGATTGACATCTCTTGCTGCACATTTAGGTCATGTTGCGGGCAATTTCTGAGTAAGCCCTTGTACCGCTCCCATGCTTCGTATAGTGACTCCTCGGGCTGTTGCTCAAAGTTGGCTATTACCTTCTTGAGTTTGGCTATCTTGGATGGCGGGCAAAACTGGTCTAGGAATTGCTCACGCATTTGAGCCCAAGTGGTGATTGTACCCGGTGGGAGTGCTTTTAACCACTCCTTAGCAGCTCCTTTGAAAGTGATGGGAAGCATCCTAAGCAAGACTGTGTTCCTGTTGACATTTGGGACATTGAAGTAATCTGCAATGTCGTTGACTTCATCTAGATGCTTAAAAGCATCCTCATGGTATTTCCCGAAAAATGGGATGTCCTTTAGTGCAGTCAATATGTGTCCCTTCAGCTCGAAGGTGGCAGTGGCAGGTATTGCGGGTTGGACTAAACCGGGACCCATATCTTCTCGGATCCGCTTCTTGTATGCTCCTATGGACATTTCTTCAATTGCTGCCATCTCGTTCCTTGGCTCGTTCTCGGGTTCACTTGTGTGTTCTTCAAATTCTAGCTCGGTATCGTATTCGGACTCGGTTTGCACGGGTGTATGATCCAAATGCTCAAGATTGCTCTTGTGCTTTGCTGGTGAACTTGACTCTCCTGTCTTCTTTCCCGACTTCCTAGAAAAGGCTGACTTTAATTCTTGCAAGGGCGTCTTTTTCTTGTGAAGTGCAGACTCGGGGTCTTCCAGTGGTGGCACCAAGTGTGTGGTTGAGCTTCTGGTCATGAACTCCTGCAACTTGCTAAACTAAAAACGTAAGACTGAACTAAAATAAGAAAAACTAAACTCAAACTGAAAATCTAATTTTTAACTGTCCACGTCGTGGCCAGAAGAGTGCCACGTCGTGGACTCTGTGAATGACAGAAAAAATTATTTTGCTGAAAAATTAACTTTTTGTGGGTTTTTACTCCACAAGAAGGATCGATCAAATTAATGCAAATAAATAAGCTAAAAACTAAGCCGTCCCCCGGCAACGGCGCCAAAAACTTGATGTGCACAAAAGTACCCACTAATTTTAATATTTATAACCTAACAAACTTAGACTATCTATGCACTTATAGGCAGTGTACCTAGTCAGATTACAGTATAGCTTAGGTAAGTCGGGTGTCGATCACAGGGAACGGTGTTCTAATTAATTTACTTACTTATTAAATTGACCTAATTTATTAACAAGTTTAATAGGGGGTTTTATCTGGTTTTACAAGATCAGATGAACTTAAATCAAATTCAATAATAAAAACACACTCTTGTTTAGTTTTGAATCCACTTATCCCTTATGGCTAGCTAATGATTACGGATTATTAAGTTGGTTTTTAGTTGTATTAGTAATTTAGTTCTATCTTACCAATAACTAACTAATTCATGTCTAACCATATATGTTCACACATAATTAAACACAGAACTAATTATGAATGTAAATATGCTATGTAAGATTTGTTGTGTAAACGCAATTATGATCACAATTCACGTTCTCTAGCACAGCTAAACTTTATTTATTCTAATTACTAACTAAGATTGGTCAATCCTAGCTCTAACAATTCAATGCTCACTAAATTATTAGGTAAACAGGTTCATGCAGTTTAATGGTCACTGAGCTACACAGAACATGCAATTAAGCAATTAGGTAAACAAATAATAACATGCTAGGTTATACAAATCAAACACAAGCAAATTTTTACCAACTAAGCTCAATCCATAATCATATAACTATTCATAAGTTCAAAGCTTCATCTAGCTAAACAAGAGTAGCTAGATTCAGCTACTCATCACAGCAGATAAATCAGCACAGCTAAAACTAATGAAAGACATGTTCTTATTTAACTAAAAATAAACCTTTACTTCTTTTGGTGTTGAAAACCCTCTTCCAGAACCTTTCTTTCGCTCTGAATCGTCTCCTGGAATTCTTTTTCTTCTGCCCAAAAGCTTCCCTTCTCGTAATAATCAGGAGGACTTATATAATCCTCAAAAACCCGCACCACATCGTGGCCAGATGCGCCACGTCGTGGGCTTCAAGTAATCTGTATCCTTCAAGGAAATCCTCCGCGTCGCGATGTTTATCTTCTGGAACACCTGTGCCACGTCGTGGGCTTCACCGCCACGTCGTCAATTGAGCGCTTATTTTGAATTTATTATTTTTGTTGTCTTCCAATCCTCCCATGTTCCCCATTTTGTCACCTTTGGTCCCTCTCTTCGAAAATGCTTTGTATTGACTGAAAATAACAATTTAAACTTATAAGTATCATTATTCTAAACATATTATCAATTTATTAATAAAAATGTACTTAAATACTGCCTAAAAATAAGTAGAAATATGGCAATATCACGTATCGTGATGTATCAGCGTATCGTGAAGTGGGAGTATTAACAAGTAAAAGTGAAGTAAAAGCGTGGATAAGTATAAGTGAAATAAAAATGTTAATAAGTAAGAGTATGAAAACGTGGAAGGAAACCTTGATGAAAACTTTGGAAAAACCTTTATACTTAAGCAAGTCACAACTTGATATTCTTTTGTTAATAAGTTTGAAAACCTTTAAAAATCCTTTGGAAACCTTTCATAAATAAGTTTTAAACGAAACTTTGATAAAACATTACAAGTAAAAGAAACTGAGCAAGTAACGATGTTTTAGAAAACCATTTACAGTATCATTCGCGGTAAAACAGTTAACAGTGTGGTAAATCCTTGTGCATGCGGGTTATCAATCACATGTGATTGATATGATAACTAGCATGTTTAACTTGTATTCCCTCCCTATAAAAGCATGTAAAAACATTTAAAAGGTTCATTCAGGGGTATGAACTCACCTGATGTAAGTGGATCCAACGAAGGTGCCGGTTGGGTGCTCGGTGTCAAGTAAAGACTTGAACACACTTAGTGACCTATTAACATATGATAACATATGTTTGTTGGATTAATGTCTAAGTCCACAACTATAATTGGTAAGACTTGACCCGACTCGCCATGGTCCATTTGGGTTGCATGGCATCATGCACTTGGATAGACTATAATGAGAGAAATAAGACACTTATGGTTATTAATATATTATAAGTTCTAATATATTAATAATAAGAATAATAAGATTATTTAATTACTATTGATCAAGAATTAATCTAGGATTAATTAAGTGATCAAAAGTAGACTAATTAAATATATGGGTTGATTGTGTAAATCATCCATACTTGTATAGTGGGCTAATGCTCCATGGATAATCAAGTTGGGCTAAAACCCATAGGATGGTCCATGGATGCTCCATGGTGTATTTGTACCCATGGATCATGGAAATGAAAGGCCATGTCAATTAGGGTTTACATGGTGTAACCCTAACTATATAAGCATCTTATTCTTGACCAAAATCGGCCACTAGTGTGTGAAGTAAAAGGGCTAGCCGATTTCATGAGTGTAGAATTCTCTCAAGTTATTCCAAGAGTATTTGGTGTTGTGTGAACTATTTGAGGTGTCACACTTGGGGCACTTGGCACTCAAGCTTCATGAAGACTTTCTACACCAAAGAGGTGTGTATTCTATCTTGCTATAGTCATTGTTTTGTATGCTAGATTAGGATAATACCTTGGAAGTTCTTATTTGCATGTATAATAGAGAAAACATAGATCCAAGGTATTTAGGGTTGCATGTACACTTAGGAGTGTTAGAATGCTCAAAACCCAACAATGTTTACATACAATTAGTACATACAATACCAATTAAACAAGTATACGCATCCTAAAGTGCGGAAAACACTTTGATTAAGTGCTTGGAGTGTCCTGGGTAACATTTAAGGGTGTGTATGGCCTAGATAGGGAGTTTACTCTTCAAGAGTAAACTCTATATAGAGTTCACGGCCCTGGGACAACTCCCCATGAGTTTACGGCCGTAAACTCATGGTGAGGGTGTTCTAGGATGCTAAAAGGCCTTATATCAATTGTGGAATTTTGCTAGGTCCAAAAATAAGGTGTATGAATGGATTTAAGGAATCTAAATGGACCAAATAGGAGTTTACGGCCCTAAACAAGGAGTTTACGGCCATAAGCTCCTATGTACATATTCCTTGGGTGTTTTAAGGGCTTAAATGATAGAGAATAAAATCCTATGCATTTTTCTAAGTCAAATGGGGAGTTTAGGGCATCATTTGGGCATTTTCTAGGAGTTTACGGCCCATGGACCTTTCCTAGGGGGTTTACGGCCATAAACTCCCACTTCCTTGGATTTATTGAAGTTTAATGCGTTTACAACTATGGAATTGCTTCTAGACATTTTTCCAAGGCCATGGGAGGTGTTTGTGGGCATTTCTAACACATGGAATTGAGTTTACTCCCCATTGAAGGGGAGTTTACGGCCCAAGCAAGTTCTTGGGCAGTAAACTCATGTTTACTCCCCAAAATGTTAGTTCAAGGTGTTCTAAGTCCAATTCCATAAGTCATTTAGCCATATCTAAGCCTTAGGGGTAGTTTAGAGGGGTTTTGGGGCTTAAAAACCCCATTTAATGGTGTTCACGGTCCAAGAGTGTTCTTGGGCTGTAAACACATGAATCTACCCCTATTTGATGTTTTAAACACGGATTTGCATGCTAGCTAAGCTATACAACAAGTTAGGGTACCCGATACTGCCGTTAAACGGGGCTTTTTGGTCGCACCCGATTAAACGGTCAAATTTTTGACTTGGTTGTAACTTAAAATTTTTAAGGGCATTTTGTGGGTGTTTCTAATTTGTTTCATCCCTTACCAAGTCATTATAAAAGTACTAATTTAATTAACCTCTTCCAAAATGTTAACGGATAAAAATTAAAGCGAGTCTTATTAACGGAAGGAGGTTAAAAATGACGGAATAAATTTCGGGTTGTCACATAAGCACAATATCTCAACTCAAAAAAAGATAAATACATAATACATACCAGCCACAACATCGGGCGCTGCACGGACCTCCTCCGCAGTCAATTGGAAAGCTCTCCCACGAGCCTTCGGAGCCTCGGCCTTCACTGGTCGAACCTCGATAACCCTCGCAGCAGGCGCAGATCCATGTGTTGACCCCTGATGCAACTGTGGACACTCGGCCTTCCGATGGCCAGTCTGGTTGCAATGAAAGCAAACCATAAATCCCTTGGGGCAATCCTTGGCGATATGCCCCTCCTTACCACATTTGTAGCAAGCACCCGATCGACAGGCTGTAACACCCCGAGATTCAGGTACATTTCTTTCACCCTTGTTCTTTGTCGATTGGTCATGATTAGTCCTTGAGTGGAGGGTTTATAGCAAGTGAGTACGCTGGGCGTACCAGAGGGGTACTTTGCGTGTACTCATGTGCTTAAATTAGACGCGGAATCGCCAAGGTACGATGGGCATACCCCGAGTTACGTCGGGCGTACACGGCCCAGATGCAAAATCCCTAATCCGTCTTGTGCACTATTTAAAGGGTGCTAAGGCTCATTTCTCGGCCTCCATATCAGTGAGTGAAACCCTAAAAGAGAGCCTCCCATCGTCCTTAGTGTGTGAGAGTGTTGTTAGAGCTAATTCTGCTTTGGTGACCTAGTGAAGGAGAAGGAAAAGAGCTCTTGGAAGCTAAAGCTTGAGGTGCCATTTTGGATCTGAGATCTACAGAGAAAAGGGCTACACTTGGAGGTATAAAGTTCAAAACTTTCCTCTTCTTTTGGTTGTTGTTGCATGTGCCATTTCTAGGGCTAAAAACCCCAAAGGTGGAGACTTTATGAGTGTAAAGTGCTCCATGGTCCGAGATCTGTCTCTTTTCAGTGGTATTAGTGATTTAGAACCATAAAGTTTCCATCTTGGATGTTAGTTTGAGGTCATGCTTGTGTAATAAGCCTTCTAGAGTTAAAGGATGGAACATTATGGGAGTTGGTGGCTTGTTCAGCCATGCAAAGGCTTAAAGTCATCAACTTTATGGATTAAGAGCCTTAGATGTGGTTAGATCTAGAATTTGGACATGGGTCTTAACTGTTTAAGACCTCAAGAGCTAAGGGGTTGAAGCTGGGGAGTACGCCGGGCGTAATCCCAATACGCGCCGCATACTGGGTGGCGTTCCCCGATTCCGAGATGCAGCCGGGTACGCTCAGCCTACACATCTGGTACGCGCAGCGTAACCCGGAAAGTTGACTTTTGGTTGACTTTTAGGGTATGGTCTATTATGGGGCCTTTTGGTTATGAGAGGGGTAAAATGGTCTTTTACCCTTCTGAGAGTGTCATAAGAGGACATAGTCTAGCCTTTAAGAGTTATATTAAATAGAGTATTTATTTCATATGACTAGGCAGAGGCTAGGCCAGCGTTTACCGAGTCAGAGATTTACCGAGATACCCGAGGTGAGTCTTCTCACTATACTTTACCTAGTGTGGTAACATAGTTATGTGACAGTGTACTATAGAGTTATATGTCAATGTATTTGCATGTTATTTATATGTTGTGATTTATTGTGATATGTGATATGCATGATCCAGAGTTACAGAGTTGGGACTTTCGGGTCCCTAGAGTTAGGGCCAGAGGGCCCACAGAGAGTTGGGGATGGAGGGCCCCACTGAGACACATTGACTAGAGGGTCGACAGAGTTACAGCCTCGAGTGGCTATTATGTGTTAGATTGGTATTTTGGGGAACTCACTAAGCTTATGCTTACAGTGTTACGTGTTATGTGTTTCAGGTACCAGTGATGACCGCGGGAAGGCGTCGGCTTGATTCGTACACACACACACATGGGATTTTATGTATTTTGATCTTGGGAGATATTTTGTGAAAACAAAGACATGATACTATGACATTTTATGAATGAATGAGCTTGTGATGATGTGTTTGAAAATGCGAAAAATTGGTTTAAATTTTTACGGTGTTACACAGGCCCCCTCATGTCCCTTGCCGCACTTTCCACATGTGCGGCCCTTCTGGCCTCCAGTCCTCGAATCAGCAGACTCAGTCCGCTTGGCTGCCGGCTGAGACTGATTCGGCCGCAGATCCATCCTCTAAGACTCGGCCTCCTCCCTGGCATGAGTCTCCAACTCAATCTCCCTCTTACGAGCATTTTCCTGGAGCTCAAAAAATGTTCGGTACGTCGAGTTCGACACAAACTCCCGAATGTCTCTCCTCAGAATGCCCAAATACCGGCTCATCCGTGCCTGCTCAGTAGACACCTGCTCAGGGCAGAACATCGCCCTCTCATGAAACTTCCTCGTAATTACAGTGACCGAATCAGTACCCTGCTTGAGGGTCAAGAACTCCTGAACCAACCGTTCCCTCTCCACCGGGGTAACATACTCATCTCTGAACATGGTGGTGAACCTCTCCCAGGTCACCTCTGAGATCTCTGCAACTGTAAAGCTTGCCATCACGAACTTCCATTAGTCCTTCGCTCCCAAGCGAAGCTGGTTCAATGCGAACCGAACCCTCAGATGCTCCAGACATGAACACTTATAGAAGCATCCCTCAATATCATCAATCCATCTCATTGCAGCGATCGGATCCTGCGTCCCATCAAACTCAGGTGACTTCGTGTTGCTGAACTCCCGAAATAACGAGTCACCTCCCTGAGGCCTGGCAGTAGCCACAGCTGCTGTAGCAACAGCGGCTGCAGCCTTAGCCACCGCGGAGTACCACTCATCGAAAGTCTCAATCAGTGTGGTCTTGATAGACCCAAACATCTCTGGAATCTCGGCCCTGATCGCCGCCGCCACCTCATCGTGGATCATCTGACGAAGCTCCTCGCCACTCACACCGCTCGCCTCAGGTCTGTGGCGTGTCCCAACCATGATGCCTCTGAAATATAACATAATAATATCAAAGACTCGTTCGAGCATGCTCGGACTCGATAACTCGACCCTACTTGTTCCTTAGTACCCAAAGGATTCTTACTTAGAGTGCGCACTACTCCACTGTCTTTGGTAGTACGGGCCCTTATACTACCGCCTACACCGCATCAGTATTCACCCTAAGTCCTCCTTCTTGGATCCCAGATCACAAGTACTCTATATCTCGCTGGCATAGGCTACCCTTCGGTAGACCTCTTATCAGCCCCTCACTGCTACCTACTCGCTCTCAAGCATCACATAGCAGCACATGTAACGACCAAAATTTCAAAACAATTAAAACTTTTCAAAAACCACCCATTTTAATAACGTTGTTACAAAAAGATTTTCAATACATTATTTAACAGAGTATTTTTTTTCCCAGGTTCAAATCATAAAACACCAACGCGGGGAACGATACCATCACGCCTTTGCCTTGCCACAGACTCTTGAGAACCTGAAAACATAAAACCACAAATGTAAGCCCGAAAGTTTAGTGAGATACCCCCAAAAATACCAACCACAAATACGCCCTTCCAGGCCACGACCTTCCGGTCCACATCGCAATGCCTTCCGGCCCATAACGTAATGCCTTCCGGCCCATATTCCGCAATATCATAACATCAGACACTACCCGGATTTCCATCCGATAAAGGGTCGGCCTTGGTGCCGTAGACCCTATTGATATAGTGAGGATAACTCACCTCGAAACTGCCGACTGAACAGATAACCCAAGCTGCTCCGATCACTGATACGATCTCCACCTCTGGATAGCCACCAATGCACTGAACTCAAACAATAATCAACAATTACCAAAATACCCCTGGAAACCACTGGTCAACCCTTAGTCAAAGACAAGGTCAAAGTCAACCCCTGACTGACCCTACTCGCCGAGTCAACCCGATGACTCGTCGAGTTCCCATACTCAGAACTTCACTCAATCCGCGACCTAACTCGCCTAGTCACCCCAAGACTCGCCGAGTCCCACAACTTCTGAGTCCTCTCGCACACAACTCACCGAGTCATCCCTTGACTCACCGATTCTCGACTCAACCAGAGAATATCAGAACTCTTCGACAAGACTCGCCGAGTCCAAGAACAGACTCGCCGAGTATATGGCTATCTTCAACCTACTCGCCGAGTTGTTCATACAACTCGCCGAGTTCCAGGCCATCTTCATCCAACTCGCCGAGTTGTTCTTCCAACTCGCCGAGTCCCAGCTCATCTTCAAACAACTCGTCGAGTACACCCATGTGACTCGCCGAGTACCACTGGTCTGAATCTATACAGGAGCACTCCAAGCCATGCAATTGATCCAAAACATAGATCCATCTTCCTACAACCCCTTCATCACGTAAAGTGGCAAACTTTACGTGAATCCAACGAGATCTAGGCTTTTTGCACTTTGGTTTAGGGTTTGGGACATGTAAGCTTCACTAAACACTCCAACACAAGGATTTTCATGCTCTCTGATTCTTCTCCATTCCATATCTGACGTAGCAACCTCAGATCTAACCTCTAGACTTCCAATTACATCCATAGGCAAGTTCCCACAAACCCCAAAATGAAGAAACAACCTAACAATAGCCCAAGAATGAGATATTACCTCCAATGGACGCCCAATCTGCAATGTAATTCGAATCCAAGCAAAGCCCCTTGCTCTAAGCCGCTCAACCCCGTGAATTAGGGTTTTCTCCACTCAGCGCCTACTCGCCGAGTCCTCCTTACCGACTCGCCGAGTCGGCTACTTAACACGCGACCCAGTCGCGACTCTACTCGCCAAGTCCATCCATGGACTCGCCGAGTCACTCTTCCACAACTTACTCTTTTAGCCCTTCAACTCTACTCTTGATATTTCGGGATGTTACAATTTGGAAGGCAATATGTTATGGGCCGGAAGGCGGTACGTTTTGGACCGGAAGGTCGTGGCCTGGAAGGGCGTATTTGTGGTTGGTATTTTTGGGGGTATCTCACTAAGCTTTCAGGCTTACAGTTGTGGTTTTATGTTTTCAGGTTCTCAGGAGTCTGTGGCAAGGAAAAGGCGTGATCATACCGTTCCCCGCGTTGGTGTTTTATGATTTGAACCTGGGAAAAAAATACTCTGTTAAATAATGTATTGAAAACCTTTTTGTAACAACGTTATTAAAATGGGTGGTTTTTGAAAAGTTTTAATTGTTTTGAAATTTTGGTCGTTACAAGTTGGTATCAGAGCCTTGGTTTGAGTGAATTGGAGGAACACTCGTGTAACTCCAGTCTCAAATCGAGGAAGGTTTTAAAAGAAAAATTAAAATGGTTTTCAAATTAAGTAAAAGGGGGACGCGGAGGTACGATCAGCCGGAGCTAGTAAGTAACCCCAAATTTACCATTCATGACACTTGTTTATTTGAGCTTTGATAGAACAGCATGCTAGAGTTAGGCTAGGGATCTTCAGGATTTCATGATAATGTTGCCTGATTTGTGATGCCTGTAGCCTAGGGTCCCTTATGGGAGATTCTCAGTGTTCCTCTAGTGGTGAGGGTTGATCATTGTTATGCATGTTCTCTAGGGTATTGTGGTAGTACTTGATACAAATATGGGTAGGTGTGGAAGGTAGTATGGGCCCGTACTACTAAAAGCACAGGACCCATACGCGTATCAGGGAAACCATGATCTCTATGGTTGGGTTGAGAGAGTTGGATCTCAGGTTTGTGGGATGAGTTTGAGACTTGGTATGGTGTTTTCAGTATGGAGATTCCGAGGCATGATGAGAGTGGATCCGGATCTGGATCGGGAGCTGGAGAGAGAGAGTTCCGGGTGGATCGGTGCCGTCTGAGGTTATCGATCAGATGAGCACGAGCGAGTTGGATGCGAGGATTCACGAGATCCTGCATGATGAGGTTGCTGCATTGTTCCGGGCTGACTTGCCGGAACTGTTTGGGTCAATCAAGACCGCCATGGTTGAGTATTCTGATGAGCGCTATGCGACTCTCGCGGCAGCTACAGTGGCTGTAGCAACGGCAGGGGGAGGAGCTGATAGGGATTGTCAGTATCTGGACTTCGATAATACGGAGCCTCCCACCTTCGATGGGGTTCAGGACTCGATTGTTGCTATGAGGTGGTTATCGGATGTAGAGGGGTGTTTCTTCACGTGTTCATGCCCTGCTGATCTGAGGGTGAGGTGTGCTCTGAACCTGTTGAGGCTCAGGGTGAAGGATTGGTGGAGATTGATCACGGGGTCATACTCGGATGCACAGAGGGCTGCGGTTTCATGGGATCAGTTCAGAGAGATGTTCAGCACTCGCTATGTTCCGCAGAATGAGAGGGAGAGATTGGCTCAGGAGTTTCTTGAGCTGAAGCAGGATTCGGAGTCGGTGACTGAGATCACCAGGATGTTCACTGAGAGGGCGATGTTTTGCCTGAGTTCACTTCGGAGCAGGCTCAGATGTCCCGATATCTGAGTACGCTCAAGGGGGATATCAGACAGTTCGTGTCTGCGCAAAGGTGCGAGACCTTGTTGGAGTTGCAGGAGGCCGCCAGGCGGCGTGAGTTTGAGGATGAGTTGCAGTTGCGTGAGCTGAGGCAGGATCCGATGCAGTCGCAGCCGGCGCCGAATCGGTCCAGGACCGTTGATGTTAGTGTGGGGGATCGGAGCGGCCACACTTGTGGGAAGTGTGGGAGGGGTCACACCGGAGTTTGTTCATCCGGTGGTGCATGCCGCAAGTGCGGAAGGGAGGGGAACTATGCGCGGGATTGTCGGCAGTCAATGCCGATTCGGGATTTGAGGATTTGTTATCATTGTCGTCAGGTTGGACATTTGAGGGTCAACTGTCCCCAGCTTTCTACAGGACCGGTGCAGGCTCTAGCACCGGCCACCTTGAGGATTTCAGGTGGAGGTCAGGGTGGAGCGGAGCCCCTAGGGGCTCAGGGTCGCGCTTATCAGCTTGCGGCAGAGGAGGTCAGAGCAGTTTCGGATGCAACTGCGGGTATGTTTCTTTCTTGATGTCTTGTTATCTTGCGATTATTGCGGTGTATTGTTTGTGTTGGTACCCTTGTGTGGATTCGATGCGGTATGCGTCGTTTTGCAGGTTTGGCATGGTTATGGATTCGTGTTTCAGGTTTTCGTCTTGGTATCCGTTGTTCCCTGAGGGTTTGGTATGATTATAGTTTGGTGTTTTGTGCTATCGTTGGTTATCGTTCGTGAGGGTTATTAGTGGAGATGCGGCATTGGGTTGAATGTCGGGTAGCATCTACATTCGTGGAAGGGATAATTGGAGATCGGATTCTTTTTGAGCGGATTGATCAGTGAGGAGATGTGTTTTGCTGAGGGTTGCTTATGCTTGTGGGAAGCAGTCAGTGTGTAAGTGTTCTCTTTGTGCGGGGTTGTTCTGGAAGGTCGTTAATGGCGACCGGTGGTTGTTAGTCAGTGCTTTAAGTGGGGGAGAATTGGAGAATTCTCCGGGAGATCGATGAGTATTTGAGGGTGCTTAGCTGTTGGGATTCAGCAGTGTTCTGTCAGCCCAGAGTATAGGCTGATAGGAGCAAGTGTCGGGCATGCGGGGCGGGATACAGACCTAGGGCATTTGATTGTAGAGGCCTGGAAGCAGGCCGGGATCAAGTTTGAGTAGGTAACCGGGGTCATGTGATCAGAGTATTTGTATGCTTTATGTACGTGATGTGTTGTACTGCATTAATTCTATGGGATTTATGCTGTGCATGTTTATAGAGTTGGAACCGGAAGGTTCCCAGAGTTAGAACCTGAGGGTTCACAGAGTTTGGGTGTACGGACCCATAGAGATATAGCCTCGAGTGGCTAATATGTGTTATGTGAGTCGGTCCAGTCATGCTGGAGACTCTGCTGGTATTGTTGGATCAGTTTGAGATTGCGGATTGTGTATGTTGCAGTATGATTGCATTGGAAGATCTGGCCTCGGGTAGTGATCTTGTTTAGTTGAGGTAGTGCATGGGATTGAGAGTCCCTGCGAGGAGAGTTAGATTAAGTGTGTTGGATGGATAGCGGACACGCTAAGGGTGGTGTAGCGTTGGGCGAGCACCGTGGCATTTGTCGGAGTGACATTGTGGCCGGGTGGATTCCTTGGTAAAGGAAGAGAAAGAGGTAAGAGGCGTGTAACTCCGAGAGGGAGTGCAAGTTCATGGAAGTGAAATCGGCAGAGCAGAGTTATGATTAGAGCAAATCGAGTATGGTTATTGAGCAGCATGTTTGCGGCAGTGGTTTAGAAGCTCACCCGGTTTGGAATGTCTGCTGAGGTCGCGGAGGGAAATCCGCAAGTGTAGAGCCAAGAGGCTCGGAAGGGATGCAGGGAGAGAGAGAGTCTTAACTCTCAGTGTGAATCTGATCAGGGTATGGGGTGTATATTAGTGGTTCATCCTGGGGGATGTTTGAGGGTATTATCAGTGTATCAGGTTTTCCCAACCTGAGGGTGATAGAGCTAGTTCAGCATGTGTATGCGGTTGCAAGGGGAGAACTCGTGAGAGTTGCTCTGAGATCGAGAATGAGTCTCTCAGTCGTCCCGGAATGGATAGAGTGGGATTCGGATCGGGGATCCAATGGTTCATGGTTTTCTAACCCTTATGGGTCGAGTGATTGTTGAGATTTAGAGCAGAGCTGCATCTTGGGTAATTCTTGGTTATTAAGAGTGATGATCGAGGGTATAGTCGGTGCCCGGTTCGAGACAGTGGTCAGGACACCGTGAAGGAGGGGAAAGTGTGTTCGAGTTTCGATAAGTAAGCTTTGAGGTACCTGGTCCGGTTAAGGCCAGGTGGAGCGTTGTGGGAGAATCCCTGGAGTTGAGTTGCTGTAGGCTTCGAGGGCGAAGCCTAATTTAAGTGGGGGAGAATTGTAACATCCCGAAATATCAAGAGTAGAGTTGAAGGGCTAAAAGAGTAAGTTGTGGAAGAGTCACTCGGCGAGTCCATGGATGGACTCGGCGAGTAGATTTGCAACTGGGTCGCGTGTTAAGTAGCCGACTCGGCGAGTCGGTAAGGAGGACCCGGCGAGTAGGCGCTGAGTGGAGAAAACCCTAATTCCCGGGGTTGAGCCCTATATAAAGAACATAACAGCCCACTCTCAGCCTCTTTATTCATCTCCAAGTCCAGAAACCCTTAGCCTTCGTGTGTGAGTGATCATATCTCAATTGGGAGCTTGAAGGAGATGATTATTGAAGGAATTTTGAGAGATTGAAGGCTTAGAGCAAGGGGCTTTGCTTGGATTTGAATTACATTGCAGATTGGGCGTCCATTGGAGGTAATATCTCGTTCTTGGGCTATTGTTATGTTGTTTCTTCATTTTGGGGTTTGTGGGAACTTGCCTATGGATGTAATTGGAAGTCTAGAGGTTAGATCTGAGGTTGCTACCTCAGATCTGGAATGGAGAAGAATCAGAGAGCATGAAAGTCCCTGTGTTGGAGTTTTTAGTGAAGCTTACATGTCCCAAACCCTAAAACAAAGTGCAAAAAGCCTAGATCTCGTTGGATTCACGTAAAGTTTGCCACTTTACGTGATGAAGGGGTTGTAGGAAGATGGATCTATGTTTTGGATCAATTGCATGGCTTGGAGTGCTCCTGTATAGATTCAGACCGGTGGTACTCGGCGAGTCACATGGGTGTACTCGACGAGTTGTTTGAAGATGAGCTGGGACTCGGCGAGTTGGAAGAACAACTCGGCGAGTTGGATGAAGATGGCCTGGAACTCGGCGAGTTGTATGAACAACTCGGCGAGTAGGTTGAAGATAGCCATATACTCGGCGAGTCTGTTCTTGGACTCGGCGAGTCTTGTCGAAGAGTTCTGATATTCTCTGGTTGAGTCGAGAATCGGTGAGTCAAGGGATGACTCGGTGAGTTGTGTACGAGAGGACTCAGAAGTTGTGGGACTCGGCGAGTCTCGGGGTGACTCGGCGAGTTAGGTCGCGGATTGAGTGAAGTTTTGAGTATGGGAACTTAGCGAGTCATCGGGTTGACTCGGCGAGTAGGGTCAGTCAGGGGTTGACTTTGACCTTGTCTTTGACCAAGGGTTGACCAGTGGTTTCCAGGGGTATTTTGGTAATTGTTGATTATTGTTTGAGTTCAGTGCATTGGTGGCTGTCCAGAGGTGGAGATCGTATCAGTGATCGGAGCAGCTTGGGTTATCTGTTCAGTCGGCAGTTTCGAGGTGAGTTATCCTCACTATATCAATAGGGTCTACGGCACCAAGGCCAACCCTTTATCGGATGGAAATCTGAGTAGTGTCTGATGTTATGATATTGCGGAATATGGGCCGGAAGGCATTACGTTATGGGCCGGAAGGCATTGCGATGTGGACCGGAAGGTCATGGCCTGGAAAGGCGTATGTGTGTAATTAGTATGTTGACTAATTCGTAGGGTGACGCAATGCTAGTGACCGGTTAGGCCGGTATCTTGGTTAGGGTAATGATATGTTATATGATCTGTTGATCGATTTGCTGACTGTGATCTGTTGAATGATTATATGTTATGTGCACAGTTGCTTGGTCTGGGGATTGACCCGATATGTATGGCTGTTCTATGATCTGTTGTGTTATGTGGGCATTTTATGTTATGGGCCGGAAGGCGATATGTTATGGGCCGGAAGGCAATATGTTATGGGCTGCAAGGCGATGTGTTACGGGCCGGAAGGCAATATGTTATGGGCCGGAAGGCGGTACGTTTTGGACCGGAAGGTCGTGGCCTGGAAGGGCGTATTTGTGGTTGGTATTTTTGGGGGGCTTACAGTTGTGGTTTTATGTTTTCAGGTTCTCAGGAGTCTGTGGCAAGGCAAAGGCGTGATCGTACCGTTCCCTGCATTGGTGTTTTATGATTTGAACCTGGGAAAAAAATACCCTGTTAAATAATGTATTGAAAACCTTTTTGTAACAACGTTATTAAAATGGGTGGTTTTTGAAAAGTTTTAATTGTTTTGAAATTTTGGTCGTTACAGCACAATCCTCCCTAGGTTAAGGCATCACAAAATCAGGCCACTCTAGTCCTAATATGAATACCTAGCTAGCTCTATCATGCATAATATAACATATCATATCTCATAACACATAACGTAAGGGCATTTTGGGTATTCACCGTTCGGGTGCTGGCTGACCGTACACACTGTTCCGCTCTGGTTGTCTCAAAATCTCTTGCTTTTTAGAAAAATTAGTTTTATCGTTTGAAAATTTTCTCAAATCCTCAGTTTGAGTTCAGATACGCCCGAAGGTGCATCCGAATCCTTTAAACCAAGGTTCTGATACCAACTTGTAACGACGTAAATTTTAAAAACAAATTTTCATTTTTAAAACATAATTTCATTCAAGACAAAACCATAAAATCCAATGTAACGTGGTCATTATACAAAACATATCAAATCCCAAGATCAAACATATCCAAATCCGCCTGTGTGTGTACGAGTCACGTCGGCGCCTTCCCACGGTCCTCACTAGTACCTAAAACACATTATACATAAACATTGTAAGCAAGAAGCTTAGTGAGTTCCCCAATGTACCACTTACACACATACACCTTTCCAAGCCATACTACACATGACCTTCCGGTCCATGTGTCTCAGGGGACTTCCGTCCCAACCCGGTAAACCTTCCGGTCCTACCCGTGTCGACCTTCCGGTCCATAACTCCCTGACCTTCTAGTCCACATCATAATGCCTTCCAGCCCATATCAAGCATAGCATAATATCACATACATAACACATACAATACATGCAACTCATAGCATACAATGCATATATCTCATAGCATACTAGACCTTCCGGTCACACATGGGTACCCTTCCAGGTACACTATAGTGAGAAGACTCACCTCGGGTAAATCTCGGAAATCTCGGACTCTGTGAGATACGATCTAGCCTCCACCTAATCATAACAAACACTTCTCATTAATACATTTCCCCAAGGCTAGACTCTTTCCTTTCCTATCATTCTCAGAAGGGTAAAAGACCATTTTACCCCTCTCATGGCTCAAATACCCAAAAGTTGACCAACCCCTAAAAGTTAACAAAAGTCAACCTTCTGAGGTACGCGGCGCGTACCAGATCTGTACGCTGAGCGTACCCCGGAGGCTTCATAGAATCGGGGTACGCGGCCCCTTACGCCGCACGTACTGGGATTACGCCCAGTGTAACTCCCAGTTTTCTTCTCTTTTTCATTCAAGTCTTAATCGGTTAAGACTTGCATCCAAAATCGGAATCTAACTTCTCTAATATGACTTAATCCATAAAGTTGGTGATTTTAAGCCTTTTCATGGCTGTGGAAGTCACCAACACCCAAAACACTCCATATCCAACTTTAAAGGTCCATATCTCATGCATGAACAACCTTTAACAACCAAGACTGGATTTTTATCACATAACAACACTAAATGAGCTAGTATGGGACAGATCTCGGCTTCTATGAGCTCAACCACTCAAAAAGCTATGAACTTGGGGACCAAAAACTCTAAAACTTCTCTCTACAAAGCATGAACAGAAAAGATGCAAAGCTTGAAGCTTTTTACCTCAAAATGAAGCTTCTTTCACTGCTAAACTCGGATCCAAAAGCTTGAGCTCCAACCCTTCCTCTTCCAAGGCTAACACTTTGCTCCAAATGGCCAAGAACACAATACAAGGCCCTCCTAGACACTCCCTAGCTATAAGAACGAGATTTAGGGTTTTGAAATGTTAAAGCTCTGGAAAAGGTGGCCAACAAAAGGGCCTTAAGGTTGCTTAAATATGGAGGCTCAACATATTAGGGTTTCTCTTCTGGGCCGGGTACGCCCCGCGTACACATTGGTACGCCCCGCGTACCTGGTGACCCTTCCCGCTCAACATGCGGACGAGTACGCTGAGCGTAAACCCCAGTATGCCCCGCGTACTCGCCAACCATGCATTTCCTTAACAAGGGCCAAAAGTGCACATTGCTCAAAGATGAAGGTTCACAAGGTATACCTGATTTTTGGGATGTTACAACATGATTCTTGAACGATTGTGAACACCACGGGCACACGGTAGGCACCAAATTGTTTTGGTTGAAAATTGATCAAGTATAATTCAACCAAATTGCATGAGAGGCTGTGGTGTTAGTATAATGCAAGTGTATAATAATAATCAAATTGAAACAAGTGAGTTACAAGGAAATCCTTTGATCCTTTGTAGGATCTCCGGCATAAAACCTTGGGAGGTGATAACGATCACCTGCCTTGTTGCTTTTTATTGATTTTAATCTAAGATTATAGAGATGATGAAGATAACACGAGTACAAATATGATAATAGAGCTAATCGTGTGTGTGGTCTGCAATTTACAAGTGTTATTTATATTCTAAGCTAAATAACAAGAAGTCCGATATTTCCAGGATCCTCCTTGAACAAGCATTTGCACATTGTTTGACTTGGTATTCCCAGGTCTTAAGCTTGGTTGAAGTGATTCTCCGTTGAGAACGAGTCTTGTGTTGACTAAGTCTGCACACATGAGAAAAAGAAAGAAGGATATATCTGTTATAAGTATTAGGAGATATTAGTGATAATAGTTAGGATCCATACATATGTTTAAGGATCCTAAGGTTTCAGGAATATTAAGGATCCTGAATATGATTCTGGGATCCTACCCCTAACACTTTTACATCATATATATGTTGAAATGGTTAAAAATGACTGGATATATATATATATATATATATATATATATATATATCTCCAGTCATTTTTAACCATTTCAACATATATATGACGTATGTAAGTCCCCAAAATGCTCGTGTATCAATCAGATCTGTTTGATGGTGCAGAATCCCAATCAAATGGATGATGTCAGATCAAATAGAAGAGAAGGAGAAGAAGAAGATGATGAATCTTGAATGTATTGATATGAATGAAGATCCGGATACAAGATTCACACACACTAACACACACTCTTTTTTCTCTCTCTCTAGAACACCTTCAAATGCACACACTTAAGCTCCTCTATACTTTCACTCATCATTCCACTCCTCACCCCTTACACCTATATTTATAGGGAACATTGGCTTGGTAAACATGGGACATGAATGGGTTTATTATGGCCATAAACCTGTTCATGGCCGTAAACACAACCGTAAATACGTATATGGCCGTAAACACCAAGTTGTTTACGGTCCAAGTCACAAAAATACATTTTCCTAGAAAAGTAAAGTATAAACCATATTTTTGACCCAACACTCTCCCCCTTGGTTTATAACTTTCTTTTCTAAATGACCCAACAAGTTCCCCTTAAAAAGTAGTTGGCTTTTCTTGTTAATCTTTAGTTGGAGATTGGCTTCAACGTTTATCTTTGATTTCTTCACAGCATCAAGATGAACATATGAATCTTCAATGAATGACTTCATCTTGAGCAGTTGGGCTCTTCAAAAAATTGACTTTGAACGCACATTGGGTGAGGAGGCTTGATGTACTGATTCTTGAAAGATAGCGCTTTCAGCTTGAGAATCTTCATAGAGAACATCAGAGAGAACAAATCTTCTGGATCACTTTATCAGGTTTAAGATAGCAGCAAACTGATTGAGGAGGCTTCAATGCAATCTGTCACATAATCTTCAATTTCATCTTCACCTAGCTTCTGGGGTTGAAAGATTGAATATCGAAAGAATAATCTTCATTTCTTGCTCCTTCGAATGAGAATTCTTCGATGATCACAGATAAAGCCTTAGCTCAGAAATCTTCAACACAAACTCCATGAGTTTCATCTTCACCTGAATTCACTTTTCAAGACAAAACAAAACTAAAAGAAAATTTAGCACACAATATTTTTGGGTTTTTCATATTTTCTGAAAAAATAAATAAAACAGAATCGAGCTTTATTAAAGGGCTTGGTGAACAGATCCGCCACATTATTAGTAGTGGGAACCTATTCCTGCTAAGCTCCTCTATACTTTCACTCATCATTCCACTCCTCACCCCTTAAACCTATATTTATAGCGAACATGGGCTTGGTGAAAATGGGCCGTGAATGGGTTTACGACCGTAAACCTGTTCACGGCCGTAAACTCAACCGTAAACACGTATACGGTCGTAAACACCAAGTTGTTTACAGTGCAAGACACAAAAATACATTTTCCTAGAAAATTAAAGTATAAACCATATTTTCGTTCCAACAACATAAATAAGAAATATAAACTTTTAATAAATTATAATGAGTTTATATGATTGTAAATAAGAAATATAAATGATAGCAAGTTTATATAAACGTAAATAAGAAATATACACTATAACTAGTTGATATAGTAAATGAGAAATATAAACTATAACGAGTTTATACAAAGGTAAATACGACATATAAATGATAACGAGTACATATATAACATAACTACGAATAGCGAATGTATTCTACCTTGAAAACATAAAAGTCTTAAAAGGGCCGTTGAACTCACCCTTGATGTGTGAAAAGTGTTCTTTTCGAGAATCGGGACTCATTTCACGTTTTCTCGAATTTTAAACGAGATAATTTTTGGATGAACCGACATTGAAGGCTTACAAATTTGTTCGTCAGGAACACATAAAAGTAATTTTTATGCCAAACGGAACCTATCAGAAGTGGAGCTCCACCGTTTCATGGTGGTGCGTGGCTATATAGATGTTTCGTCGGCTGTTTTGGCTCGTCGACAACCATTGTCAGAGCAGATAGTTAGTAGTAGGTGGCTTGTCGGGAGAAGACAACAGGTGGCTCATTGGGATAAGGTAGAAGATGGCTCGACTGTGTGAGGTAGAGGAACAACGGAAGAGGGTGGCGATGTCAATCCCCATCGGCTATAAATCCCTCTTCAGTGGCACAAAACTCGAGAGAGAGAGAGAGAGAGAGAGAGAGAGAGAGAGAAATGTATAAAGAGTCTAGAGAGAAGGGAATGAGGATGATTGCCTCTCATATATATAGTAGACTATTGTTGGGTTTTTTATTCAAAAATTAGTTTAAAAAACACAAAATTTAGTAATGGAAGACTTTTGATATTAAGACCAACATAACTACTTTATAACCAACCATGGATCTTCTTGAAAAGTTTGGAAAGAAAAAAACAACCAAAAAGGAAGAAGAAGAAGAAGAAGAAGACAACCTTTGTAGTCTTTGAATCCTCAAGGAGAGGCTTGGAAGTCGTAGAAGAATGTATGAACTTTTGAGACACCAACATGAAACCAACTTGATGATAATGCTTGTCTTTTAACTATTAAGTCCTTAAGCTTAAAGTTCATAACCAAAGTATGAACTTCAAGAGAGAAAAATAAGCAAGTATTCTCCATGAAAATGAACAAAAGAGAGAAAAATCCCATGCTCTCTATATGTTATGGTTTTGGATACAAAGAAGGAAGAGAGAAATGCAAGCCTCATAAAGTGTATTCTTGGACCATAAGTCATTAACACTTCTAAGAACATTATGTCTCATACTCCTACTTGTCTCACATGCCCCTTAAGCCATGATTTATTTTGCATAAAATAATCAAAAATCCATAACTAGTCTAATTAGTTAGAGGATTTATAAAAGAAAGTCAAAGCTTTATAAATTTTATAATCTCTTATAAAATATACAACTTAACTTTTGGGATAAAGAAAAAAATATTTCTAGTCCAAAAATATGTACACGACTTAATAAATCATACCATATGATATATTATGTTACTTGCTAATGAAAATTATTATTTCCAAGAAAAAAAATAGTTTCCAATTAATTATAAGAGTTTATTGAATATTTATTAAAATTCAATTACTAATAAATAATCAATTGAACCAAGTTGTTGTTAGTGTGACCCATTAATATCATATGTTAATTAGCAATATCACTTTAATATGACTCTTGGGCACACAAGATCTTTCAATTTCCCACATGTGCAAGACTCATATTAGACTGATATAGACAATAGTGAACGTCTAGCAACATTTTACTGCTTCCAACAACATATGACTTTGTGCCATTCTATCAACCTCTAATTCCCCAAAAGCTCAAAGCTGCAATTAGTGTATAAGGTAAGTTATCACTTATCCCTTTGTCACATACATCATGTTGAACATGTGATACACATCAAAATCAATCTCATCTGGTGTTCAAATTTTGGTAAGGCGCCTTAGATGTCTTACTCTCAACACATAAGATGAACAAATCTCATCTTGACTACATAAGCATCTTGCATAGTTCACACCATACCTGAATATGACTTTTATAACTGCTCGGTTAAGGATCAACATTTGACCATATCTAAGCACAACACTCTTTACACTTAAGTTCCATTATGTATCTCATGTTTTAAGGATACAAAGATAGTACATTTTAATCAAGTATCACTCATGATAGCGATCCATGAGGTGATCTTGATGTGGGTCAGTTCAATACCAGTTTTCTGATATGTACCTAAGAACTAGTTTAAGAACAAAATATCACTGTATTTGTTGGAATATTGCTTAAACCGTTATATATATATATATATATATATATATATATATATATATATATATAAATCATCCAAGACTTCCTGAAAGTCAAGAATAATTGCTCCTAGTTTGATGTTAGAAGCATCTTTAGCATCATAGTGATGCCTTTACTAGGTATCATGTTTAGGTCTATTGCTCAAAGCAGGTTGTTTAGGACTAGGACCTTTAAGTGTATACAATTTTAGATCTCTCACGAGATTGTCTCTCAAGATATGAATCCATTCTTTGAAGTTGTATCTATCACATTGTTGATTTTCAAGTTAATAAAGAAAATGACAATTCATGGTAATGAGAATGGGTTATTTATCTACAAAATCATTAAAAAATTCATTTAGTATTTTTAATATTTAACCTTCAATAATTAACACCCTTTTAGTTTCCAAAAACATTAATTATCGAAGTCTAGGATCGAATTTGCAAAACAAGTAAATGGTTACGTGACCTTTATCCATTCATTTCAATCTGACCCGGTAGATATTGATTATCAATTATATTCTATTATATAATTCCTAGATTGTGGGATCACTAATAAAAAAAATTAATTTAGACATATTTGATCCCATCCATGCCTCAAAACTCTCTTGCTTAGGTATTATTTATCACATAAGATTTCTGATCAAATCATCCAATTTGAAAAACTTGTGTAATCGACCTATAACTTGGTTATGGAAATTGCGAATACCCTAACCATCAAAAGATAACGCTAAGCGGTTAGGTACCCTTTATCCTACTAGTGCATACAAGAGATGTGCAAGTGTTCTTCAAAATGGATTGCATGGATTTGAGGCTTGTAAGGGGTCTTTTTATGTTTTATGATTCTAGTTTTAAAAACATATGATCTCATGGTTATTACATACATATAATAAGTCAAGGTACATATTTTCATAAGAAAATCACTTTTAAAAGTTCTATATAAAAAAAACTAGTATTTATTTAATTTAATGCAGTTTAATTTAAATTTAATAATTTGTATTAAGTTTGAGTTAGAGCGCTTTTGAAGTTTGTATAAGTTACAAAAATCATCATTTTAAAACTTATAATTGAGTATTTCAAAATTTGTCGTTGTTAATGTTTTATAAAACCAGTTTTTACTTTAAAACAATAACTTGTTACATCTTATGTCCACATTATAAATTTTGAAAACGAAACTCCCGGTGATGTTTATTTTTCTCAAAATTATTTTAGAATGAGAAAAACTAATTTATCAACCACACATAATAATTGCATAAAATAAACAACACAAGCATGCATAAACATATGTGCATAAACCAACCATCTAATGACATTTTGTGAGCCAACATAAAAATGCCAAGTCCATTCCTAAAAGGATAAAAGGGACCAAAATCTTATAGCAATGTTGTTGTTAAAGCTCCCACTTGAGAAAACATTTATTGTTTGGAAAAAGTTGGAAAAACTTCATAACGTGTAACATTTCAGCAACATGCAACATTTTCAGAAAAGGTTACAGAAAATGTTGCATTATGTCCAACAACCCTTAAGGAAACTGCCAACAACAAAATTTTTAGCAACAATTTGCAGAAACTATCACAATTTCCCCGACACACTTTAAAGTTGCTAAAATCACCATTTGGTCTTCAAAAATGGCTCAAGCTTCATTTATTGTTACATTTTTGTACAAATAAATTATTTCTAGAATTAATCCATTACTTATAAAAATAAACAAAGAAAACTAATTTATTTATATTACATACATAATGAATAAATAAATAAATATTACAATCATTTTTAACAAATCAACAGACACAACAACACAAAAGTCTATGGCTAGTTTATGCACATCATACATATAAACATATACATAAAACAACCTTTGTTTTTCTAAGACAACTTTAAATGAAAAAATATTCATGAAAACTTTTGTCACAGAAAATAACAATTATAAAGTTTTCATAGAAAATATGTATGAAATCATTTTCTTATAAAAGCAGGTTATCCATATTTTTCAAAAATTAAGATTTCAATCAATCATACAATTTAACCAAACTTGCAAGGATGGCTCTGATACAAATTTTTGGGTTTTTTTATTCAAAAACTAGTTTATAACTAACCATGGATCTTCTTGCACATTTTGGAAAGAAAACAACAACCAAAGAGGAGGAAAAGGAAGACAACCTTTGTAGTCTTTGAATCCTCAAGGAAGGCTTGTAAGTCACAGAAGAATGTATGAACTTTTGAGACACCAAAATGAAACCAACTTGACGATGATGCTAGTCTTTTAACTCTTAAGCTTAAAGTTCATAACCAAAGTATGCACTTCAATAGAGAAAGATAAGCAAGTATTCTCCAAGAAGATGAATAAAAGAGAGAACTCCCATGCTCTCTACATGTTATGGTTTTAGATATAAAGAATGAAGAGAGAAATGCAAGCCTCATAAAGTCCATTCTTGGACCATAAGTCCTTAACACTTTTAAAAACATTATGTCCCCTACTCATACTTGTCTCACATGCCCCTTAAGCCATGATTTATTTTACATAAAATAATCAAAAATCCAAAACTAGTCTAACTAGTTAGAGGATTTATAAAAGAAAGTCAATGTTTAAATTTTTTATAAAATCTCTTATAAAATATAAAATTTGACTTTTAGGATAAAGACAAAAGTCTTTCTAGTCTAAAGATGTATATGACTTAATAAATCATACCATATGATTTATGATGTTACTTGCTAATGAAAATTATTATTTCCAAGAAATAAATAATTTCTAATTAATTAAAAGAGTTTATTGAATATTTATTAAAATCAATTTCTAATAAATAGTCAATTGTATCAAGTTGTTGTTAGTGTGACCCATTAGTATCATATGTTAATTAGCAATATCACTTTAAAAGAATTTTGTCCCGAAATCCAGCTTATAGACGAGACATCATTAAAAAGTTAGGGATACGTTTGCTTTATCTGATCTTCGCATTCCCATATGAATTATGGTCCTCAAAGTGAGTTCTATCATAATTTAACTATAGGAATACGACTCCGTTTCAAGCTTCTGATTTCTCGATCCATAATCTCCACAGGTTCTTTTACAAAGTGGAGTTTTGTGTTCACTTGGATCTCGTCGAGAGGAATGGTAAGAGTATCATCAGATAGACACTTCTTAATATTCGACACATGGAAGACATTGTGCATATTATTTAGTTCTTAAGGTAGCTTGAGTCGATCTAAGTTTTCTCTGTTGATAGTTGTAATCTATGAACATCAAAGAACCCTAAAAAAGCCTATTATAATCTAAATTTACAAAGGGATTAAGGTTTACATACCTTTTTATTATTATTGTAAATAATCAGTTAAATCCTTCTTCCAAAAGCTCTTAAAAAAAGCACTAGAAATCTTGTGCCTCTGATGGTTTGTACCCAAACCCTAACAATTAGAACACTTGAGGAGAGAGGAGAGGGGAGAGGATTTTCGACAATTCATTCTTTGAATAATAGTGGCTGAAAATTGTATGCTAAAGGTCCTATTTTCAGCAGATAGGAAAACCCTAGATAACCCCAATTTGAAATAAAATAACATTATTTCAAATTTTGACTTTTTCTAGTTTTCTTATTATCCATATTATCTATATGGAATAATCTAGAAACCCTAAGGAGCCTTTAAATTTTCGGCCAACCCTAGAATATTCTAGAATCCTTCTCTCATTCAACTATTGAATAATTACAGCTTCGGTCCTTGCACTTTAAATTAATCTAATTAATCACAAAATTAATTCCAATTAATTTCTGATTAATTATTAATTAAATAATAATACTTCTAATTAATATATTAATTTCATAATATATTAATAAACTATTTATTACTATTTAGTAATTATATAATAAACCAATAAATCAGTCTCTCTCTCCAAAAGTCATTCTAGTCAATTATTAGATTTAAGGGCAACCCAAAGGGACTTTGCTTTTAATTCAAGTATATACCAATTTATTTATTGGCTTATACACCTAATCAAATGATCTCCTACTTGGGTAAGTCTATAACTACAATTGCAAGTATAACTTCTAAATCAAACACCAAAGTAAGCTTTCCAAAGCAACTCTCATGCTTTGATCTGATCAGACATCGGTCCTAAGATAAGTGATCAAACATTCCTCCATTCTATAAGATATTGTATGGACATGAGACATGGATTATAATCAATCTCTTGTTCAAAATTATGTTTCCCAATTTCCTGATTTGTGATAACCTCATAAGACTACCATCTGAACACATCAATTCAATCATGGCTAGGCCCAACACTATAATGTCAACACTAAAGCACTAAGGGGACGAATGATATTCTGAATATGTTCGGGGAGAGGTTTCCTATCGATTTGGTTTCGATTCCTTTGCGATAATTGAAGGTGATTGTTTGGATGGATCTGTTAGGGCCCAATAGGGCCATGATAGATTGTGAGCGTCAGCTGGTGAAAGTTCGAACCCAAAGTGGGGGAGAACTGGTTATTCATGGAGAGAGAGCCTCGCTTGGACCAGCTCTCTGTTTGGCTGCCAGAGCTAAGAGACTACTGTAGCAGGGTTGTTTTAGGTTTTTGGCTTATGTTTCGGATATGAGGGTGGAGGATACGCCAGATATGAGCAGGGTACCGATTATACGAGATTTTCCTAAAGTATTTCCAAAGGAGTTGCCCGGGGTGCCTCCCGAGAGGCAAGTGGAGTTCTGTAGTGATTTAGTGTCTGGCGCGGCTCCTATAGCCAAGGCGTCGTATGACCTAGCCCCACCTGAGATGCAGGAGTTGTCTACGCAGCTTCAGGAGCTGCTAGACCAAGGATTCATTCATCCGAGCAGTTCCCCGTGGGGAGCGCCTATCCTGTTTGTGAAAAAGAAGGATGAATCGCACAAGATGTGTATTGATTATCGGGAGCTAACAAGCTAATGAACCGTTATCCACTTCCGAGGATTCATGATTTATTTAATCAGCTTCATGATGCATCTTGGTTCTCCAAGATTGATCTTCAGTCGGGGTATCATCAGATGAGGATTAGGAATGAGGATATACTGAAGACAACTTTCAGGACTCGTTATGGTCATTATAAGTTTGTGGTGATGCCATTCGGGCTCACCAATGCTCCAGCAGCGTTCATGGATCTCATGAACCGGGTTTCCATACCGGTGTTAGATCAGTCTATGATTGTTTTCATTGATGATATCTTGGTCTACTCGAAGACCAAGGAGCAGCACGAACAACATTTGAGAGAGGTGTTGGAGACCTTAAGGAGGGAGAGGCTTTATGCTAAATTCTCCAAATGCGAGTTTTGGTTGCGTGAGGTGCAATTTCAGGGGCACATCATCAGCCAAGAGGGTATTTTGGTGGATCCCACCAAGATTGAGGCGGTAATGCGTTGGGAGGTTCTGAAAAACGCATCTGAGATCAGGAGTATCTTGGGTCATTTTAGGGTACTATCGGAGATTCATCCAAGATTTCTCCCAAATTGTTGTACCCTTGACCCGTTTGACAAAGAAGAGTGTGACCTTTCGGTGGGGTCCAGATCAGCAGACGACTTTCCAGACATTGAGGCAGAAATTATGTGAAGCCCCGATTCTAGCTCTACCCGAGGAACTGGAGGATTTTGTAGTGTATTGCGGCACTTCTATTTCTGGGTTAGGAGTTGTGCTGATGCAGAGGGGGCATGCGATTCATTATGCCTCAAGACAGCTCAAGCATCATGAGGCAAGTTACCCCACTCATGACTTAGAATTCGGGGCGGTGGTGTTTGCCCTCAAGATTTGGAGGCATTACTTATATGGGGTCTGATGCACTATTTTAACTAATCACAAGAGTTTGAAGTATTTTGATGGATCAACAGAATTTGAATATGCGACAGAGGAGATGGTTGGATGTGGTAAAAGATTATGATTGCGAGATTTTATATCATCCTGGAAAGGCCAATATGGTGGCCGATGCTTTGAGCCGTAAGGCAGCAAGTACTCTGATCCGAGATGTTTGCTTGAGGATGAAGGTGATTTCACCTTTGTTGTATATGATCAAGGAGGCTCGGGTGGAGGGTTTAAAAAGGGAGAACTAGAAGATTGAGTGGATTCGCGGTCAAATTCCATTGTTTGTTCGAGATATTCGATGTTTATTGACTCAATGTGGCAGAGTTTGGGTTCCAGCATCCGGAGGTGTGAGGCAAAGAATCTTGGAGGAGGCACACAAGTCCAAATTCTCTATCCATCCGGGGGCCATAAAGATGTACCGAGACCTAAGATTGATCTATTAATGGCCATGCATGAAGTGGGAGGTTGCGTGGTTTGTCGAGCGGTGTTTGACCTGCAGAAAGGTCAATGTCGAACATCAGAGGCCTCATGGAAAGATGCAGCCGCTACCTATTCCCATGTGGAAATGGGAAGAGATCACCACGAATTTTATCATGAAGCCACCTAAGATGACGCGGGGTGTGGATTCCTTTTGGGTTATTATGGATAGGTTGACTAAGAGTGCACATTTTATTCTGATTTCTGAAAGTATCTCCGCCTAGAAATTAGCAGACATTTATGTGCAGGAGGTGGTGGTCAGGCACGGGATGTCGGTATATGTGGTCTTGGCCCTGATGTTCGTTTCACCTCCAGATTTTGGAGGAAGTTTCATGAGGAGTTGGGTACTCAATTGCATTTCAACACTATTTACCACCCTAGACCAATGTTTAGAGCGAGCAGATGATCCAGATGCTCGATGATATGCTCTGGGCATGTGTATTGGATTTCATAGGGAATTGGGATACTTATCATCCACTAGCAGAGTTCCCATATAACAATAGTTATCATGCTAGTATTCACCGACCACCGTTTGAGATGATGTATGGTCGGAGGTGTAGGACTCCAGTTTGTTGTGGGGGGGGGGGGGAGGTTGGACATCGAGTTATGGGAAGCACTGAGGTGGTGCTTAAGACCACCGAGTTGATTCATCAGGTGTGTGACAGGTTACGAGTCGTGTAGAGCCGTCAAAAAAAGTTATGTTGATCGGCGTCGTTCGGAGCTCGAATTTTAGGTGGGGGATTTTGTTTTGTTGAAGGTGTCACCATGGAAGGGTGTCATTCATTTTCGGAAGATGGGCAAGATGGGGCCCCGATTCATTGGTCCGTTCAAGATTTATGCCTGAGTTAGCATGGTTGCTTATCGATTGGATCTACCAGATGAGCTCAGTTAGATCCATAATACCTTCCATGTGTCTAAGCTTCGGAAGTGTGTTGTTGATGAGGCCACAGTCATTTCATTGGATGACATTCAAGTTGATGGGAGCCTGAATTATGTGGAGAAGCCCATTGTGATTCTGGATAGAAAAACAAAAACTCTTCGGAACAAAGAAGTAAAGCTAGTGAAGGTGCAGTGGCAGCATCAGAAGGGCTCAGAATGGACATGGGAGCCCGAGGAGGAGATAAGAGAGCACTACCCAGGATTGTTTGATGCAGAAGACTTCGAGGACGAATTCTGATTCAAGTTGGGGAGATTTGTAATGCTTGGATCCGGTATAAGCATAATTCCATAATTAATTGTATTTTCGATGGGGACTCGACAAGTTGGGGGCTCCAACTCGTCGTGCGAAGAGGGATTTTGGTCGCAGATATTTATGGACCAACTCGGCGAGTCTGGGTGTCCCAACTTGGCGAGTTGGCGGCTATGAAGAAACCCTAATTTTTAGGGTGTTTCACCCTATTTAAAGACCTTAAGTCCCTTGGCTGGCCTCTTTAGCAGCCTCCTCTGTCCAGAAACCCTAATGTCGTGTATTATCCTCTAAGGTTGAGTGTGTGAGCTTGTAGTGAGCTTTGAGAGTTGATTTTTTGGTATTCTTTGGAAGGAGCCTTGAAGTTGGAGGTGCTTAGTTTGGTAGGAGGGCTTTAGATCTAGACACTCTCCATTTGTTGCAGTCTTTTTGAGGTATAAATTCGATACCTTGCTTTGTTATCATCAAGATCTCTTTGTTTGAAGTTTTATCTTGATTTTGGGATTATAGTTAGGTTGTCCAAGAAGTTGAGAGTTCAAGGGGCTATTATGCTAGATCTGGCCTTTTCATGACCACTCTTGGCTTAAAGTTGCAAACTTTACTAGGTTCTAGGTCTCAATCATGCAATAAGTTCTTTATTAAGCCCATGTTGTGATGGGTTTTGAGCACTACATCAATCCTACGGTGTACATGCAAACCCTAAATCTTTGGATCTAGTTTGTCTAATATACATGCAATAATCATCCAAAGCTCATAAAACCTAATTCTATCATACAATAATCGAAATTGACAAAAGAATAGAGTTTAGATCTTACCTTGATTGTTATATTGCAATAACAATCTGAATCCTTCTTGTAATTGACTTCTGAAAGCCTAGTGCCTCAAATGTTGCACCTCCAATGGAGTCACAAACACCATATGCAACAAGATGAACAAGGAGAGAGGGAGGAGGCACCAAAAACGTCCTAGGGTTTCTCTTAGAAGGTTAGGCATGTTTTTGGCTTGCCAAGGGTTCCTTTTATACTTAGGCTATTAGGGTTTTCAACCAGGAAACCCTAATCTGACTGCTTAGGCCTTAAGCAACCCATGGAGTTCCCCTAGAAAGCCCTTGGATGAAATCCAAATGGGCTTCCCATAGATTTCGTCCAATCACTTTCCATTAGGAATCCATAGCCCAATTTGCTACCATCATATAATTGCAATATCAGTCCCCTTTATTTTATTAATCTCTTTTAGCCACAAAATTAATTCTTATTAATTCTTGACTAATATTAATTAACCAATATGATTTCTCTTTTAATATATTATTCGTATAATATATTAATAAATTATAATTAATCCTTTTTCTCCTTAATTGTCACACCCCCAAACTAAAACGGCGGAAACGTTCGGGGGCGGAGGACGTCATATTCAGTATCATAACAGTTCATAGTAAGGAAAGTACACACCACCATACATATAAAGGTTTCAAAATGTTTACATAATTGTATTTGTTACATGTTCAAAAGATAAATACATAAAAATCTTTCAAAAGAAGTAATTAACGTCAAAGCGTTAATCCCCAAAAGTTGGTTTCCAAACCTGCTTAGCGGTTCCCTGAGAATACAAGTTATTTCAAAGAAAAAGTGTCAACAATTAAGTTGGTGAGTTCATAAGCGGTTTTGAGAAAATGTATAGCATTCCAAAGTTCGTGCGTTTTCCAAGAAAATCCCTTATTTTCTTATAAAAGTAAGAAATGCATATGAACATTCGTGTTGTGAATTATAAATAGTTGTACCAGGAAAATCCCTTATTTTCCTATTAGTTGATTGTTTTGGATACACGAAAATCCCTTATTTTCCTAAAGTAACAGGCAGTCTCTAATGTCCAAGACCGAAAATCGCAAGCAACTGAAATGTTTAAAAGGTTGAGGCATAGTTTTATATAGTAAAGCTATAAGAAGATCGCACTTGTTAGATGAAGAATAGTTTTAATAACTACTCATTCATAAAATCAAAACACCATAATAATTGTCTATCCGGTGATTTTTATAACCATACTAACATAATATGCCTGTGGCGACGGTCTTCAGGCGTCGAAACGTTATGACAAACTGTCACCCAAAGGACTGTAGCTAACAGTCAGGGCGCGGAATCATGACTTCCCGTATAGATCTATACACATTTGACACGCTCTCCAAACGTGAGACTCTGGTTATAATAGGCAGGACTTTAGGTAGTACCTTTTAACAAAAAGGTAGCATTGAAGACGTAATCGTCTCACGGATTCTCAACAAAGTCTGTATTAAAATAATAGTTATGTATGCAATGTTTATCCTCTTTCACAATGTTTGACAAAGCATAAATCATAAGTTCTTTGAATGCATAAAATGGTTTATCAAGGATGGCTACCCTGGATACTATGCATTTTGTATAAATCTAATGCATGCAAAGTATAACAAGAGTTTTCACATTTTCACTCAGGATCAACCGTGT
Organism: Lactuca sativa; assembly: GCF_002870075.4. NCBI lineage: Eukaryota > Viridiplantae > Streptophyta > Magnoliopsida > Asterales > Asteraceae > Lactuca > Lactuca sativa. Next base: position 268,169,868 of record NC_056630.2, on the reverse strand, counting down.
GTTTACTTGTATTCTCCCCCGAAATGTATTAAAATTACTTTATAAAGTATTTGAAGGTGTATAAAAGGGGTATGAACTCACCTGATAGAGTTAAGATGGTGAGATGAAAACCGAGCAAAACTTCGACAGGAGAAAATAGGTTTTTCAGGATTCTCGGGAATCTCGGGAGCGTAAATCTTCCTTAGGGACTTGGGTATGAAAACCGGGGCTTCGAGATATTGCTTGCATGCAAAACGGAGTAAAAACGCAGGAGAAAGAGTGGAAATGAGCAATTTTGCCCGGAACCCTCGCATCCTTTTTATAGGGAGGCTGAAGTACCGCCTCGGTACGCTGGGCGTACGGGGTTACGCGGGGCGTAATGGGACGTCATTGCTTACGCACTTCGGATGGGAGGGCTTCTGTCCGATGGGAGAGCCTGTGGCCGATGGGACTACGCCCTTATCGCCTGGTATGTTAGGCGTACCCCTTTATGCGGGGCGTAACTCGATTTACAGAACTTCTAAATTCCGTAACTCTCGCGTACGAGCACCGTTTCTGGCATTCTTTATATCCACACGTAGGTGAGATAGTACTCTACAACTCTCATTTAGACTCCGTCGGCTAGTTTTGACTTTATATTTAATAATACCTTTTTAGCAGCCGGAACTGGAAAAGTCCGTTAAAAATCCATAACTTCTTCATCCGGCGTCCGATTTTATCTGTCTTTTACCGTTGTATTCCTATGGTTAGGGTCTTCAACTTTTGTTTAGGTTATGTTAGCTAAAGATCGCTCGATCTCTAATTCGAGTTTTTAGTTGTCTACTCCTAAGTCAGAAACTTCGAAAAATCATAACTTCTTAATACGAAGTCAGATTTGGGCGTTCTTTTTATGTATGTTCGCGGTTTAATGATATCTACAACTTTCCTTTAGATACCTAAGGCTAAAAAGTATTTTATTGAAATTTCTCGTTTTATGTTTAACAACGCTTTACCGGTAGAGTTACAAATCTTTGATTGGTCATAACTCCTTCGTTATAACTCGGATTTTAGTGTTCTTTATATTTTTGAAAACCTTATCACGATATCTACCACATAATGTACTCAAACGGAGATTTTTGAACATTTCATTTTTTATGATATTCTTATTACTTCACAAAAAGATTACAAGACTCGACTTTTAGACATTATATTGACCTGAAATAACGGGTTGTTACATCATCCCCCCGTTAGAGGGAATTTCGTCCCGAAATTAATTACGAAATAAGTGCCAATGGACTAGGTAAGAGATGCATGTACTTTTGTTGCATCTGATCTTCTCGCTCCCAAGTGAATTTAGTTCATCGCTTAGCATTCCAGCGAACCTTTACTATTGGTATGCGACTCTGTTTAGTTTGTTTGATTTCCCTATCCATGATCTCGACCGGTTCTTCCACAAAGTTAAGATTTTCGTTAAGTTTGATTTCGTCGAGTGGAATCACAAGAGTTTCGTCGGACAAACACTTTTTTAGGTTCGATACGTGGAACACTCGATGTACTTTGTTAAGCTCGATTGGAAGTTGATGTAAGCCACTGGGCCAATCCTTGAAGTAATTTCGAAGGGTCCAATGTACCTTGGATTTAGTTTTCCATGCTTCACAAAGCATATCATTCCCTTCTAGGGTGAGACCTTCAGTAGAACGCGGTCACCAACCTGGAATTCCAAGGGTTTTCGTCTTTTGTCGGCATAGCTCTTTTGCCTATCCCTAGAGGTTTTTAGATGCTCTCGAATTTGGACGATCTTTTCAGTTGTTTCCCCAATGATCGGTGAGAGTGCTTTCAGGGACTAGACCTTTTGCCAATTGCGTGTCGCCTACTTCCGTCCAGCACAGAGGTGATCTGCACTTATGGCCGTAAAGGGCTTCAAATGGAGCAGTCTTGATACTAGTATGATAACTGTTGCTGTAAGAGAACTCGACTAATGGTAAGTGAACATCCCACACTTTACCAAAGTCGATCAGACATGCTCGCAACATGTCTTCTAGAGTTTCTCGTTCTCTCACTATGTCAGTCAGTTTGTGGGTGATAGGTTGTACTCATATCCATCCTTGTTCCCATGGATTTTTGCAACGATTGCCAAAATCTGGAAGTGAATCTACTGTCTCTGTCCGAGATGATAGACATCGGCACTCCATAAAGTTGCACGATCTCTCGGATGTAGGTTCTCGTTAGCTTTTCCATCTTATCAGTTTCCTTGATCGATAAGAAATGACCAGACTTGGTTAGTCTGTCGACAATCACCCAAATGGTATCGTGGCCACCCTGAGTCTTGGGTAGTTTTGTTATGAAGTCCATGGAAATTTGTTCCCATTTCCACTCAGGTATTCCGGGTTGATGGAGTAGACCAGAGGGCTTCTGGTGTTCTACTTTTATCTTAATGCCAGTTAAGCACTTGCTCACATAGGTAGCAATTTCTGCTTTCATGTTTGGCCACCAGTAGAGTTGTTTGAGATCCAGATACATCTTATCTGAACCTAGGTGTACGAAGTATGGAGTCTTGTGTGCTTCGTTCATAACTATCTCTCTGAACCCACCAAACTTTGGTGTCCAGATTCAGTTCATGAGGTAGCGCACTCCGTCACCCTTGATCTCTAGATTCTTGTCCGTCCCTCTAAGGGTCACGTTTTTGGGTTTCAAGGCTTCCATTTGAGCTTCCTTGATTTGTGTTGACAGATGCGAATGGATCGACATGGTTAATTACTTCACTCTTCGACCAGAGTACTCTTTATGACTAAGGGCATCAACCACTACATTCGCCTTTCCCGGATGGTAACGAATCTCACATTCATAGTCGTTGAGCAATTCGACCCAACGTCGTTGTCACATGTTTAATTCCTTTTAGTCGATTATGTGTTGAAGGCTCTTGTGGTCTGTGAAAATGGTGCACTTGGTACCGTATAGGTAGTGCCTCAGGATTTTTAGAGCGAAGACCACAACTCCAAGTTCTAAGTCATGAGTGGTGTAGTTGACTTCATGTGTATTCAGTTGTCGTGAGGCATACGCAATAACCTTTCCTTGCTGCATTAACACACATCCCAACCCTTGATTCGAAGCATCGCAATACACCACAAAATCTTCGATCCCCTCTGGAAGAGAAAGAATCGGTGCACTGCATAGGGCCTATTTCAGAGTCCGAAATGCAACATCTTGCTTTTCTCCCCAGTTGTAGGTCACACCTTTCTGAGTTAGGGAGGTAAGAGGCTTTAGATGCTGGAGAAGTTCTGAATGAACCTACAATAATAACCAGCAAGGCCTAGAAATTGGCGAATCTCCGTTGGCGTAGTTGGTGCAGACCAATTTTCGATAACCTTGATTTTAGATGGGTCCACATGGATTCCTTCTTCGTTGACCACGTGACCTAGGAAGTCCACCTTCCTAATCCAAAACTCGCATTTTGAGAACTTCGCATAAAGTCTCTCAGCTCGTAATGTCTCTTAGACTTGTCTCAGATGTTGGCCATGCTCTTCTTTACTCTTTGAATAAATGAGTATGTCATCTATGAATACTATCACAAATTTATCCAAGAATGGACGACATACCCGATTCATTAAGTCCATGAATACGGCAGGGGAATTGGTTAGTCCGAACGGCATCACTACAAACTCGTAATGCCCGTATCTTGTTCGGAAGGCTGTCTTGGGAATATCACTCTCCAGGACTCGCAGTTGGTGATATCTCGATCTCAGATCTATCTTGGAGAAGTAGTTGGCTCCTTGGAGTTGGTCGAATAAGTCGTCGATTTGTGCTAGGGGATATCGGTTCTTGATGGTAAGTTTGTTGAGCTCTCAGTAGTCGATGCACATCCTAAATGATCCATCCTTCTTTTTCACAAACAACACTGGTGCTCCCTAAGGAAAGAAGCTCGGCCTGATGAATCTTTTGCTGAGTAGCTCATTCAGTTGGCTGGATAGCTCCTACATCTCCGCTTGGGCTAATCGATAGGGCACTTTGGCTACCGGGGTAGCTTCGGGAATCAAATCGATTCTGAATTCGACTTGTCTTGTGGGTGGTATTCCTGGAAGATCTTCGGGAAAAACATCGGGAAACTCGCATACTTCAGGCACACTCTTGATGTCCTGGACTTCGCGTTTCACATCCACGACATGTGCTAAAACGCATGGCATTCCTTGCGTAGGCACTTCTGAGCTTGGATATGCGAGATAATACGAAGAGTGGTATTGGGTTTGTCGCCATAGATAATGAGGGTTTCGCCGGTTGTCAGATTAAGGCGAACGGACTTATCGTAACATAAAATGTCTGCATGATGAGAACTCAGCCAGTCCACGCCTATGATGACATCGAAACTCATAATCGAGACTGGCATGAGGGTGATTGGAAAGGGATTATCGTTTAGAGTTAGGGTATAGTTTAAGTATATCTCCTTAGTGTCTTCTATTTTACCGTTGGCCATTTCTATTATAAACGGTTCACTTAATGATTGGGGTGTTTGTTTCAGCAGGCCTTTAAAATTATGACTCACAAAACTCCTCTCCGCTCCACTATCAAACAAAATGCATGCATACGAGTTATCAAGAAGAAATGTACCTGTAACAACAGTGGCGTCTGCAACGGCTTCATCGTATCCCATTGCGAACACTCGTCCCCTTCCACCGGTATTCCTGTTGTTTGACTTCGGGCAGTCCCTTCGGTAGTGCCCCGTGGCTCCTCACTCAAAGCAGGCGCGGCTTACTCCGGCATTAGTAGTGGGGGCGGCTTGCTGGGTTGGATCCTTGTAGAAGCGGACTGTATGCCCCTTCTTATTGCACCTGGTGCATTGGAAGTCACTGCAAGGACCGAGGTGGTGGAAGTTGCATTGGTTGCACTTCGTAAATCTCCCACTATATGAACTTGTGGATGCACTGGTGGTAGGAACAGAAATAGCGTGAGCCACTACCACTTGTTGTTTCTTGGGGTTCCCCTGTAGGGTTTGCCCCCTTCTTTTGTTACAAGGCCTTCCCTGGCCCTATACCTCCTTTGATGGATCGGCAGTAGCTGCAACAGTACCCTATTTGACCCCGTGGTCGATGAGTCGCTGAGCCAGGCGCTTAGTGTTGTTGAAAGTGATAGGGTTAGAGGCCAAGACGTGACCTTGAATCTGGGGTGACAACCCACAAATGTACCTCTCAACCTTTTTCGGTTATGGGTTGACCATGGCAAGGCACAAGGCAGCAAAGTCGCTGAACCTGACCGTGTATGCGACTAGGTCAGACCTAGTCATCTTCAGATTCCAGAGCTCCTGCTCTAGCTTTTGTATCTCGCCCCTTGGGCAGTATTCCTCCAGTAGTAGGACCTTTAAGTCCTCCCAACTTATGGCGTCGGCGACGGTGAGAGTCACAGACTTCACATGGCTTTTCCACCAGGTGAGGGCTCGATCAGTGAGGGTGCAAGCGGCGAACTTGACTTTGCTCGCTTCTTGGCAAGAGCAGATCTCAAAGACCGTTTTGGTCTTTTCGAACCATTGCATTAGTGCAATGACTCCCCCAGTGCCATTAAAAGTTTTTGGCTTTGCGTTGGAGAACTCCTTGTAAGTACATTCCCTTACGTGACCATGACCAGTGCCATGGTTGGAATGATTCGTGCTGCTTCCTGCCCCTCCATTTCCATTGGAGTTTATTTGTGAGAGGGCGGCAGTTACTACTGTTGTGATAGCAGCCTAGACCATGGCCGGATCATAAGCTGCTGGTGGAGATGGTGTTGGTATCGTGCTCGGTCTGAGTCTTAGGTTTGGACGAGGAGGCATCGCGCTGCCAAGAAATAAAAATGAAAGATTATAAGTTTTGGTGGTTGAGGGTTGAATGATAATGAGTTAATTATCTTTAATAGTTAAAGAATTTGGTTTGACCTACACAGGGCTTTGAGCTTGATTCACAAATGGAGTTTAAATAGCAATTGATAAACTCATGAACTCGAATGAAATGCACAGAATTAACACACGAAATAGATATGCCCTATATATATATTAAACATATGGTTGCGTTACGTCCGAAGTTAGAAAAAAAATTGAGCTTTCTAAAGGTCTCCGATAACAGAAAGTTAAAGAAAGTAAGACTTTTAGCCGATGGTCCTATTCTATATCAAAATTTGGGAATTAGGCGAGCACTACTCGCGGCGCGGATTGCGCTTGGAGCTTGACATCGCATCCGATTGCTTGGCTCCCATGAGACGCCTGTCAAAGGCAACTTGTTGCTCCCTCAAATCCCTCATTTTGGAGAGTGTTGCAGTCATTTGCTCCTGGAGGGAGTTGGTGTGGAGTTGAGCATTCCCTTGCAGCATGTCTAGACAACAGATATCAGCTGCGTTATCCTCCACCCTTATGTCAACCTCGTGAATTCGGTTTGCTTGGACTTCGGATTGATAAGCCTGATTGGCAAGTTTGCCTACCATAACTGGGAGTGCTCAATCAGCTGAACTTCCTCCGCTGACATCGTAGAAGTCCTGACACATACCGTAAGGAGGAATGTAACAACGGAAATTTTAAAACAAATTTTTCATTTCGTAAAAAGGTATTTCCATCCAAAAATAGGCATAAAAGATCCAATGTATCATGCAATAATACAAATCATATAAATCCCAAGATCATAAATCATCCATCAGTGTGTACAGATCACGCCGGCGCCTTCCCACGGTCCTCGCTAGTACCTGAAACACATACACAACAACTGTAAGCATAAATGCTTAGTGAGTTTCCCCAAAATACAACCTACACACATACGCCTTTCCAGGCCCTGACCTTCCGGTCCATGTGTCTCAGGGGACTTCCGTCCCGACTGGGTAAACCTTCCGGTCCTACCCACGCCAACCTTACGGTCCACAATACAACGCCTTCCGGCCCATAACATATTCGCCTTCCGGCCCATATCAAACATATCATACGTAGCATATTTAACAATTAACTTATCACACATAGCACATATGTCTCATATCATATCCGATCTTCCGGTCACACAGTCAAAACCCTTCCGGGTATAGTGTAGTGAGAAGACTCACCTCGTGAATCTCGATAGCTCGCAAATCCTGGAATCACTCGCTCGATCCTCCGAGCTACAAACCCCTATAACAATCATATGTCTATAATTAATACTTTCAACACTAAGGTTGACTACCTCTATCAGGTCAACACTAGTCAGCTCTGGTCAATGGTCAACGGTCAACTTTGACCGGACTCGGCGAGTGCACTAGGGCGACTCGGCGAGTCTAGACGTTTTCACCAACTCTCTAGAATTCCCTTTTTGACACGTCGAGTATTCCCCTGACTCGACGAGTTCCACCTGGTAAGAATCGCGGGGCCACCCCGACTCAACTCGCCGAGTCTCAAGAACAACTCGGCGAGTTCCAACTCGACTCAGTCCACCTATCAACTTCTAACTCGCCCTGACTCACTGAGTCGACCTATAACTCGGCAGGACCACTCACTAAGTGGTTTAGGGCAATCTTCATGCTACTCGCCGAGTCTGTTCGTCGGACTCGGCGAGTCCATGCCATGCATCAACTCAAACTTGTTTCTGAGGTCAGATCCGCTCCAACAATTTGTAGATCTGGCCTTCCTAAGCTTATTCATCACGTAAAGTCCTTATCTTGGTGTTCATAACGCACCCCATGACTCATAAATGGTGTTTTGACCTTAGGCATAAGGATCTCAATCCAAAACCCCCATGGATTCATAAAAAGCTTGGGCAAAGGGACACTCTGGACCTCCAAGGGTCCAGATCTATAATCTAAATTGCTTAAGGGACCAAGGAAGCACTAGATCTAGCCACAAAAGGGCTCAATAAGCCCTAAATCAATATAAACCTCAACATAACAGAAATAGCTCGAAGATAATACCTCAAATATGATGTTCTGGACCTCAAACCTTCAGGGAGTGGCTCCTCTTGTTTTCCCTTAGCTGATCCTTCCTTTCCCTTGCAAAATGATACCTCCAAGGTCAATAATGGCTACCTACTTTGCTCCAAACGCTCACACTCGCTAGGGTTTCACTCAAGGGGCTGGTGAGCACAAATGACGGCCTAAAGGCCCTTTAAATAGGTCCCAAACCCGATAAATTAGGGTTTCATTAAACAGCGCGAACCCGCGTCCAGAACCGCGATCCTACTCGACGAATCTGAGCTCCAAATCACCGAGTCCCCTCACAAATCATCAAAATCATAAACATAAAAGATACCTGGAAATCCGGGCTGTTACAACTCTCCCCCACTAGAACTAGACTTTGCCCTCGAAGTCTCGCTCAAAAATTAGCTCTGGATGCTGCTCACGCATCTCACGCTCCGGCTCCCAGGTCATCTCTGATCCTTTCCGATGTTGCCACTGAACCAACACCAGGGGTACCTCCTTGCTCCTCAGAACCTTGATCTTCCGATCTCTGATGGCCACTTGTCTCTCGGCATAATTCAGGCTCGCATCCACCTGAATATCCTCTAATGGAACCACTGCCGATTCATCGGCTATACACTTCCTCAGCTGCGACATATGAAAAGTGTCATGAATCTGCCCCAACTCTGCTGGCAAATCCAAACGATAGGCTACCCGACCTACCCTCGCGATCACACGGAATGGACCAATATATCAGGGCCCCAACTTGCCCCTCTTCCTGAATCGAATCACTCCCTTCCAAGGAGAGACCTTCAGGAGAACAAGGTCGCGGACCTGGAACTCAAGCTCGGACCAGCGTCTGTCTGCATAACTCTTATGTCAGCTCTGAGCGGTCAACAACCTCTGTCTGACCTGCTGAATCTGCTCTGACGTCTGAAGCACGATCTTTGTATTGCCCATCACTCTCTGCCCAACCTCTCCCCAACAAATGGGGGTCCGACACCTCCTCCCATACAACAGCTCAAAGGGTGGCATACCAATGCTCGAATGATGGCTGTTGTTGTAGGAAAACTCTGCCAAGGGTAAATACGCATCCCAACTACCCCCGAAATCCAATACACATGCTCGGAGCATGTCTTCAAGCGTCTGAATCGTCCGCTCACTCTGACCGTCTGTCTGGGGATGATATGCGGTACTAAAATGCAGTTTAGTACCCAATTCCTCATGAAATTTTTTCCA